>NW_017619445.1:400000-717500 GCF_001879475.1 Ipomoea nil
GATGATTTGTGTTATTATTGATGATTGATGGGATAATTCCATGGGTGATCTTGATGATGAAAGGTTCTTGATAATTATGGTGTTCTTGATGATTATATGACGTTCTTGATGATTATATGATGTTCTTGGTGATTGTAGGATGTTCTTGATGTTTATGTGATATTCTTACCGAATCTTGATATTAGAAGATGAATTGTGCCCTTGTTGATTTAAAAGTGATTAGAACCCTAGGTTGTATCGTATGGAATATTTCTTGGTATATTGGGTGGGAATTCGCATGATTGGGTGTTTATTATGTTTAGAAAAGCATGATAGGTTATGTGCCATATGTTTCTCGATCTTTGATCCGTTAATTGTCTACGTGTGTTGCCAATTGCGTTTGAAAGTGTCTAAGCATGGTTTCGGGTTCCACAAAGGTTCTCGGGGCGTTTTTTGTGATGAAAGAGTCAGTGGGGGGTAGGTGGGGGGTAGGGGACCCGCCACCTACCCGCGGCCTTCTTGGGCAACGCTGGCAGCGGGCAGCCGGCGGGCGGGCAGCTGCCCGCCGGGCACCCGCTGCCCGAAGTTGCTACCGCCGGCGGGCAGCCGGCAGGTGATCCCTCACCCACCGGCTACCCGCTGGTTTGGACCCCAATTTGGGATTTCGGCTTCCCCGTTTGATGTTCCCCCGACCCCTGTGGTGTCCCAACGGACTCCGTCTATCGTGCCTATGTCTAGTTTGATTTTCGGGTACCGTTCGTAGGTCGTATGAGTCTTATATATTGCATGCTAGTTGAATTGGTATCCCGTTGACCTAGGTGAAAGAAGTATGAACCCCTTAGGAATATTCTTAGTATGTGAAGGATCACGCATAGGTTTTGTTATACGTTTTCTCCCCCTTCCCAATGTGTTAATGTGGGTTGCATGTGCTTGCTGTGTGTTATGTGTGCATGTTACCCCGACTTGGTTGAGATCAATCGGGCTATACGGGCAGTCGGGTGGGCTGAGAACTATACCGGCTGTTAACCAGGCTGGTAGAGACCGGTCAGGTATATAAATATTATATAGGACTAAGATCCACTATACGGGCAGTTGAATGGGTTGAGAACCATCCCAACTGTTAACCAGGCTGGTAGAGACCGGTCTGGTATATAAAGATGATGTACAGGACTGAAGGTCCACATGGGCCTCGGTGATATGACCCACCGACCGGGATGCGCCAGGCGGTATGGGGCCAACAAGCCGAGGAAGGTTGTAGTCCACCGACCTGAGTAATCAAGCGGTGTGTAGGGCTACGACTGGCTGCGATCCACCGAGTGGTGGGATATCGGTATGCAGGACCGTAGTCTCCGAGGATCTTTGCCCACCGACTGAGTTTAGCTCAGCGGTGTGTCGGGCTTGATCCGCTACGGCCCGCCGATTGTGCGCACCAACGGTGTGTAGGGTCGTAAGTCCCCCCTTGTAAAGGGGATCACGGTCCACCGACTGGACGCGTCAGCGGTGTGTCGGATCGTGGTCCGTCGTTGAGTTCGTCAGCGGTTCTCCAAGGGTTGGTTGTGATCAACTCCCCTCGTACTGCGGTACTGAGGTAGGGTGCTGCAGGGCCGTGTTAATGCTCTAGGCATTAACCCTCATGTTCGGGGCATGCGATTGGTCCCGTGGCGCCATCGATGATTATGTGATATAAATGATGATTGAATGATGATGTGTTTGAATTGAAAAGTGATCTGTGACCTTAGATGCGTATTCCTTATGATGTTATCTCTACTTAACCATTTATCATTGATTAATGTGCTTGTCCCTATTTGCTGAGTCTATTCCCGATTTTAAAGCTAGAGTCTCCTAAGCATATATCTTCCTGCTTCAAAATGGTTTTCCTATATCTATATCTATATATATACCTATATTGTATTTCAACGCGTTGGAGTGGGTTACCAGCATCTCTCGCTGAACAGATATATTTGGCTTTCAGGCACAGAGAAGTAAACACTAGAGCGCGCTAGAGATTTGGAGCATAGAGTAGATAGTTTCCATTTCGGCCTGCGTGCCATGCTCATGTATTTACATTATTGAGGATATTAGTTAGTTAGCCTGTGCACCTGAGTTCTCTAGCTCAGGTGTGGCATAGCACCCCGTACTCTATTATATTATGTTTTGGGATTTAATGAGAATTTACCTTTATTTTATAAGTCTTAAAAGTTTCAAAATTTCGGGGTGTTACAGAACCCGCCAGCACCTATCGCTCAGGCCTACGCCAACTTCGCGGAGTTGTTGGCGAAAGCCTTCAAAGCATACGTGCGGGGGTGAGGACCGAAGCTCCCGGGAGAGATCCAGAGGCCCGCGCGATCGGTTCCTGTGGAGGCCCAGCGAGGAGTATCCAGGCACTCGGAACACTCGTGGATCAACCCGCCGGCTGATCGGGGGGCTAATTGCTCAACACACTCTAGGCTCGGACCCGTAGCTCCGGCGCAGTCGGTCATAGAGCGCCTCAGTGAACGGGGCGAACAACAACCGCCCGCTCGGTCAACCGACGTGCAGCCGCGGGCAATCATTCAGAGGAGAGCGGCTGCCCGACAAAGGCGAAAAGCCACCCAGTTCCTGACACACTTCGCTGGAAGTATGAAGCCTAAGAGATCCGTCTCGGATTTGGCCAGGATACACCAGGACGAAGAGGAGAGCCTACGCAAGTATATTACGCGTTGGTAGGAAGAAGCGGAGGCGGTAGATGGCATGGACGATCAGTTAGCCCTAACGTTCTTCATCGAGTCCATGAGAGCGGACGGGCACTGTAGTAGGTTGCGGGACGAAAATCCCAAAACATACGCAGAGGCCATCTAGCGGGCCAATCAGCTGGCCGACACGGAGGAAGCGGTGAGACAGAAGCGCAGACAAGAAGTTTCTTCTAAAAGACCCTAGGCGGATATCCCTCCCGAGGGGCGAGCGACAGAGGAAGGCGTTACTCGTGTGAGAGCTCGTTGAATCATGGATCAACTAAGAGCTCCTATCCACGAGGTTCGCGCCCGGTTGCCTCCGCCTCCCCCTATTCGCCCAGGTGACAGGCCCTAAGTGGTCGGGGCAAGCCCCCACCTTACTGCCGGTACCACCGCACAAGCAATCATTCTACGGAGGATTGCGAGGGATTAAAGGAAGAAATTGAGGCGCTCATTAAGCGTGGCCGGCCATTGCCCTTTAACCAGTGGTGCAGGCCAGGCTCAGCCGGGCAGCAAGGGGTGACCGAGCAAAGTGGGGCGAAAACCAGCGAGAAGGGTAAGCAGCCCATGCAAGAGGAGGACGGAGATCGAAATCAGCAACACAAGCTGGTGATAAACATGATAGTAGGTGTCATGAAGGAGGTGACTCTGCGAGAGTCCGGAAGGCACACGCCTGGTAGCTATACGTGGGTGCGATAGCCTTCCAGGAGCCAGACCATAAGAAGATGTGCAGAGAGCCGATTGTCTTTACGGACGACGACCTACCCAGAGGCCCAGCGCTGCATAGGGACACCCTGGTTATCGCAATGGACATTCCGGGATTGGTCATCCGGCGGGTGCTGGTGGACACGGGTAGCAGCGTCAACGTGTTGTACTAGGAAGCCTTTCAGAAGTTGGGCTTGGCCCGGGAGAAGATGCGACCAGTCAGGACCCCCTTGGCCGGATTCACTGGTGACGCGGTCGAGGCTGAAGGATGCGTCTCTTTGATCATCGAGCTGGGCACTTGGCTTCAGGTCAGAAGATTGGAAATGGATTTCGTCGTCATTGCTCTGAAGTGCGTACACAACGTTATCCTCGGTCGACCTGGGATAGAGGATCTGGGAACCTTGATGTCCATCGAGCATCTGTGTATGAAGTTTCGCACACCGACTGGAGTCGGAGTGGAGCGGTGCGATCAGAAGACGGCTCGTAGTTGCTACCTACAGGCCTGCCGAAAGGTTGGTCAGAGTTGCGATCGGGTGAACACTATTGACCACCAAGTGTCTAGCCGACCAGTAGAGTGTTTGACACTGGCAGTCGAGCTGGAGGAAATCATCCTGGAGGCTGAGTATCCCAACAGGGTGGTCTGGATCGGGATTGGCATGCCTACCTCTGTGAAGCAGGCGGTCACGACAGTCTTAAAGGAATATAAGGAACTATTCGCATGGGGGCCTGAGGACATGCCGGGAGTCGATCGATCAATCATAACTCACAGGTTGGAGGTCGACCCCAACCTCAAGCCCGTGGCTCAGAAGAGGAGGCATCTGTCAAATGACCGCAGGGAATTTGTAAAGAAAGAAGTGCATGCACTGCTAGCAACGTGGTGTTGGTGCCCAAGTCGCCAGCGTGGAGAATGTGCATCGACTACACTGACTTCAACAAGGCATGCCCAAAGGTTCCGTTCCCTCTGCCCCGGATCGACCAATTAGTCGACGATACGGCTGGTTGCGCCCTGCTCAGCTTCATGGACGCCTTCCGCGGGTATCATAAGATATTCATGCACGAATCGTATGAGGAAAAGACCGCCTTCATCACCCCGGATGGGGTGTATTGTTACAAGGTAATGCCTTTCGGTCTCAAAAATGCTGGAGCCACCTACACTCGGATAGTGGCTCGTTTGTTCAAAGGGCTGATGGGCGGATCTATGGCCGCCTATGTGGATGACATGCTTGTCAAGAGCACAGAAGAGACGAACCACGTGAAAGACTTGACGGACTTCTTTGAGATCATGAGGAAGTTTAACCTGAGGCTAAATCCCAAGAAGTGCTCGTTTGCGGTCCGCGGAGGAAAGTTTCTAGGATACATGGTTTCCCAGCGAGGAATTGAACAGAATCAGGAGAAAGTGCGGGCCATCCTGGATATGCAACCACCCAGCACTCCAAAGAAATGCAGCGATTGACAGGACGGATGACTGCGCTCAGTCGATTCTTTTCTAAGTCCGCCGATAGGGCCCTCCCCTTCTTCGAAGTCATGAAGAGGCAGGACGGATTCCGGTGGACTGGAGAATGCCAGGCAGCCTTCGAGGACTTGAAGAAGTACCTCCTAGATCCACCCCTCCTGTCGAAACCCAAGGCGGGAGAAACATTGTTGTTATACCTATCTGCCTCATACAAGGCGGTCGGAGCTGTGCTAGTGCGGGAAGAAGATAATGCTCAATTGCCAGTCTACTACATTTGGCAGACTCTGAAGGGCGAGAAAATCAATTATTCACCTCTCGAGAAAGTAGCTTTCGCCCTGGTCACAACGGTCAGGAAGTTGGTACCTTACTTTCAAGCTCATACAGTCTGGGTTCTGACTGACTTGCCCCTGGCCAGCGCGCTGCGCAATCCGGCCTCGTCCGGATGAATACTCAAGTGGGAGATGGAGCTCACCTAGTACGGGATCGAATACGCCCCGCGACCATCCATCAAGGCCTAAGCCTTAGCTGATTTCATAGTTGAATGCTCCACCTACCTGGTCGAGGACTCGTTGGTCGAAGGCCTAGAAGTAGCGAAATGGTGGGAAATGCACACTGACGGTGCTGCCGGCTCCAAACACTGCGGGGGCGAGGCTATGATCACCACCCCGGAAGGATTCTACCTATACTACGCCTTGAGGTACAATTTCCATACTTCGAATAATGAGGCAGAGTACGAGGCGGTTATCGGGGGCTGCGTTTAGTCATCACCCTCCATGCCGCCAGTGTAACACCCAGTGTTACGGCCTTTAATTCCGAATTAATTATTTAATTAATCCATTTAATAATAATTAAAAAGGATTTAATTTGGTTAGGATTCCCTTTAATTAATTAATATGGTCCACCATGGACCATGGACCCTTATCCCTAAACCAAGCCCTTAGTCCTATAAGGAATAGAATTAGTAAACACATATCATTCAGACCCTAATTAGGACTCCTATATATATATATATATATATATATATATATATATATATATATATATATATATATAAAAGGACATAGGAGGCACCTAGAAGTCACACCACAATAGATATCACCACACAAGAATTCCCAAGGGATTCCCCACCACCAAGCCTAGGGAGGTCAATCGGATGGAAATCTTAGGGAAGAACCTTAATAGCCAAGGGAGGGTTAATTAAGGCTAAGAGGTAACCCATGTCTCAACAAAACCTATTTTCCTTGCTATAATCTTCTTCTTTGACTCCTTATTCTATGCTTGTGTCTTGATAAATCTTTTATGATGATGATGATATGATCTTGATGTTGATGAGATGATCTTATGTGTTGACCTTGATAATCTTGATGATTATAAGAGGATCTTGATAATTGTGTTATGTTCTTGATAAATCTTGATGTTCTTGATTTTAAAGATAAACTATGATTTTGATGATTTGAATATGATTAGAGCCCTAGGTTAAAATTGGGTATTTCGTATTGTGATATTCTTGATATATTTGGGTGGGACTTCGCATGTTCGGGTATTAATTATGTTTAGAAGTCATGTTAGGATATGTTCAATATGATTCTTGGTTTGATCCATTATTTGACTACGTGGTGTCGTCGTTTATGTTTAAAAGTGTCTAAACGTGGTTTCGGGTTCCACGAAAGATCCCGGGACCATTACATCGAAAGAGAGTCAGTTGGGGGTAGGGGAACCCGCCACCTACCCGCTGCCCCTAAGGGCGATGCCGGCAGCGGCAGCCGGAGGGCGGGCGACTGCCCGTCGGGCACCCGCTGCCCGGTATGCCGCCGCCGGCGGGTGGTCCTCCACCCGCCGGCCACCCGCTGGAATTTCCAAATTTGGGATGGTGGTTTTCCCGTTTGATGTTTCTCCAACCCTCGTGGTGTTCCAACGGACTCCGTTTATCGTGCCTAAGTCTAGTTTGATATTTCAGATACCATTCGTAGGATAAAATAGTCTTATGTATTGCATGCTAGTTGAATTGGTATCCCGTTGGCCTAGGTGAAAAATGTATGAACCCCTTAGGATTATTCCTAGTATGTGGATGACCACGCATAAGTTTATTATATGTTTCCTCTCCCCGTTCCCAATGTACTAATGTGGGTTGCATGTGCTTGCTATGTGTTATATGTGCATGACACCCCAATTTGGTTGCGATCAAATTGGCTATACAGGCAGTTGGATGGGTTGAGAGCCATAGCAACTGTTAACCAAGCCAGTTGCGATCGGTCAGGTATATAAATATTATATAGGGTTGCGGTCCACCGTTTGGTTGCGATCAAACGTTTTACATGAGCTTCGGTTCATGAGCTGCGGTTCATAATCTGGTTGCGATCAGAAATACACTTTTGGGCTGCGGTCCACCGTTTGGTTGCGATCAAACGTTATGATGAGATGCGGTTCATCGGTTGGTTGCGATCAACCCCTTTTGTTGTGATACGAGGCAGGATTCTGCGGGGCCATGTTAGCGCTATATGCACTAACCCTCATGTATGGGCATGCAATTGGTCCTGTGGCGCCACCAAAGTGTGCTTATGTGATAAAGATAATGATTGGAAGATGTTATGAAGGATATGAAAGTAACCTGTGACCTTAGGATATATGATGATGTCTTTACATGCTCAATTATAACTATTGAATATGTTTATCCCTATTTGTCAAGTCTATTCCTGGTTTTAAAGCTAGAGTCTGCTAAGTATATATCTTCCTGCTTCAAAATGTTTTTTTTCTATATATATATATATATATATATATATATATATATATATACACATATATACATATACATATATACATATATATATGTATATATATATATATATATATATATATATATATATATATATATATATATATATATATATATATATATATATATACCTATATTGTATTTTAACGCATTGGATTGGGTTACCAGCAACATTCGTTGAACAGATATATTTGGCTTTCAGGCACAGATGATTAGCTATCGGAGCGCGCTAGAGGACCTCGGCTTAGATAGATTAGTCTTTCCTTTAGGCCTGCGTGCCTTGATGATGTAATGACAATGTTTGAGGATAATTAGTTAGTATAGCCTGTGCATCTGAGCTCCCCAGCTCAGATGTGGCATAAAACCCCAGACTCTTGTGTTAGAATGCTCTATTTGAGATTAATTAATAGAATTGCCTTCATATTATAAGATTGAAAAGTTTTAAAAATTTCGGGGTGTTACAGCCAGGGTGCGCATAAAGACGGATTCCCGCCTGGTGGTCAACTAGCTGAAGAACGAATGCATGACCAGGGAAGAGAAGCTAATAATCTATAAGGATGTGGCCAAGGGGTTGCTAGATAAATTATTAGCCCATGATATTACCCACATCCCGCGAGCAGAAAATACAGAGGAAGATATCCTATCTAAGTTCGCTTCGGGAAATACACATTCACACCTGTCGATGGCTTGTCGCACCGAGGTCGTAGAACGGCCGATCACCAAAGTGCTCTCGGTTTGCACAGGTATCCGGGTGTCCACTTCCTCGCCTGGTCGCGAGAACTCCTCCGATTGCATTAGGAGGAGGGTTCCCTCCTACGAGTTGGTGGACGGGTTGCTCTATAAACGATCCTATGGGGGGCCACTGTTGCGTTTCCTACCTCCTGAAGTGGCTAAGACCGTGATGGCTGCCGCCCATCAAGGGATCTGCGCGGCCCACCAGGGGGCCAACACTTTAGCCAGAAAGCTCGTCATTTAGGGCTACTACTGGCCAACCATGGTAAAAGATTGCATCGAGGAAGTGATAAAATGCTCTGTGTGCCAAATGTTCTCTAGAAAGGGCACCCGACCAGCGACCTTTTATACACCAATCACCAACGCGATCCCATTCGCCAAAGGGGCATCGACCCGCTCGGGCTACTCCCACAGGCGCCCGGGCGAGTGGGCTTCTGTATAGCGGTCGTGGACTATTTCACTAAATGGCAGAGGCAGAGCCCTTGGCGACTATCACCGATTATCAATGCTGCCGTTGCGTTTGGAAAAATACCATATGCATATTCGGGCTACCCGAGCCGCTGGTAACGGACAACGGACGACAGTTTGATAACCGAGCCTTCGCGGTATTCTGCGTGCAGAACGGCATACGGCACATTAAGGTATCCGTAGCCTACCCCCATGCCAACGGACAAATCGAGAACCTGAATCGCACCCTCTTGGACGGACTGCGAAAGAAGCTGGAAGAGTTGGGCGGCACCTGGGTCGAACAGTTAGAAAAGGTCTTATGGGCTTAGCGAACAACTCCGCGAAGGGCAACGGCCGGAACCCCCTTTGCCTTGGCATACGGGTTTGAGGCGAAGGTACCGACGAAACTCTTAGTGCCTAGACGGCGAGTCCTGCTGTACAATGATGAAGGCAACGAGTAAATGTTGCGGATTGAGAAGAATCTCTTGGAAGAAAGGCGAGACGTGGCTTATGCCCGGATGGTCGAATACCAGCAAGCTGTCAAGCGCTATCAGGATAAAAGAACCAAAACCAAATACCTCCAAGTAGGGGATCTTGTGTTGAGGGAAAGGACGGCTAATCGGCCCACCGAGGGGGGAAAATGGCAGTCAAGTGGGAAGGAACATACCGAGTGGCGAGTGAAGTCTACCCTGGGACTTACCGGTTAGAAACTACGGAAGGAGAGCCCGTGGAGCAGACGTGGAATGCCCACCACCTTAAGAAATTCTACCAGTAACCGGGCAGTTGCATTTGTTTCCTAGTTTTATCCTTCGATTAGTTCGGTGTAGGCACCTAGCGGCCATTAGTTTCGTGGAATTTCCTTTTAGTTGGTTGACAATAAAGTTCGAGTTACTTCGGCAACAGGGTTATCCTTTGGTTTTGGTCACCTCCTCTCTACGAAGATGAATGATACTGCCTGCTCAGGCGAAGGCGGCCATGCCGCGAGGATGATCACCTCCTCTCTACGAGGATGGCTGATACCGCCTGCTTAGGCGAAGGCGGCCATGCCGCGAGGATAATCACCTCCTCTCTACGAGAATAGCTGATATCGCCTGCTCAGGAGAAGGCGGCCATGCCGCGAAGATGATCACCTCCTCTCTACGAGGACGGCTGATACAGCCTGATAAGGCGAAGGCAGCCATGCCGCGAGGATGATCACCTCCTCTCTACGAGGACGGCTGATACCGCCTGGTCAGGCGAAAACGGCCATGCCGCGAGGATGATCACCTCCTCTCTACGAGGACGGCTGATACCGACTGCTCAGGCGAAGGCGGCCATGTTGCAAGCAAGTTATGGAATGTTCCTCGGGGCTCGTAGGTAGCCAGCCTCGCCCACTGAGGGACTTAGCGAGTGTTGAAGTTCCTCGGGGACTTGTAGGCAGCCAACCTCGTCCGTTGAGGGACTCGGCCTTCTGGAATGTTCCTCGGGGGCTTATAGGCAGCCAGTGTCGCCTACTGAGGGACTTAGCGAGTGTTGAAGTTCCTCGTGGACTTGTAGGAAGCCAACCTCGTCCGTTGAGGGACTCGGCCTTCTGGAATGTTACTTAGGGGCTCGTAGGCAGCCAACATTGCCCACTCAGGGACTTCGCGAGTGTTGAAGTTCCTCAGGGACTTGTAAGCAGTCAGCCTCGTCCGCTGGGAGACTCGGCCTTCTGGAATGTTCCTTGGGGGCTAATAGGCATCCAGCCTCGGCCACTGAGGGACTTAGCGAGTGTTGAAGTTCCTCGGGGACTTGTAGGTAGGCAGCCTCGTCCACTGAGGGACTTGGCCTTCTGGAATGTTCCTTGGGGCTCGTTAGCAGTCAACTTCGCCCACTAAGGGACTTAGTGAGTGTTGAAGTTCCTCGGGGACTCGTAGGCAGCCAGCCTCGTCAACTGAGGGACTCGACCTTTTGGAATGTTCCTCGGGGGGTTCGTAGGCAGGCAGCCTCGCCGGTCCAATGTTACCTACCAGAGCATTGGGATCATCGGCTAATCCTAGTTGTCCGCCTCCTCCTCCGACTGCCTGATGTTCCAGGACGGCTTCCCCCAATCCATGCGCGGGGGTAGCAGGGTTCGAATTGTCTTCATACAACTTAGCTAGGAGACCGTAGCGGTAGGGATTAAAGTCCGAGTAGCGCTGCTCCAGGACGACGTATATCTCGTTATGAATGTCCGTCATCCTCGCCTGATAATCCTCAGTCCCCGCATTAGCAAGATACGCCTGACCGGCCACAGTAGTCAGCCACTCCATAGCAATCCCCTCGGCATTGGCCCTTGCCAACTATGCCACCTCCCTTCGGAACTCAGGAGACGGCCTAAAGGCAGCCAGGGCAGCCTCCCGGGCGTTGCGTAGATCGGCCACGAGTTGATCATTTCTCCTCTGCTCGGCTTCTAGGGCGGAAGTAGCCTGACCAAGCTTCATGTTCAGATCGTCTACTTGGGCGGCATGGGTGTCCCGAATGGCATGCAGGTCCTTCAGCTCGGTCATCATGACCTTTTGGCGGCGGCGGAGGGCGAGCTGGCACATCAAGGCCTGCAGTGAAGTTAAGCCATTAAAACACAAGTTTGAAAAGAAGGCGGGAAGGATGGGCCGAGGAAGATAGGTATACCTGGTAGCTACGGTGAGCGATGCCATCCATCAGCAAGTCGGGGTCCCCCCTTCAACGGACTCGAGGTCCTAGGGGAAGATCACCTTGTCCAGCCATTCACCGACGGGGTAGCGGCCCTTATGGATGCCTTGTGACTCGTTGGCCTCGGAGCCAACATTGATCCTTTTCGCGGCCGGGGCCTCTACGTGAGTCTCGCCGGGCAGTTTAACGCCAGCCCAGCGAGTGAGAGATGCATCACTGGGGACCGGGGTGGCAGACCCCCTCCGCGTAGTATCTGCGGTGAACCGAGCAGCGGCGGAAGGGGAACCCCCTATCACTAGGGTTCCCGGGCTTCGCACAGCCAACGGTTGGGTGGAGTCTGCCTGACCGGCCGGGCTCTTACCCGTCTCGGCGGCCGAGATTCGCGCCCGGGCGGAGGCTCGTAGGATGCAGCGACGATCAGCCATGGCCTCCTGAGGTGCTTCGACGGGCATGGGATGGACAATCTGGACCTCCTCTTCTCCTTCCTCCTCTTCCTCGGACGACTAATCCGTGTCGTTATTTCCTGCAAGAACGGAGTAGGGAAGTTAGACTGGGTGTCCTCATCGAGTAAACATGTTGTGCATTACAAGTCGGAGGGGACAAACCTGTCCGAGGAGCGCCTTCTGGCAAAAGACCAGCCTTTGACATGGCCGCCAGCCGTGACCAGCGCCGGGCAGGGACCATCTCGCCCCCGGTGATCAGTTGGACCAGGTCAACCAGGTTGTCAGTGCAAGGTGGCCGCCTGTCAAGGCGAAAGCAGGATGACTGCCACAAAAGAGAAAATTTGAAGGTCGGAAGATGGTCGGCCGGGTGAACGAAGAAGAACTATTCCTTCCAGCCCTTGTGGGAAGAGATCAACTTGTCCAGGAACTTGCGGCCGTCCTGGGCACGAATATGCACAAAGCCCAGTGAGACTTAGCCAACCGGGGTGAGCCGGAATAGTTGCTGGATCAAAGGCAAGGGAGCCTCCACCCCAAGGCGATGGCAGTGAGGAAGGCTATCAGCAGGCAGTAAGAATTGGGCGTCAGCTGACCGAGCACTATCCCGTAGTATTGGTGAAGGAGGACAATAAAAGGCGAGAGGGGTACACGGAAGCCGCATCGGACGGACTGATAGTGGATACTCACATACCCGCCGTCGGGGGGATCTATTATTAACTGGTCGCCCGGGCGACGAGTCACCGCCGACGTGCCCAACAACCAACAAGCGTGCAAAAAATCCACCTCCCGAAGAGAGGACCGCCGGCCAGCCGGCCAACCCAAGTCCTCGAATATGCCCGGCTCCCGGCCGATGGGAGGATCGACCACAGCCACCGAGGACCGTCTCCCGGCTCCCGCCGGAGCGAAAGTAGTTGCTAGACGGTTGGCAATCTGGCCCTAACGAGTGTCTTCATCGGGGGAGGACGAGGAGGATGACGAAAAAGAAGAAGAAGAAGAAGAAGACGACATGATAAAAAGACGGAAATAAGTATTGGAGGAGAAGGAAACAGAAGGCTCACCTGAAAGAAGAAGACGGTTAGAGAATGGAAGGGCGAGGACAAAGAATGTCGGCCGCCGAGGGTTGAGCTTGGGAAGAGAAGTCTAGGGAGCATGAAGGGAAGAAGGTAAGGAGGAAGGAGAGTATTTATGAGGTTGGACAGGTGATGAGGTCGTGACGCGTGTCTCAGATCGAACAGACAGGGGTTAGTTGATGTTACATTTGAGATGACGGTAACAAAGAGACACGCGTTGATATATTTATATTTGGATTTTATGACTTGTGTTGCAATTGTGATTTATTTTTTTGATGCTAGTAATTAAAGGCCTAAATTACTTGTTTCATTGCTATCTTTATGTCTTGATGGGAGTTGGGGCATATTTTAGAGCACCCACAATTGCACTTAATTATTGCTCATTGAGAGATGGCATTCTAGTTAAGGATTTTATCTTAAATGCTTGTTCTTGAGTTGTTTGAGTGTTTATCTCATGGGAATGAATATTCACTCGCCTTATTTTAAGTTGGAATTATGTGAGTAATTCCTTCCCTTGTATGCATTTTACACTTGTTTGAACCCTAATTAAATATTTCACTTTAGATTGGCCCCAAGTGATTAAGCACTTGAAACCCAGAAATCCACTCTTTCTCTATTGTTTTCATCAACTTGCATTATTTGTTCCTTCTAATTACTTATACCTTTACAATCAATCAACCACCCTTTTCGTTAGGATTAGCTTCTGTGAATAGATTAATAGCTAATGCTTGATATGCCCCACTTCCCTGATGCCCCGCTTCCCTGTGGATCGATAACCCCGAATACTCCGGTATTTGTTTCTTAAAATATACCACAATCAGGTCGCTAGTCCTAATGCCCAGGAAAATCCACTTCCCACTTGGCTGAGCACGCCACAAGCCATGGGGAGGCTTGGATGGAAAGGTTATGACCTAGGGTATGGGACAACTGGCAAAAGGAGGCTCGAGCAGTCATTCTTGAGGAGTGGGTTGATAATGTAAATAAAATAACAGAAGAGTTAGTACAATGGAAGGAGTAAGGCGATCTACTCGTGAACCAACTAGGCTAGAGACCCCCAATATCATGTCATATCTTACAAACCCTCTATGATGCTAATGGGGGCATAAGACGCTAACATGTGTAGGGTCTTCTTCGTAACTATAGGTAAATATGCTCAACGCTAGTTCACAGGCTTAACCGAGTGGTCGCTCGACTCCTTTTACGATTAGTGGTTAATTTCACCACACACTTCATGCGAGGAAGAAAGCTATGAAGCACTTCACCTATCTAGTTATTATTAAGCAAAAGGCTGACAAAACCCTAACCAACTTCCTAGCTTGTTGGCGAGTAGAGGTAGCGGGAATTGAAGGGATGGAGGACAAATCACAAGTCCACCTTCACTATGTTCATCGAAGCTCTATGGGTAGACAATTTATACACATGTCATAGGCATAAAGCCCCGACTAGCTATGTAGCTGTGATGGCCAAAGGTGACCAGTACATTAAAGCTGAGGGCTAAGGGAAAGGGGGGAGAGGGGTTCTCCAAAAAAACACCGACTAGAAGAACCCACCAAGGCTAAAAAAAATGAAAAAAAAAAAAAAAAAAAAGATAACAAACGAGAGGCGTCTGGAGTGAAGCAAGAAGACTCTTTAGAAACCTAAAACAGATACCTTTGACACCGCTAACTACACAACCAGGCATGGTGTTGGCCTATGCAATTCAAGGAGTGTAACATGATGTGATTGACGCCATCCATTAGGGAGTTTCCCATAGTCGATAAATCCAAATACTATCAATTCCGCAAACAACATGGCCATAACACCAAAGAGTGTCACACATTAATAAGAGAAATTGAGTTTCTAATACAGTCGAGGGAGCTTAAAAAAAATCATCATCTAGGAAAAAATGGAAGGCAATGATGTATGGAAAAGTAGGGATGTTAGATCGTCAATGAAGCTTCCTAAGAAAGAAAGAGGACATCCGACCTAAGAAGCGGTGGATAAGGGGTAAGCGGCCAGTAATCGACTAGTGCTTAGGCAATGTGGCAAAAAAGCAACATCAAAGAAAAAACTAAAAATAAAAAAAAAACAAAAAAACAAAAAAAAAACAAAAAAAAAAAACAAAAACAAAAACAAAAAAAAAAAAAACCAAAAAAAAAATCCCTTTTGGGTTCCATCATAGGGAATGTAGCCCAATGGATTCGCACGCAGGGAAGACTATAAAAAAAATCTTTATTGGTTCTGCATGAGAGGAAGGCGGTCCAATAGTTTCACACGTAAGGAAAGCGATAAAAATCCTTATTAGATTTGCAAGCAGGGAAGGCGACCCAAGGGGTTTGCACGTAGGGAAGGCGATTAAAATCCTTATTGGGACCGCATGCAGGGAAGGAAACCCAAGGGGTCCACAAGCAAGGAAGGTTCTTAAAAAAATTCCTATAGGGTTTGCATGTAAGGAAGGCAGTCCAAGGAGTCAACACGCAGGGAAAGCTGTAAAAAAATCCTATTAGGTCCACGAGCAGGGAAGGTGGTCCAATGGATCCTCACGTAGGGAAAACAGTCTAATGGGCCATTGGGCATGTATGGTGGTAAAAAACACAATAATTTTTTTTTTTTAATTGTAGGCAAAGAAGGCCAATATGAATCTGGTGGACCCCAGTACAACGCAAATTATGCTGTGCAACCGAATGCACCATGCGCATGGTGCATACGATGCAAAACAACGTCGTTTTGGTTAAAAAAAACGCGCGTCCCACTTAAAAAAGAAATTAGGTTCGATTCCCGGCAATAGCATTTTTATATATCCATAAATTCATAACTATATATCCACAAATTCATAACTATATATCCACAGTGAGTGAATGAAGTAAAAATCCACAATGAATGAACTAAATATCCCCAAAGAATGAACTAAATATCCCCAGTGAATGAACTAAATATCCACAATGATTGAACTAAATATCCACAATGAATGAACTAAATATCCATAAATTCATAACTATATATCAAGAAATTCATAACTATATATCCATAAATTCATAACTATATATCCACAGTGAATGAATGAAGTAAATATCTACAATGAATAAACTAAATATCCACAATAAATGAACTAAATATCCAGAAATTCATAACTATATATCCAGAAATTCATAACTATATATCCACAATAATGCTATTGCCGAGAATCGAACCTGAATTTTTTTTTTAAGTGGGACACTCGTTTTTAGTCAAAACGACGTCGTTTTGCGTCGTATGCACTATGCGCATGGTGCATTCGGTTGCACAGCATAACTATTGGCAGTACAAAGGGAAGATTTTCTTCTAGAGTATCTAAAGATCCAAGCAACAGTAGGGTCAACGTCGCAAGGGTGGATATTTCGGTTTAGATTATCCGAACCAATTCAAATCGAGTTGAAACTTAACCAAATGGTTCGATTTTGGTTTATTGTTAAACATCGATCAACTCTATATTCAATAAATCGAATGGTTTCGGTTTTGTTAAAAACTGAACCAAACTGAAAAACTGATTGATTTCTCTCTCTCTCTCTCTCTCTCTCTCTCTCTCTCTCTCTCCTCTCTCTCTCTCTCTCTCTCTATATATATATATATATATATATATATATATATATATATATATATATATATATATATATATATATATATATATATATATATAGTAATGATCAAATGAGATCCCTCCCTTCTTGATAACCTGCATGAATGATAACCTGAGTCCCTTCATGAATGAACACAATCTACTACACGAATGCAAATAATCTAGATCCCTCCCTTCTTGATAACCTGCAAGCTTGTACATAAATGCACAAAAGTGTCTACATAAATGCACATAATCTCATATTCTAGTGCACAATGCACACAATCTTCCCTTGAATAGTTTGTGTCTAATCATGTTAGTTTGTAGGTTCTAGAGTAGGGGAGGTTATCTTTTGATCATTAATATAAATTGGGCTAAAAAAACTGCATGTGGACTCTCTCAAATTTTCGCTCTCTCTACATCTCCTTCTTCCACCTACTTCGTCTTCTTCCCTCCTCTGTGTACTCTAAAACGTAACATAGACAAATGAAGACAACCAAATATCATAACTTGGTACTCCTACTATAAGAACACTACAATTATTTTTCACAGTTATGAAAAAAGGTTTTAAATTCGCTTATGACATCGGATTAAACTACACTTATCGAACTGTCGCGAAACACTAGGGTGGCGGTTCATAATCGTCACTAAACAAGATAAAAACCGTTACTAAATGCAATATTTGTTGTAGTGATCACCGTTACTAAATGCAATATTTGTTGTAGTGATCATTAAATCGCATTTATAGTTAACACTAGTTGCCTCAAGCAAACATTCATTTCATGGGAATAAGTTTATCATCTATTGTCGCAATAAAAGAGAAGGCTTTATATTATTATAATTCTCACCCTTCTAAGAATCTTTAGGACTAAATAAAACAAAAAACAACGTTTGTTTCAAGAAATAGCTTCCAATTTGTCCAACCATTCCATTGGATTTCTTTATTTTTAAATTCTTTGTTTTTTTAATGGGTTTGGTTGAAAAGATAATTCCCGACGAAGTTTCTATATCTTCTTTTTAGGTCTCACCTTGAGAACATGGATCTTGCTCAGCCAAAAGGTGACATTGATACTGCAAAATGCATATATTAAAATATTTGCGTAGCTTTCTAGGGACAACTTGTAAATTTTGCATTTGCATTTCCATTTCCCATGCAAAAATTATATTAAAAAAATCTATTGACATAAAAATTTTAAACCTACGCAGTACAAAAGAAAAATCTATTGTATAGTGTAAAGAAATATCAGAAATGTATTATATATTTGATAAATTTTGTATTTTTTTTTCTACTTTTAAAATATATAATATGATTTTACATGTTAAAATATATATTATTAGGCAAAAACTTGTGTGAGTCCATCTCAGTGATCCTTGTCTGTGAAATGAACCGAGTCAAGATCAAATGTACGTAATACTTATTGTAACACCTCAGATTTTCAAGACTTTTTAAAACTTATAATAAAGGTAGAATCTCATTAAATCCCAAGAAATAAATACAAGCGTACGGGGTGCTATGCCACACCCGGGCTAGAGAACCCGAGTGCACAGGCTAACTAACTAATATCCTCAAAACGTAATTACGTAAACGTGGCACGCAGGCCAACAGGGAAAACTATCTACTTCTACACTCCAAGTTCTAGCGCGCTCCAGTGACTTAATCTTCTGTGCCTGAAAGCCAAATATATCTGTTCAGCGAGAGATGCTGGTAACCCACTCCAACGCGTTGAAATACAATACATATAGAGATATATATAGATATACGAAAACCATTTTGAGCATGAAGATATGTCCTACGAACTCTAGCTTTAAAACCGGGAATGACTCGACAGATAAGGCCAGACACAAGCACAGTTATAACGAGCATATGCAGTTCACAACAGATAAGGCAGATAAGGCAGAGCATAAACAATGATCATAACCCAGCATGAACAATCCCCAATATAAATCCCATAGTCACATCCCCAAGACACTCGTAATCACAACTCGTCCATGTCACAACACATAACACACTTTGTTGGCGCCACAAGACCAATCGCATGCCCATACATGAGGGTCAGCGCATATAGCTCTGACACGGCCCCGCAGCACCTGCCCCGTATCGCAACACGGAGGGGTCGATCGCAACCGACCGATGAACCGCAGCTCATCATAGTGTTTGATCGCAACCAAACAGTGGACCGCAGCCCAAGAGAATGTCATCTGACCGCAGCCAGGAAAGAGGACGAACCGCAGCTCGTATAGAAACGTTTGATCGCAACCAAACGGTGGACCGCAGCCCAAGAGTATCAATCTGACCGCAGCCAGCTTCTGAACCGCAGCTCAGGATAACCAATCCGATCGCAACCGAATTGGGGTAACACACACATAACACATAGCAAGCACATGCAACCCACATTACACATTAGGAAGGGGGAGAAAACGTATAACAAAACCTATGCGTGATCCATCACTTACTAAGAATAGTCCTAAGGGGTTCATACTTCTTCCACCTAGGTCAACGGGATACCAATTCAACTAGCATGCAATATAATAGACTCATAAACCTACGAACGGTACCCGAAACATCAAACTAGACATAGGCACGATAAACGGAGTCCGTTGGGACACCACGGGGAACGGGGGAACATCAAATGGGGAAGCCGGGATCCCGAATTGGGGGAATTTCCAGCGGGTAGCCGGTGGGTGGGGGGCCACTCGCCGGCTGCCCGCCGGAAACTACTATTCCGGGCAGCGGGTCGCCGGCGGGCAACTGCCCGCCCGCCGGCCACCCGCTGCCGGGCGGTGTTTCACGGCCGTGGGTAGGTGGCGGGTCCCCTACCCCCCACTGACTCTTTTCACACACTTTACGCCCCGGGAACCGTTGTGGAACCCGAAACCATGCTTAGACACTTTACAACGCAATTAACGAAAACACGTAGGCAATTAACGAATCGAATACAAGAAACGAACGGCACATAACCTATCATGCTTTTCTAAATATAGTCAACACCCAAACATGCGATTTCCCCACCCGATAATCCAAGAATAAGATCATACGATACAACCTAGGGTTCTAATCGCTTTTATATCAACAAGAATACGGTTCGTCTTCTAATTGCAAGATTCAGTAAGAATAACACATAAACATCAAGAGCATCACACAATTATCAAGAACAACACATAATCATCAAGAACTCCATATAATTATCAAGAACACCATAATTATCAAGAATCTCCCAATATCAAGATCATCAAGATCCCCCATGGGATCATCACATCGATTACCAATAATAATCATCATAACTCGCCAATATACAATAATATGGGGAAACCCTAAAGGGGGAATTATAACTATGAAAATAGGTTTTGTTGAGACATGGGTTACCTCTTAGCCTTAATTAATTCCTTGGCTATGAAGGATCTTTCTCTAAGCTTCCTTGCTTTCTTGATTTCTCCTAAGGGGATTCTTGGAGCTCTTTTGGTGGTGGGGCGTTTTTCTTGTGGGAGGGATTCTAGGCTGCCCCCTAAGTTCCCTATTTATAGATCTAGGGATCTTATTTAGAGTCTAATCCTATTGGGATTAGGGGTTGGGTTTATATATGAGGGCCCACGGGCTATGGTGGGCCTTTTTCCCTAATTAATCATTATAATTCATTCTTTCTCTTGGGCTATTAATTAATTAATTAATTGGTTTTAGGACTCGTAACACGGGGTGTTACACTTATATTGAAAAATGTAATACTAATAAGGAATAAAATATTTATTACTTATATGAGAAAGTGTAATATTTTTGAAGAAAAATGTAATACTTTTATGTTTTGATTTAAAAGTATTACGTTTTTCCTCAAAAGTATTACATTTTTCCTTAAAAGTATTCTCTTTTCATATTGACCTGACCCGTCCGTCTCGTCTCACGGATAAAGATCCGTGAGACGGTCTCACACAAGTGTAACCCATAATATTATTATGCATAATATCATAATTTAAAAAAAAAATGAAACGGGTCAAATAGACCTTTGAACGCTGCTTAAAATGCAATTAGGCCCTTGAACATTAAAAAAAAAAAAAAAGTGCAATTAAACACTCGAACTTGTCAAAATGAGTCGAATAACATATTGACGTGACCACCGCTAACCACGGTTCACCACCGTTAAAAACAAAAAATAATTATAATAATAATTTCCGGTGACCTTTTCTACCTGAGAAGATAACTTGTCCGGTTGTCGACCAGATCTGGTTTCTCCACCGAAGAAGACGACCACCGGCCTGTTGTCTTCTCCGGTTGAGAAGGCGACCTGATTTTTTTTTAAATTTTTATGGTCGACGGAATCTTAAATGACTGGAATAATTGGCTACTATGTTTAATTTAGACGCCTGAAAATGACAAACTTGAGTGTTTAATTGCACTTTTTTAAATTAGTTCAAAGGTCTATTTGACCCTTTTCTCAAAAAAATAACATAAGAAAAATTGTAGTTTTGGCAGGTTCAATTTTCATCCATAATTAATATGGTAAATTATTTGGTGGACCCGTGTCCAAATTACATACTCATTCGTTCACAATGTTGTAAATGGTAAATTGTGAACATTATGTAAATTGTGGAGATTAAGTATGTAAATTGTGACCATTTAATATGTAAATTGTAAACATTCAGTATGTAAATTGTGTATTTTGAACTCGGGTCCATGGTATAACTATATATTGAATTAATATATAGTTTTAATAGACTTTTAATTAGTTACTAAAGTTACATATTTAATCCTTGTTCTGATAGATGTTATTTTGAATGAAAAAAACCCTCACATGTTTCTAGCATGAAATATAATTGATGACAAATTACTACCTTATTAATTCCATAACGTTTAACGATTCTAATGCTAGGATTACAAATACTCATCAAAATCTATAAATAAAAAAATGTTTTCGATCTTGATCTCTATCCAAAATTGATTGAATTATCCATGAGATCATCTCCAATTGTAATATGGATTCACTATGTCTTGAAAATCAAACTGAGAATTTTATTTTCCATTTTTATATTAGTATTATTTAGATTTCCATTCAAAAATAACTTCACTCATCATAACAATATAATGACTAAATATGCTACGTTGGTGATTAATTACAAAGTAATATTGAAATTAAAGACCACAGCTACACCAGTCTTATAATTTATGCAATAAAATGGTAGTTTTCAAAATATAATATGTACTAGGAAACAAATTAAGAAAGTTAAGTATCTTTGGTCGGTTCTAGCTAGGCATGCAATATGTAAAGGTACGTATGTGCAAAGAGATTTAGGTTCTATTTGGTAAAATAGTTAGTCTATCAGTTAATTTTGTTGAATATATCACGTTGAAAAATCCAATAATAATCTTATGAAAAGATTATTATTTTATGGAAAAATTTGGGATGGAAAGGACGAAGGGATAAGGTTCGGGTTGGTGTAGGTGGTTACCACGAGTCGAGCGAATCACTATTTTCTTAAAACCTTATTTGCTACCTCCCACAAGTGCTAGGAGCGTTGTAGGCTTGGTTTCCCATGATAAAACGTACTACGATTCTGTGTTTGAGCACCCAAACAAAGAATCCAACGAACAAGAGCTTTGGATGAACACAGTGGGCTTAAGAAAGGAGTAGAAGAAAAGATTTTGGAGCTAAAAAATGTGTAAAATTCGGCTGCTCCATCTGCCTAGGACGAACCATCAGCACGAGAGCACAAAAATTAGGGCCCCAATTTCCAGGCGTCGTTGTACCCGCAGGAGCCAACGTACACGAGTCAAGCCTTTTCAAGCTCATTTTGGGATTTGATTTGCACACCCCCACCCCTACCCACACTATACAATTCAATAAACTTTAGAAAGGCTCTTGTATAAATAGTGGTGTAAGCCCACTTCCCAAACCAACAAAAGAAACTTTTCAGTTTTTCCCTTCACTTTTCCAACTCAAATTTGTCTACTTTTAGAATCAATATCTCATTCACCTATTATCCGTTTTGAACGTACAATATATCAATCTCTTTGTCTCACTACGAAGAACTCGAATCCACTTTGACCCGACCCATATCGGAAGTGAACCCCACTAATAATTGTACCACAAAATAGCCACTTTTAATGTCATTTAAAGCTATTTTTAACAACAAATTTTGACTTATTTGACCACTAATAGTTGTTTGACTTGGTTAAACAATCAATATGAGTGTTTGATTAATTAGCGTTTTGTAACAACTTATTGCTCCAAAATGCTAAAATTCAAAAAGCTACTCAAAGTAGCTTTTTCGATCAGCTTTTTGATAAAGTCATTTTGTATATAATTAACTAACAGATAACATGCAATTTACTCATCACTTTTCTACAATCAGCTAATACTATCAACTAGTCAAACTCATTAACCTAATCAGCTAACAACCATTTACCAAACACTCCCTTATTTCGCAATTTACTTCTCTTACTCTTCTTTTAAACAAGTGTTACGTTCATGGGGATCTTAAAGTTTGGGATTCAAATTTATGTATTTGTAAAGATGTTTGAATTGTGCAATTAATTAATAGGCAGGTGTTGGGTGTGGCGTCGCATTAAACCTTGAGAATGCATGTAGGGATGTAGAGTAGAGACATGCATCCTCTTTCAGAAAAATAAAGCAACAGCTAGCATTTAAGTGATAAACAACAACAACAACAACAGATAGGTACTTCTAGGAATAATCAATCAAAACCCCACTCCCGCCTCAGATCCTAATTAAGGCCCTTGCAGGGATATGAACTACCAAATATAATGCCTCTTCTTTCTTTGCATTTTAAGAAGTATATTTGGGTTTGAGTAAATACTCAAAATGGTTACTCCTCGACTATACCATAATTTATAAATTAGTTATCGACTATCAATTTTACCAATTAAGTTCTCAATTATATTCAATTCTTACTCAGCTCAATAGTTCACAAATCAGTCATCCATTGAGGACCTTATTGAGTAAGAATTGAATAGTTGAGGACCTTATTGAGTAAGGATTGAATAGTTGAGGACTTAACTTGCTAAACTTGATAGTCGATGACCAATTTTTGAATTTCGCTATAATCGATGGACCAGTTTGGATATTAACTCATTTGGTTTTTAGATAGTAAATTGTGAGTCAGAGTTATATTCAATATAGTGAGTTCTATCAGGTCAAAGTGGGGAGATTTTGGGGTTAGAGAATTTCGGTTTTTTGGTGGACAAATATATTTATTGTTTTAAAAAAAATTATTTATACAAAAAAAAAAAAAAGAAAAAAAAAGAAAAAGAAGTCATGTTTCCAATATTTAATATATGAAAAAAAAATTAAGAATCTTGTAATCCAATGGTACCATGTTGCTCCCCTATGTGGGAGGTAATAGGTTTAAGTTTCAGTGGAGGTATTTGATTTGATGTAATTCGGTATCCCTTTCCTATAAATAAAAAAATGTAAAGGTTTTATGCTTGTATATACATCATAAATATAATTTATATTTAATAAATTCAATATTTTTGTTATATTTGAAATACTATACTATAAAATTTTATCAACTATAACTTTTTATTTGAGTGTATAATTTGAACTATATATCCATATTTTTTTAACTGAATAATATTTCACATATTTGACTGTATATTGTACAATGAAGCTGTAATTATATCAAAATGATCATGTAGTTGTGTTTTAATGAAATTATAGAGTATATATAAAATAAAATAAAATAACATTTTCACATATTTGAGTGTATAAATATTGAATAAAACTGTAGTTATATCGAAATGAAACTGTAGTTGTGTTGAACTGGAACTGCTCTGTATACAAAAATGAAACTGAAGAACAGAGTTATTTTTTGCGAAGATTCCGTTTCTTTTCATTAAATAAAACGGTGTCGTTTTAATGTGCGGTGTATAATTGATTATGCATCGCGGTACACGATATAATTTGCCGAAAGGGAGCGCGGTGCGGGAGGGGAGAGGGGCATGCAAAAAATGTGGAAATTTTTTTTTATTGTTATTTACGTGCACAGCGGGCGTTGCTAGTGCGTGCAACACTCACCAAGAATTTTATTTTTCTTTTTTTAGCAAAGAAAAAATCTAATTCCTGCAATTCCAATTTTCTTCTTTCTTTCTTTCTTTCTCTCCCTCTCTTCCTTTCTCTTCCCTCCATCTCACACTCTTTAGTCCAGTGGCGGAGCTAGAAAATGATGTGAGTGGGAGCGTACTTGAAATGATTTTAGAATTGTCAATGATAAAATATCAAACACTTATAATATGGTTCAAATACATTATAAATTATAATACAATATTTATTATAGATTACATGATAGTTAAGGTCGGAGCCAAAACTATACTTGGGTATGGTGAAATTTAAAAAAAAAAACACATTGAAATGTCATAAAAATATTTATGGCAAAATATAAAACATAATCGATTAGATAAAATAGTTTGAATAGAAAAGACATTATATTCATAAAAACTTTAATTTTAATTTCCTTTTAATTAGATCAACTTAAATTTTTCTAAATTAATTTGAATACGATGAAGTATAATATAAATTTGTTGACTACATTAACTAAATGATTCAAAAAAAAAAACTTAAAAAAATATTTAATTTATTGAAGGATGAGAAGGGTTTAAATAATGAAAAGAAGCTAAAATATAAACACAAAAATAGTATACAAAATATTTAATTTATTGAAGGATGATAATGATTTAAATAAATAAAAGAAGCTAAAATATACACACAATAATAGTATACGAAATTGTTGTAGATAGGGTTTGAACCCAGGCCATGACATTTGTAATGTTAAACTCAAAGCTCAACCAACTAAGCAAATAAACTACTTAGTGATTTATGCATGTATATATATATATATATATATTAAAGGAAAGAGGTGAGGGGGGCAGCTGACCCCACTCTACCCCCATTGTGGCTCCGCCACTGCTTTAGTCTCTTCCCTCTGTTAAGCCAATATGTGGCTAGAATATCTTTAGTTGTTACTTGTTCTATTTGTGCTCCTGTAGACTAGTTATTTGGTTGTAACTTCCTACTATCTACACTCCTCCATGTGCTATATATATGTTATGTTTTACATCAATAAACATTCAGTTAATTCCTTCACATGGTATCAAGAGCCATATTCCCCTAAGGAGTTTTTTTTTTTTTCTCTTCTCTTTCGCCATTCTTATATCCATGGCTACTACCACCACTGATATTGTTCACCTCAATGCTCTGTCTAATTTTCCTATCAAACTCACCCCCCCTCAACTTTCTTGTCTAGAGACGCCAAGTTCAGTCCACCTTGATTGGCTTTAATCTCCTCGGATACATCGATCGTTCTGTCAAAGAACCAGCAAAATTCAATGATACTGCACAAACAACTCCGAATCCAGCACATTTGACTTGGTATCGCCAAGATCAAATAATTATATATATATATAGGGTCAGGTTCATGTGAGGTCAGGTCTTTCCGTGCGGTCAGTGCAGCATATACCATTAGGTATGCATAAATGCACCACACAGTGTTCGCAAATACACCATTATGTGTGGTACGGTGTATTTTTTTTTTCTGTGGTGTATATTTTGGCATTTCATTCTGGTGTATTTTCGAACACTGTATGGTGCATTTATGCATACCTAATGGTGTATGTCGCACTCACCGCACGGGAAGACCTGACCTCACAGGAACCCAAATATATATATATATATATATATATATATATATATATATATATATATATATAACACATAAATATGCATGTATGTGAATATATATTAACGTCCTACATTGAAAGCATGGATGACGATATTTACTTATTTATTTATTTTTTGTTCATTTTTTATTTGATTGTTCAAAAGTAAGAAAGGAGATGAAAAAATTATTTTATAGTTACTAAAAGATATAAATTCAGTAGAAGAATTGCAAAAATAGACAATCAAATATGATAATTAGTATCAAGTTCGATAGTAAAGTATAAAAGTATCCAACCAAATGCCACAGAGTTTTTTCACCTTCAACTATTAAAAACAATACAATATGACATTTATCTTCGCCCATTTATATCCGATACTATTTTAAATGAATGATAAATCTATTTATATCTCATATATATTTAAAATAATGTGATGAATCTGATTCATCCATTTAAGTAAATTAACAGTTGATCGTGGCTGAAAAATAAGAGAAAATAATACGGAGTAATAAAATTAATGTTATAAATATTATAAATTAATATATTTGTATTAATTATAAAATTAAATATTTTTAATGAAAATTTTCACCCATTAATGAACCATAAGGAACACTGATATTAGTCTTTAGTAGACAGGGAGGGAGCTAGCTAGAGTTTGCTAGTTAAAGTCAAAGGAATCTACAACATGAATGAGACGACTCAAAAGTAAAAGCCAGAACCGGAACCCTAGATCAGGCCAATAGATTTCCACTTTAGAACTTATTTCTGTTTACCTTTTTGAACACTTAATTATTACGTAATGAAAAGGCTCGTGTTCATGAAAACAGCAACCATAGGACCCTAGTGTGCACCGCCTATTAAAAGCAGATGAATGTTGTACATCATAAATGAAAATACCACCATAATCACATCATCTAACTACTTTCAAACTCTTTTACCTGAATATGAAGTTTTAAATACCATCTCATACAATAATAGATGATTAAGACATGGCCGGATTTTGGGGTGTGTAAAATGTTCAAGAGTATAGTGTCCGAGTTTTTGAAATTTTAGAGGATTTAGTAATTTTTTTGAGGAAATTTCAATTTTGGTTCTATGATCATAGGAGTCTTGTTAATTTCAGTCTCTAACTTTTAAAAGTGTCAATTTGGTACCTTAACTATGCAATTTTTGTTAATTTTGGTCACTCCGGCCAAATTTCGCCGTAAAAATTTTAATTGTTAAAATAATGAGGGTATTTTGATCTCCCAGGCGAGTCCATCTCTTCCTCTCCCGTTTCCGGCGAATGCAATGAACTAAGATGATGGGAAAATGATGCTTGATGATGTTAAAGATAGGGTTTACGGGAAGAAAGAACGCCGGAAACGGGAGAGAAAGGGATGGACTCGTTGTAGAAGAATGAAAGAGGCGTGAAATAACCAAAATATCCTTATTATTTTAATTATTAAAATTTTCCGACGAAATTTGACCGGCAATTTGGCCGAAGTGACCAAAATAGACAAAAATTGCATAGTTAAGGTACTAAATTGACACTTTTAAAAGTCAAGAACTAAAATTAACAAGACCCTTATAGTCATATGACCAAAATTGAAATTTTCTCTTTTTTTTTTTTTTTTTGACCTAGCTACTTCAAAAAAAAAAAAAAAAAAAAAAAGTGCAATTAATCCTGAAACTCATCAATTTGGACCTCAAATCACTTCTCTCTCCTAATAATTAGGACCTAATTATTGAGCATGCAGCTTGGCAAAACCATTATGTTTCCCCCAACGGCACAGATGATGTCTCAAACCTTGAATCTGCAAAGATAACTTAAAACATGTACCATTCACCAGTTCACCACCAATATTGCTTGAGAAATTGATTCTTCTTCCTAACAGATTGATCTACTTGCATTCCAAATGATAGCGGCAACCAGCAGGTAGCTTTGCCACTAGGTATGGCCAGGTAGTTTTAAGATGTTTTTTTTTTTTTTTATTAAAAAATCAGTTTAATTTGTTTGGACTTTGTAGATATATAGTAGATTAGTAGGATTCTTATGGTTTGGTTTTAAAAATTGCGCTTATATTTTTGGTAAAACTTCATTTATTTACAAAAACGGGGTCACAAAATCCAAAAACCGGCCCCGATTGAAGAAAGAAAGTTAACTTCATACTAGCCAATTAGTTAAGGCAACTAAAATGTGAAACTTGTGTGAGAACTTCTCACGGATGTTTGTCCTTGAGACGCGTCGGGTCAAGATAAAAAAAAATGTAATACTTGTACAGAAAGGTGTAATACTAATTAGAAATAAAGTATTTGTTACTTGTAAGGAAAAATTTAATACTTTTGAAGAAAAATTGTAATACTTTTATATTTTGATTTACAAGTATTATATTTTTTCTTAAAAGTATTACACTTTCCCTTATAAATAACAAACACTTTATTCCTGATTAGTATTAAATATCTCGATATAAATATTATATTTCCATATTAACCCAATCCGTCTCACGGATAAGGATCGGTGACACCGTTCTACAGGAAAGTCACTCAGTTTAGAAGAGATATACTGGAATTCAACTTTTACATCATGCAAATGCAAAATAGTTTGAGATTACATACTTCATCTATTGAGTTAAGAATAATTTCAATTTTTTTTTTTGTGTATCATGTTATCCACCATTGTGATTAATCACGTCGCTGAATTGTAGACACTTCTTTTGGGTGAGTTATGAATAATTTCAATTTGATTATTATTCAGTTGTAAATTACTTTGCTCTATTTATCATTAAAAAAAAAATTAGAAGCAAAGGAAATGGAGAGTCCCCCAGGGTTGTGATGTTTTGGTGCGCAATGACCAGTTGGGCGCTGTTAATTTGTATTTCAAAAAAAAAAAAAAAGGAAATGGAGATTTGAGAATAGGGTTTAGTAGTAGTTGGTTTCACAATTACCTGACTAACTGTAATAACTATTACATTCCTCATAAATAAAAGCAAAAGGCATGCAATAGAATGCAGTGCAAGGACCTGATGGGGGTGTAATTAGCAGAGGGAAAGAATGGGCAGTGCTTAAACACTGCAAAAAGCATGTTGAGTTGGTCTGAGTATTCTGGGGGTCACCAAATTAAAAGAAAAAAGAACAAAAAAGTTGTATCTATCAGAAGAGAAATAATAATAATAATAATAATAAAGATGAATAAACCACATACAATTAATACAACAACAGAAGATACAGTTGAAACAACAGTGGGAAAAAGAAAAATAATTCAAAATCCAAAAAAAGAAAATAATAAACAGGAGAGCATTTATAACTATATAGTAGATGCCTTTAACTCTGCTCTGCTTCTCTGCTTCTCTGTCTGCCCTGCCTTGCCTTCTGCCCATAACCTCTCATTAAACATTGACTGAAAAAGCTAAAAAACTTTGCTACCATTAATTCTAATCCAGAGAATTCTAAGTCAAGAGGAAAAACAAAAAAAACAAAAAAAAAAAAACTGAGAAATTACAAAAAGAGCTAAATCAGCTGTTTTTTTTTTTTTTTTTTTTAATTTTTATAATTAGTCTACCCAACTACCCACTCTAAAATCCCTAAATCTTAATCAAGAAAAAAAAAAATGAAGGATAACCCAAACCAAGATGACAGGAGATCCACATTATTTTTTTCGAATTCTTGCACCTTTAGTTTGTGTCTGTCAACTATGAGTAAGTTATGCTGGTTTACTTCTCTATAGTTTTTTGTTGGCTAGAATCACAATGCGGAATTTACCAACACCTGAATGGGTTGTGGGTTTCCCTCGTCATCTAAAAGAAAAAAAAAATGAAGAGCCAAGAGAAGGGTGGCAGAAGAAATTTCTGGGGTTTAAGCTCTAGACCCAAACATAAATTAGAATCAATAGTAGCAAAGCTTGAAATTTCTGGGGTTTTTTTTTTTTTTGGGTTTTCAGTAATGCTAACTAGTTGTGAAGAGGATTGGGACCTGTATGAACTATTCTCTTGTCATCTTCATACACTTTATCTGAACCATTCTTCTTCAGACTTGAAGCTCCAATAACTGCATGGCCCATATTTGGATCCGAATTCGAACTGAAAAACCGGGCTTTTCTTGATTGGATCATGGAGTGAGTTGCTGTACATAACTGAGAAGAAGAAGAAGAAAGCATGAGAAACCAAACTAAGAAAACTGCAATTTTTCCACTTCTTGAACCCCTCCTGCTTCTTGTTGTTTGGCCTTCACCTGGGGCTCTCATTTTATTGAACACAAATTGGCTTAGAAATCAATAATACTTGGAGATGAGCATCTGAAAGTTGGTAGAAGAGAAATCTTAGTTTGTGTGTTTTGTAATATAGTAGCCAAACTTGAAAAATTCTGAACACTTTTTTTGGATAGGGGAATAGAAAGAGAGAGAGATAGAAAGGGAGAAGAGTGAAGAGATCAGAGAGAGAGAGAATTCTATTCTATGCTTTGTTTTCCTTGTCTTAAGGGTCCAAGTCACATGGATCTTGACCCTTGATTCCTGGAACCTTCTTATATATGTAATCTTATTTTTTGGCATTTGGGCATTGGACTCTGGACTATTTTCCCTTACATTGGCAAATTTTTTTTTTTTTTTTTTGAACATTGGCAACTTAAACTTTGGATACTAGCTATCGTACTTTATTATTATTATTATTATTTTGTTTTTGTTTTTGTTTTCTGTGTTTACTTATGCATATCAAGAAATTGGATGAGTCTCATCGTTACACCATGTCACCATGACACCATCTCATTGATCTTTATTGTGAGATAGTTTGAATCAACCTGTAAAATATAATACTAATTATGAATAAATTTTTTATTATTTATAATACTCGGAGGTTAAATAGTTACTTATAAGAAAAATTGAAATGCTAATTAAGATAAATTGATTGATTGTTATTTATAAGAGAAATTGTAATACTTATGAGGGAACATGTGATATTTTTTATGAAAAATGTAATACTTTTAAGTGAAAGGGGTCAAATTTGAATCCTGAACAGTACTCAAAAGTCAATTAGGCCTTTAAACTTTCAAAGGTTACAATTAAGCCCTTAAACATGTCATTTTAGAGCATATATTGAGGTCCGAAAACTGGTTGTTGACCTGTAATTATAGGTCACTAGGGTTCCGGCGAACCACCAGCAAAATTTCGACCATATTTCGACAAAAAACACCGGCGAAACGGTCGTCGGTGTCGTTTGGTCCGCCTTCTCCTTTGCCGCAGAAGGCAACCCATCTGGTCACCGGAGAAGGCAACCAAACGACACCAACGATAGTTTCGCCGGTGTTTTTGCTAGAATGTGGTCAGTTACAGGTCACCAACTATTTTTTGGCCTCAATTCTCTAAAATAATATGTTTAACGACTTATTGCAACATTTGAAAGTTTAAGGGGCTAATTGATTTCTTGAGTAATGTTCAGGGACTTATTTGACCATTTTCCCTACTTTTAAATCAAAATGTAATATTAGAGAATGAAGTGTTACTTATTATAAAGAAAATTGTAATACTTATGAAAATTTTGACCCGCCTCACGGATGAGGATATGTGAGACGGTCTCATTATATATAGAAGAGATTTAAAAGTATTAAATTTGGCAATCATTATATTATGGACCATAGTCCACCTTGTAAGGTAGACCATCCATATAATGTTCATTTTTAACACATTTACTATTCATTTTTTGAAGTTTCATTTTTTAACATATTAAAAGTTAATTTTTTGATATACTACATAAAAATAAATCTTTAGTATATTAAAATAAACTTTCAGTATACTTAAATAAGCAATATTATCACCAGGACTATGTGGTCCAATGGTACCTGGGTTGGACTTCCATTAGGAAGGTTGTGAGTTCAGGCCTCAGTGGAAGCGGTGTTATTAGCTCTTTGTGTTTCAGTGGGTTAGGAAAGTATATGAACAGATACTACAATGTAATAGAGCTAGTAGCATTCAAAAAAAAAAAAAAGTAGCTATTTAATCGCTAAATATTATACTTATAATAATCAAGAATAAATTTTTTATTACCTATAATATTGAGTATACTTAAATGTGGACCGCGCGTGATCCACATATTATTTACCACGCGGCATGTGAAAACAAAGCATATATTCAATAAAATAATCTCCCCAAAGGTTAATTGTTTCACATTTTTGAGTTGTTATGTCAAAAAGTTATGGTTGTACATGTGTGTGCGCTAGTAGTATTAGTGAAGGATGGAGTGAGTGAGTGTATTGGAATGAATGAAGGTTGGTGGGAGTGTCCAGTATTCAATAAAAGCCGTTGTCTGCGGAATATAATGAATTATTTCCTTTTTAAAAAAAAAAAAAAATGGAAATGGAGAGCTGTGTTTGTTGAATATATAGGGTTCCACTTAAGTGAAAGTATACATGCATGTGTCTCAAGATCCCAACCCAACGGATGCGCTACCTCTTTGCCGTTTTTCTTTTCTTGGTTTTCACCATCTTATTTAACAATTTCTTAAATCTGTTGGACTTCAGCCCACTCTATTTTTTCATAATTATATCAATATATCATTTTGGTATGATAACGGCAAATGGTATGATAACGGCAAATGGTTCACACATGTTTGAAGCATTACAAAAAAGTACATTTTTAATATACAGTATGTATATTATTTTTGTACAATATGTACATTATATAATATAATGTATACTCAATATAAAAATAATGTACATCATCTTAATATAATGTATATTATTTTTGTACTGAATGTTCATTATTTTACACTATATAAAATATGGTCCATACAATTTGTGTGGACCATGATCCACAATAATGATTGTATGATAACGACAAATTATGTTGTAGTGGACCCGGGTCCAAAATAGTGTTGTTTTGCTTCAAAACGATGCCTTCTGAATTTAAAAAAAAAAAAAAAAAACGCTTACTTCCTCGCCGTTAACTTGACGTTTGACTTTAGAATTCATTCATCTATATTCACAATTTTAAAACTCTATATTCACAATTTTAGAATTGAATATTCACAATTTTAGATCTCATAATATAAACTTACAGAACTCAATATTCACAATTGCAGAACTCTATATTCACAATTTTAGATCTCATCATATAAAATTACAGAACTCAATATTCACAATTGCAGAACTCTATATTCACAATTTTTGAAATCTATATTCACAATTACAGAACTCTATATTCACAATTTCATAACTCTATATTCACAATTAAAGAACTCTATATTCACAATTATAGAACTCTATATTCACAATTATAGAACTCTATATTCAACAGTATAACACAATTTTTGAATCTATATTATATTCACAATTTTGAACTCTATATTCACAATATATATATATATATATATATATATATATATATATATATATATATATATATATATATATATATATATATATATATATCATTGGTTGATGAAACGGTGCCACTAACGGCACCGTTATTCCAGACGCGCAAAGTTACGTCGTTTTTGACCAGGGTCTATGGCATAACAATTGTATGATAACACTACGGACTAGCCTTCATGAGCATGGCAAATTTTACTGTGGACCATGGTCCAAAATAGTGTTGTTTCTTTTAAAGAAAAGAAACAACAGCCGTTCTGCGAAATTAGTTCTATTTGTACAACATATTCAGTTTCATTTTATATATATTGTAATTTCATTTCAGCACAACTAAAGTTTCATTTTGTTTCAACTACAGTTTCATACAACATTATATATACACTAGTCTTATTACAACACCACTAAATTATAATTTTAATTCAACTACGGTTTCATTGGACAATATATACTCAAATATGTGAAACTGTTATTCAGTTTCATTTTATATACACTGTACTTTCATTACAACACAATTAAAGTATCATTTTGATATAACTACAGTTTCATTTGACAATATACACTCAATATGGAGAAAATTTCAATTTTGGTCCTATGACTATAGGGGCTTTGTTAATTTCAGCACCTGACTTCAAAAGTGTCAATTTAGTACCTTGACTATGTAATTTTTGTCAATTTTAGTCACTCCGGCCAAATTTGGCTGGAAAATGTTAAACCAACATTTAGTCTATAATCTGAGGGACAAAATGGTCTTTTGATCCTTTCTCCTAATTGGTTATGACCCGGTTCAACGACAATTGGGAAGCCAAACAACAACCCGTCGGCGGCGGAGAGCTCAGTGGCGGAGGTAATCTCCGGGATATCGTCATTTAAGGGAAAAAAAATTATAGTGGTGACTACCCGAAGAAATGGAGCTCCGATTATAAGCATGTAGATCTTCTTCTTCACCCATATATATTCTATATCCGTATAAAACGGGGCGTGAAGAACCAAACCCGTCTTCACCAACTTCAACTCAGCTCTTTTTCAGTTTCACATTGGATCAGATTGGGACTAATGGGGAAAGTGGGAGGCTGTGTTCGAGCACAATTGCATTACCTTGGTCTCTTTGGACTTCATCTCAATTATTTGGTCAAGTGATTGACAATCTTGTTGAAACTCTTGGTACGGCAACTCTTGAGCTCGCCCTTGATACTTGTAATTGGGATCCATGATAAAGCAATTTTCCGCCTCATGAGATCCACCACATATCATGCACCGTGAGGGTTGTGGAGTAGGTGGTGTGCATCTTTGATAAGTAGCTTGACTCATGTTGGCACAAAATCCTTGAGTAGATTGTTGATGGATATGGTTGGTGGGGTTGAGCATGTAACAATTTTCCACAAAGTGATTCCCACCACAAAATGAGCACCATTGGGGTTGTGATGTTTGATATGAACTTTCTTGATAATATCCTTGACTAGAGTTGGCAAAATTTGAGAAAGGGAATTGTTATTCCATTCCTCCATATTCTCGATTCATATTCCAACTCATCTCATAACCTTGAGAAGGAGAGTAAAACGGTGGCATGGTTCCTTGGAATGCATATCTATCCATAGACTTAATCACACTCAAAACAATGAACTTGTTATGGGTTAGCAAAACAAAATAAAATAAAAAAATAAAAATGGACTGGTCTCCTAGAATAAAGATTTCACTAATGTTAATACTGGAAACGCCACTTCCTCGGCAACGGCGCCAATTTGATGCGTAGTATATTTGCAAACAAATAATTCTCGGAGTACGAGTTATCGATCCACAGGGAAGTGGTTGTATCAAGCACTAGTTACTAACTTATTCATTAGAGCTAATCCTAACAATTACTTAGATGATTGATTGGCATAAAATAAATAAAATAAAACAGAGGTTCAGGATTTTGGAAACAATTAGAGAGAAGTTGAGATTCATGGGATTCAAGTATTTAATCACCTAGTGCCAATTATCGTTTGCAATATTTAGTTTGGAATTAAGATTTGTGTGGGAATGCAAAGTGGAATTGAATTACTCCCGTAATCTCTATTCCTAGTGAATTTCCACTCCCATGGCTTAAACACCCAATAAGATCAAAGATCAGCATTCAATTATTCCTAATTACTACCATCTCCCTATGAGCAATAATCTAGAATAAACTTCCCCTAATAAGTTCCCCTTTCCCAAGGACCAACCATTAGGTGCAATCGTGTGTGCCCTAATTTATGCCCCAACTCCCATTGGTGACACAAACATGGCTATGAAGCTAGTAACTATGGCCATTAATTACAAGCATCAAACAATATTATCACGATTGCAACACAAGTATTAAACCCAAATAATAATATATTAAAGAAACTGAGAGCTCAGGCACATAGGTTCATAAACACTTTTACCCAAGAATCTCTAAAGAATTTAGCCAAGCATGACTAAATTATACATAGCAAATATAAATAAAGAATTACAAATCATCAAAAGAGTACAAGAATTAACCAGACGATTTTTCCAAATCTCCCTAGTCTTCTTCTTGCTTTCCAAGACAACTTGTGGCTCTTGATTTCTCTCATTCTTGTCTCCAAGAATCTCTGAATTCTCTCCGTCCGGTCTCTCCTTTTAGGGTTGAGGAAGGAGGGATTTTATAGTGGGTACAAAGTTGAGATGAAATAGGAATCTTGTACCAAATTGGACTCAAATTCTAATTCCTATATTTAAATAAAGAAATTGTCGTCTTTAATGATATTTAGAATTTGGAAGATTCCTTGAATTGCTAACTTTTAATATGGAGATATGAGTCTTGAAATCCGCGCAATTGATATTAGGAAAAGAGATCTCGCGCTTGTATTGAATTTTGCCCAGCTGCGCCACTTTAAGCGTCTTATCCGCGCCACTTTAGGCGTCTGTTTTTATCCCAGAAACAGACGCGTATTCGACGCGTCGAGAATTTTCTCGACGCGTCGAGACTTCCTGTGCGCGAATTAATTAGCTACTGGAAAAATTCGACGTGTCGAGCCATTGGCTCGACGCGTCGAGTCCACTGGGCCCCGAACTCATCCAAAATTGCTCCAAACTCATCCTTGAACTCCCCTTGGTCATATCTTTGACCTAAAATGGTTCAAAAACACTAACAAACACCGTAAAATATTCAAAACAAGTGCGAACCATAATTAAATGATAATAGCAAGGAAAACATGTATTAAATAAGCAAAATTAAAGAGCTTAATTACTGTGATGATTCAAAATAACCATAAAAATAAGCACAGATGTGATAACATCAAAGAACAAGCTCCAGAGAACCAACTCAAACAGCCGATCAAAAGCGCCAGAGCCCGTTATTTCCAGCGACCCTAACTTTGTCGCCGCCGACACTGATGCTAATTTGGCGACATCTGCGGATGTGACACCCCGTAAATCCAAAATCTATTTAAGGATTAATTAGATAATTAATCCTAGCTTAATTGGTAATTTATTCCTAAAATCCTGAAAATTCAATAGTCGGAGGACTAGAAATTGACTAGTCAATCCAAGTCAAAGGGTTGTACTCTATGCCTTATGAATTGTTCCCTTGTCTCCTTACACTTCCCACTTTAGTAAGGGCAAAGAAGTCTTTTCACCTTATGTTTGTGCCCAAGCTAACCTAGAGTCATCCTTCATTTTATTTCCCTAACACCCTAAACACAAAAGCCGCACCTTATCTCTAGAAAATCGTTAGCTTCTTCTTCAAGCTAAGTTTTGGGAAATCCTAGATTCTTCAAGTTGGTCTCCAAGATTCAAACTTTCTTAACCTTGAGCATAAGGGAGGGTAAGATCCTTGATCCCTTAGTGTTTTTAATACCTTTTTAGGTGTCTTTTCTAAAAGATAGAATCTTTGTTGTCTTTTGGTGTGTTCTTGAAGTTGAAGTTGAAGGAGAGCTTTAGGAGAAGGTTTTAAGGGTGTGAAAAGTGAAGGTTTAGGCTACAAGAGGTAACCCATGTTTTACAAAATCTATTTTCTTACCTATATGATAATTTCTTGACTTCTACATGTGATTTTTGCTATGAAATGTGAGATTTGATGCATTGTCTTGTGGGAATGCATATCTAGAGCTTGTTATTAGGATTCTTGTATGCCATTGCTTGGCTATTTCTTGGGTTGAAGTCATATTGTTGTATTTTGTGAGATTTTGGGTGTTTTGGACTTGAATTTGGACTTGGTGTTGAAAATCCCCGAAGGGATTATTTTTGGTACAGGGTTGTACCTGCGGGCGGAGCGGCGGGCAGGGAACCACCCGCCGCCCCACCCGCGGGGTACATGCCTCATGGGTGATGCTACCCGCAGGCGGAACCACGGGTGGAGGTTGTAACATCCCACTTTTCTAACTCTTAATTACATCTCTAAACAGTTATTAACATAAACTAAGCAACGGAAATCTAAATGATAAATAGTGGGAGTGTCACCGCCACAACCACCACTCTTGGGTGATTTCACAGGCTAAAAGGGGTAAAAACTACAAATACTATTAAGTCTAGGAACTAAAAGTAAATACTGGAAAAGTAAGGGGGAAAAACGTCACCCCAACACAGTCTACAATAATCCTCCAACATGAAGTCATAATTCTAAATCCATAACATCATCATAAATAAAACTAGAGTTTAGACATCTCAAACTAAGAGACTAATCTAACTCGATCTCTTCTAACTATTGGGCCCACCTGAAAGGGGTTTTGCAAGCAACACATAGACAAACAGGAAAAACACCCATTAGCACAAAACTAAGTATAACCACACTCAACCCTGTAAAGCATTCTAGCATATACTTTGAAAACATTTGATATCTTTATAGCAATAAACTAATCTCAAAACATCTTTAGATTATCATATTCTTTCCAAATGCTTGCACCCTATATTATCAGCTGGCATGCTTATATATGTATAAGGCTGATCACGTAGATTCATCAACATATAGACTTCTCAAATAGCTTATCAAGCGATTCATACTTACAGATAAGATCATGCTAAAAGACCATATAACGGGTGTTCACATGCTTCCACACTCTTATCACATAACTTTTTATTAAGTAGAACTTATACTACATCACAATAATCATGCTCAAAGGAATACCTTAAGTTAAGCTTCTCATTTAAACAATTCTATTGCGATACTTCATTCGCATACAATCATGTATAACATTAAGGTCATGCTTCTTATGCAATCTAGTACAACAATATAATCATACTCTTATGCAATCTTGTGCAACAATATAATCATACTCGTATGCAATCTAGTGCAACAATATACTCATACTCTTATGCAATCTCGTGCAACAATATACTCATACTCTTATGCATTCTCGTGCAACAATATAATCATACTCGTAACAATCTAGTGCAACAATATACTCATACTCTTATGCAATCTAGTGCAACAATATAATCATACTCGTATTCAATCTAGTGCAACAATATACTCATACTCTTATGCAATCTCGTGCAACAATATACTCATGTTCATATGCAATCTAGTGCAACAATATACTCATACTCTTATGCAATCTCGTGCAACAATATACTCATACTCTTATGCAATCTCGTGCAACAATATAATCATACTTGTATACAATCTAGTGCAATAATATATATATATATATATATATATATATATATATATATATATATATATATATATATATATATATATATATATATATATATATATATATATATATATATATATATATATATATATAAATACTCATGCACTCTTTTATAAAATAGAGTACTTTCTGTGAAGGTCTCTTTCTTACTTTCTCGAGTCTCTCTTGACTCTCTTTCTTTCTACCGAGTCTATATTGACTCTCATACTTGAGTCTCTGTTGACTCTCTTTCTTGAGTCACTGTTGACTCTCTTTCTTTCTCTTATACTCGTAGATGGCTTAGGATTTCACAGAAGTGTGACTTATCCCATCGGGAATGGCATAATTTCGACCCAATATCTCCTACCGTCTACGGAACCAATCTCGTGGTTCAAACTCTTTGGAATCAGGTATCGAACTATTAGTGTGCACACCCCCTAACCAGGATTCCAAGCCTGGTGGGAAGTTTCCAACCTCGTAACGTGGGAATACGCCGCGTTAAATATACTGGGACCGCAATGTCCATAAATATCTCCCGAGAGGAACATAGTCCAAACGGTATCCTCCAAAACCTCACAGATATAGATAATACATAAATATATCTCTCATGCATGCAACAATTCTACTACTTCATTTTTAATGCATCAAAGAATGCTATACCACATGCTTATGGTTTTTGAAAGTATTCTTGGGCTCACGTTGGCCCCTTATGCATTTTTGAAATACGACTCATGTGAAATGTCAAAATGCTCTATAACATACTTCTAAATCATGTATAAACTAACATGAAGTATTCAAGAATATATCATCATGCTCGGTTTGCAACATATAGCAATTTCTATACATTTCACTCAACAAATATGCTTCTATTCTCATTGATTAAATAACACAATTTAATCATGCTTTCATAATAAATCATATTCTCAAATGATCATGCTTTCATAATAAATCATATTCTCAAATGATCATGCTTCTTTACTCAACACAAAAATATCAACAGATCACAATATCAAGTATTTCTTGTTCACAATGAACTTAGCAAAAATTATATTGTGTAGCAAATTCTTCAATAAATCATTCATATATATCTTACTAATTTTTTATCCAAATTCAACGAAGTTGTTGAAATTGAGGGATTGATAGGTCTAGCGGGTGGAGAATAACCACCACCCGCCAGTTAAGCGGAAGCAAAATATGTGAGAACCAAGAATAAGAGAATAGAGAGAATATATTATATTGAAAGATTACAATAGATTGTCTCTCTGTATATATGTTCTATACTTCAATGGACCTCTATATATACTAAACTAGATACTAAATTACTCTAGGAAACTACTAATAAGAATAGGAAACTAAGACAACTTTCCTAATATTCAACACTCCCCCTCAAGCTTGAACATCTGGAAGTTCCAAGCTTGGATTAAAACAAGCACTCTACCTCACTCAAAATTACAAATGAAAATTAGTGTAACTAGAGGATAACAATGCGAGATGGCTTCGGGGGGACAATGCAACCCTTGGGAATGAACACGCCAAGGGCAAAGCTTGTCACGAACATCCTTGGGAATGGAGGCACCAAGGGAAAACACGAACACCATCACAACAACATAAGCACTCTAGGATGGATGACTTCAAAAGAGATTGCGTTATTTCTGACCCTTCCTTGGGAATGAAGACGAAGGCACCAAGAACGGAACTGGACACAATCCTTGGGAATAAAGACGAAGACACCAAGGACCCTTGGAATAAAGACGAAGACACCAAGGACGAAGCTAAACACGATCTTGGGAATGAACACACCGAGGACGGAATTGAACATGAACCTCGAGAATGAAGATGAACACACCAGGGATAGAGTTAAACATGAACAACCTCCTGATAACACAAGAGAGCGGTAGAGGCAGAAAGGGAGCAAAGAATAGCAAAGGACGCAGTAGAGCCCATAGTGGATAAAATAGCAAATGATAGTAAAGGATAGCACACCAATTGTAGATAGTCACACCCCCCCTTACTTGAAACATGGGAAATAATCTATGGCCTTTATAGTAGTGCTGAAACTGAACATCCATGGGATAAGGCATACCGGAGATAAAGAAACAAACACGAATATACCAAAACACAAACACCATGGGAAAAGTTCGGCAACAAACCCAAACAAGCCTTCAAATTTCACCAACAAGTCGAAAGAATGGCAAAACAACAATCTGAAAAATCTCGCCGGAAAATCTCGTCGGAGGCAGAGGAATCCATTGGTGTAGGAGGTGAGATCACAAAATCACTGGAGAAAGAGGAGATCTGACCGGAAAAACTAAATCAGTCCGTCAGCGATGGTGGCGCGTGACAGCGTGTGCGGCGGCGGATGGTGACAAGATTCCAGGCGTAGGCTCGCGACAATGATCCGAGAGGTCCTGTGGTGAAATATTTGGAGAACAACCACAAGACACGTCGGAACAGGAGAAAACAGTCACTGGTTCGCCGGAAAATAAGTGCTGCCGGAAATATTAGAAGAAAAATAGCCTAGGAAAGTAGGCTCTGATACCATGTTGAAATTGAGGGATTGATAGGTCTAGCGGATGGAGAATAACCACCACCTGCCAGTTAGGCGTAAGTAAAATATGTGAGAACTAAGAATAAGAGAATAGAGAGAATATATTATATTGAAAGATTACAATAGATTGTCTCTCTGTATATATATGTTCTATACTTCAATGGACCTTTATATATACTAAACTAGATACTAAATTACTCTAGGAAACTACTAATAAGAATAGGAAACTAAGACAACTTTCCTAATATTCAATAGAAGTCAAAGCCAAAACGTGCGTCGAGACGATCCCGAAGAGTTGAGCCACAAGGGCCCGTAACACTCGGCTCGAAACGACACGTAGTTGAGCCACAAGGGCCCGGCCACTGCACAAAACCTTCACAGTACAAACTCAGGGACCTGGGGCGGGACTTCTCATGGTCCGCTCCATGAGCCCCGTTAAAGTACCGGGACTAGGCAACGACCCTCTCCAAGGGCCGTGCCCTAGTCTCGTGGTGGCACGGATCTAGCCAGCGGCCCTTCTGGTGGTTCGCGGCTAGGGCCGCCACTCTGATCTGGTGCACACTGTGTTGTGCACCAGATAGACTTCTACCTGTAAAAACTTGTCCAAACACTTCCAAAACAATTCCAACAATTCACAAACACATCCTAGATCACTTCCAAACATAAACACATTAAAAACTCATAATTTCTACTCAATACTAGGCTTCATAGAGCCAAAACTAGAGAGGAATCCATTGGGTTATACCTCTTGTAGACCTCTTCTTCTTGCTTGGTTTTTTCAGCTCCACTTCACTCAAGGATCTCTACTTCTTTCACCACCTAAACATCTCAAACAACCACACAAGGCCTAAGTCTAAAACCATAAGAAGAGATGTTATGCAGAGAAAATGAGAGAAGGAGGAAATGAATGGAGAAGAAGCTTACTACTATGGTGTTGGCAGCCAAGGAAGAGATCAGGAGGAAATGAGGCCAACATCATTCTATTTATAAGGGTTCAAAACCCTAGGTTTATACGCAATGATTGTTTGAGGGCAAGGAGGTAATTCTACTAGCTAAAAAGATGAATCAGGATAATATTTTGGATGCTTTGTGGTCCACCTTGCAACATGAACCATGGGCTAAAAGTGATTATTACTTTGGGGTGGAAAGTGAATTTTCCCAAAAGTTAAATGGATGAACACTTGTTCAAAATTCCTTTTTTAATTCTCCTGGTCTCACTCGGGTAAAATTCTCAATTTAAATCTTGGTCCGCAAAGTACTTGAAACTTTGGAATTTTCGAATGAAATTCATTTCTTTGGTGTCGAATTAACTTTAAAATGGAACAAAAATTATTTTATTCAAACACCGATTGCTCGCACAATTTTTTTTTAATGGAGTGAAAAACTACTTTGGGATTTCTTAACACTGGATTTATAAAATGAAATTTTGGGTTGTTACAGAGGTCCACCCGTGGCCTCACCCGCGGGGTACAATGTTGCTGATTGTTGGGGATTTGTTCCCCGTTGTTAGGAATATATTGTAAATTTTGATGAGCCGAATGTATTTTTGAAAAATCAATTAGTCCCCATTTTTATTCTATTTGAGTCAGTTTGAGTCTACGGAGTATGGTGCACCCATATCATGCAACCCATGTACATGTCTGGAAAATCACAAGTTGATTTTAGATGTTAAGCGGGATTATAGCTTAACACAATTATGTTACGGATAAGTTATCAAGAACCATGCTAGAGGAGTTGGAAGAAATGAGTGTGAGTTATGCCAAATAATCTTAAGTTCGAATCTCAAGTGAAGCATTTTTAAGCTTGGGAGACTAGCTTGGACCGTATGAGAGACTAGCTCTAACCGTATGAGAGACTAGCTTGGACCGTATAACCGTATGGGAGACTAGCTCAAGGTCAAGTATATTGGACCGAGGTCAAGTATATTAGACCGTATACCGTATGGGAGACTAGCTCAAAGGAGACTAGCTAATGGAGACTAGCTAACATGGAGACTCGCCAATATGGAGACTAAGGAAGGAAAATGCACAAGTCTCACAAAAGCCATGCACCATATGGAGAAACACACCAAGTATGGTGGACTAAGCTTAAATTCGAAACAGAGCATCTCACCATGAACAACTGTGAAGTTTTTACAGAGGTTCCAGTGAAGGAGAAAATATCTGATATATTTCCATCTGAACATCAAGTTTTTACGGTGGAACCGGAGACGCTCAAAGAAGGCTGATTCGCGGAGAAATTATTTTATACTCAAGCAAGAATCAGCAGATAAATTATTTGATCAACTTGACATGTCAGAGTATTTATGAAGGACCAGAAATGTCAAAGATTGCCGCGCCGAATTTATTCAAATTCTGGAGGCTACAAAATTCAAGACACGGCAACGGGCAAATTATTCAAATCATCTGACAAAAGGAGAAATGACATCTACCTAATATTTCAGATCAAGTTGACAATATTATTTGATCAACTACAATTCAAAATGGACGATCAAGATCGAAAGTTGATCAACGGGCAAATAGCTTTTACTAGCTAGCTATAAATTGTCCAAGCAGACTTGAAGAAGAGAAGAGAAGCAGAGAGAAGTTAAGCAAGAAAAACCCCAAGAGATTGAGCAGTTCAACATCTTGAACAACGGCTAAAACATACAAGCAAAATATACAAGCTATATTTTTTATTAGCCGAAAAATGGGGAAACAGAGCTTTATAGAATAAAACTCAAGTCTGAGTGAGAGAGAAATTTTATTTCTTTGTAATATTCTCTACTGAGTGTAGAAAGAGGGCGGAGTAACTAGAGAGAGTGAAAAACCCTGGTTGAGTGTAGCTTTGTGCGTAGCACTCGTGGTGAAGGGCAGAGTAACAAGAGGAGCTTGTGAAAACCCTTGGAGGACGTAGCTTTGTGCGTAGTTCTCGTGGTGTAGGAGTACAGCTTGGTGCGAAGTACTCAGGAAGGCGGAGTAACAAGAGGAGCTTGCGAAAAACCTTGGAGGAGTGTAGCTTTGTGCGAAGCACTCAGAGAAGTGTCTGTGGACACTTATTCACTATTGTATCTGGGTGATCGAAGAATAGTGAATTTCCTCCTTGAAGTGAAAGGAGAAGAGTGGACTAGGAGGATTACACCACCTCTGAACCACTATAAATCTCTCTCTCTGTTTACTTATTGCTCATATATTTTGTGCATGCTTATTCTAACTGCGAACTAACCCGATTACGATTTATCGCTTATCTTTATATGTCTGGGTTTGATAGTTCCCACGTTTGCATGCAAGCCAAAATTTACGTACATCATCCTTGAACCATATCAAGTGTTTCTAACGTGTTGCATGTTTAGAATCTCTCTTTGAGCACCGCACTAATTAAGCATAACACTTTACCGCTACTTATTCCGCTGCACACTCTAAGTTGCTTATCTTGTTAATGCTTGTTACTTAGAGTTGAAATTACCAAAGTGTTATTTGCCTTGTAAGTTTTCGAAGAAAGTCTGAAAAGTTAGAGAAGTCTATTCACCCCCCCCCCCCCCCCTCTAGACTTCTCGCCACCCTTTCGGGACCAACAAGTGGTATCAGAACGGTTGTCTATTTGAGTCAATTTTGACTGCTAGATAGATCTCAAAATCTTCAAGATGAAGAGAGATATGGCTCTTGCTCAAAATTTGCTTTTCTCACTTGATAAATTTGATGATTGGAAAATACGTATGCAGGTGCACTTATCTGCTTTAAATGACGAAATGTGGGAAGTTATCGCTAATGGTCCTATCCAAATTATGGAAGTTAACACTGCCGCCGCACTAACTCCAAATGCTCCACGATATATTCCAAAGCCAAAAATGGAGTGGACAAAGGAAGATAGAGGGCGAAATAATTTGGACAACATTGCCAAAGATATTTTGTTCAAAGCGGTCGATGACACCATATTTCCAAAGATTCGAAAGTGCACTACAGCAAAAGAAATATGGGATACACTTATCGGAATCGGTGAAGGCGATGAACAAGAAAAAGACAACAAACTAACCATTGCCATGAAGAGGTTCGAAGATTTCAAAATGCTACCGAACGAAAGCATCACCGACATGGAAGCTCGATTGATCAAAATTCTTGGAGAGATCACGGATCTGGGAAAGACCATTACCCAGAAAGAAATATCGCTCAAAGTGTTACGCGGACTACCTACAAATTGGGATATGAAGGTGACCGCAATGCGCGATCATAGAGATCTAAGGACATTATCTACGGATAAACTCTTTAGTGATCTTAAGGCATATGAGTTCGAAATGAAGACACGAGTCGAGGAAGAACGTGATGAACGAACATCCGCATTGATGGCCGAACAACCCTCAACATCAAGGTCAGTAGGAAATAATGATTTTTTATCTGACGAACAATTTTCTCTATTTGTTAGGAAATTCAAGAAGTTCATGCGAAAGAACAAAGGATCACCACAATGAAATTTATTTCGAGAAAATAGAAGATCAAGAAGGGAACCGGTCGAAGATAACACAAACGTGTGTTATAATTGTAGAAAGCCTGGACATTTTATGACCGAATGTCCACACCCCAAGGCGGACAAAAATTCGAATACTTCTCCACAAGTGGAATACAAATCCAAAGAGAAGAAATTCAAAAAGGGCAAACGGAAAGCACTAATAAGCGATCCGTTAGAAGCAAGTGAATCCGAAGAATCATCTAGTGACGAGAGTGATTCATCACAAGAAGATACGTCGCTACTATGCCTAGTGGGCAAGACATCCGAACATGAAGAATGTTATATGGCGCGTGAAATCGACGAAGAGGAAATTTGGTATTTCGATAGCGGTTGCTCTCGACATATGACCGGCAATAAAGCTAGTCTAGTTGAGTTCAAAAGTATCGAAGGACCAAAAGTAGTGTTCGGTGGAAACGATCGATATGGAATGACAAAAGGAACCGGCGCAATTGTGAAAAATGGTCTACGAATTGATGACGTATCTTATGCCGAAGGATTAAAATTTAACTTGTTTAGTACAAGTCAATTTTGCGACAAAGGATATCTCGTAGAATTTTACAAAGGCAAATGTCAAGTCAAGGACGAATCTACGAATGAAGTCGTACTCGCCGGATCAAGAAAGAAAAACATGTATGTTGTGGATTGGAGTACAACGAAGGAATCCGTATGCTTGATGGCAAATAATTCGAATGAAGCTTGTTGGGAATGGCACAGAAGGCTAAATCATTTGAATTTCAAAACCATCAACAAGCTTGCAAGAAACAATATAGTCGAAGGACTACCCAACATTGTGTTCAAGAAAAATCAAATTTGTGATGCATGCCAGAAAGGAAAACAAATCAAAGCATCATTCAAAGTCAAAGCTCAAGAGTCAACATCAAGACCCTTAAGTCTACTGCACATGGATTTATTTGGTCCAGTAGACCCAGTAAGTATAAGTGGTAAGAAATATACTTTGGTTGTTGTTGATGATTTTTCTAGGTACACATGGACAATATTCATCAAGAAAAAGGATGAAGTCTTATCAAAGTTGCCAGAGCTATTGAAGCTACTGCAAGTCGAAAAAGACATGAAGATTGCAACAATACGAACCGATCGAGGAACAGAGTTCATGAACAGAGTGATTCAATCTTACTGCAATTCACAAGGAATCTTACATCAATTATCTGCCGCACGAACGCCGCAACAAAATGGTGTAGCTGAAAGAAGGAATCGAACACTCAAGGAAGCCGCACGAGTCATGATAACGGCCGCCGGACTACCAAAGAGATTTTGGGCAGAAGCAATTAACACGGCGTGCTATACTCAAAATCGCAGTCTAATCCACAAGTCTTATAACAAAACACCATATGAATTATGGAAAGGGAGAAAACCAAATCTCACCTATTTTCATACATTTGGTTGTAAATGTCTTGTACTTGTTAATGGAAAGTCTCAATTAAAGACTTTTGACGAGCGAGCGGACGAAGGAATATTCTTGGGATATTCATCCACCAGCAAGGCGTACAGAATTTTCAACAAATCATCCATGGTGGTAGAAGAATCGATTCATGTTGTGTTCAATGAAAATCACGACAATAATGGCAAAAATGATGAAGGTAATCGTGATTTAATTAAATCTAATGATTTGTTCGAAGACAATGTATTGCAGGAAGTAGAAGAATCAAGTGATATGGGTGATCACGAAATTGAGGCCATATCAAATGTGATACCCGAAATATCACGCACAATTGAAATTGCACAAGAAGAAATTTCAGTAGTTGAACCCAAAGATGCAACCGTCATTAATACACAACAAGTGGAATCACATCAAGAAGGAAACTCTGAGAATCCAACAAAATTCCAACCAAATCGAAAATGGCTAAGAAGTCACACACATGACTTAGTCATTGGAGATCCAAGTGACGGAGTGAAGACGCGATCATCTACTAGGAACCAACAACAAGATGCAATGTTCTCATGCTTTCTATCTCAACTGGAACCAAAAGAAGTTGATGAAGCTTTAGCCGATCCAAGTTGGATAGATGCCATGCAAGAGGAATTAGATCAATTCAAGCGCAACGACGTATGGAAACTTGTTCCAAGACCAACGCACCAAAATGTAATTGGCACTAAATGGGTCTTTAGGAACAAAGCAAACGAAGACGGCGTCATTGTTAGGAAAGTCGCGAAGGGGTATTCACAAGAAGAAGGAATTGATTTTGATGAGACGTTCGCCCCCGTCGCACGACTCGAAGCAATCCGGATATTCCTAGCATACGCAGCGCACAAGAATTTCGTGGTATATCAAATGGACGTAAAGAGCGCATTTCTAAATGGCTTACTTGAAGAAGAAGTTTACGTCGAACAACCACCCGGTTTTGAGGTAAAAGACGTTGGTGATCAAGTCTACAAATTAAAGAAGGCATTGTATGGGTTAAAACAAGCTCCGCGAGCTTGGTACGACACCTTGTCGATGTTCTTAATTAGTTGTGGATTCACCAAAGGTCTAGTCGATAAAACCCTCTTTAGAATTCAAGAAAATAATCACATTTTATTAGTACAAATTTATGTTGATGATATTATCTTTGGAAGTACTGATAAATCTTTATGTGAGAAATTTTCTAAGCTCATGCAGAACAGGTTCGAGATGAGTATGATGGGAGAATTAAATTACTTTTTGGGACTGCAAGTCAAGCAACTTGAGGAAGGAATTTTCATAAATCAAGCCAAGTACACAAGAGATCTTATCAAGAAATTTGGCATAGATGGAAAATCCTCAGTCAAAATTCCCATGAGTACATCTCAAAAATTGGATAAAGATGATGAAGGAAAAGACGTCGATCAAACGATGTATCGAGGGATGATTGGATCGTTACTATACTTAACCGCAAGCAGACCAGACATATCCTACTCGGTTGGCGTATGTGCAAGATTCCAATCAAAGCCCAAAGAGAGTCATCTGATTGCAACCAAGAAGATAATTCGATATCTCAAAGGAACAATCAATGTGGGATTATGGTATCCCAAAGAAGGAGATTTTACACTAACTGGTTATTCAGATGCAGATTTTGCAGGTTGTAAAATAGACCGAAAAAGTACCTCATGGACATGCCAGTTCTTAGGGGGAAGATTGGTCTCTTGGTTCAGAAAAAAAGTAAAACTCCATAGCAACGAGCACTGCCGAAGCCGAATATATTGCAGCTGGGAGTTGTTGTGCACAAATCTTGTGGATGAAGCAACAATTATTGGACTATGGTATTAAGTGCGAAAATGTTAGCATTTTATGCGATAATACAAGTGCAATCGCCATAACCCAAAATCCGGTGCTTCATTCGCGAACCAAGCATATTGACGTTCGACACCATTTTATCCGAGACCACGTCGAAAAGAAAGATTTGAAAATCGATCATGTTCCCACGGAAAATCAAATTGCCGACATTCTCACAAAGCCGTTGTGTGAATCTCGTTTTGCAACTCTAAGGCATGAAATGGGAATGATCGAAATGAGCTAAGCATTTTCTAAACTCTTAATTGTTGTTAATTTTTGATACGTACTGTGTGTATTGCATGTAATCTATGTGACCTATGTGTTTTAATTTGAATTGGTATGTACGTATGATATATGTTTAATTGTGTACATGTTTTCGTAAAATTTGTATGTACCTAAATGTGTTATAATTTTATCTTACGAAAACTGCGTACCTAAATTTGTGATTTATTTATGTGATACGTATGTCTATTTAATTTGTCACGTTTTAGCATAATTGATTTGTGTAATTTGTTTGCTAAATGTGTTTAAATAGATTAATTTGAGATGAGAATGCAATTTAGGGGGAACAATTTTTCAATTGGGTTAATTCTGATGAAATTGCATATATTTAGGGGGAATATAGCTATTTGGGTTTGCATGATAAGGAAGATGTATTCTGATGAGTGCTTGCACATTTTGAAGATTCAAAAGTCAAATAAGTTAGGCCCAATTTTAGAAAGTCAAAAGATTTAATTGTTTTGGGAACTTGAAATTCTTTTCAGATATTAGGTATCTGTCTGATCAATTTATTTTTATCAGGTTTCTTTTCAGAAAATCAGCTTTATTGAAATATGAAATTGAAATAATAATATTTATCTGGAGTGTATTTATTGATCTAACAGATTATTTTCGAGATTTTTTTTATCTGATTTGCTCCAGGTTGGCGGTTATTTGAAGCACAATTTTTGGCGCCATGTACTCACAAATGGAGTATAAAAATCTGAGCTGGCAAATTTAAATCATGTGGAAGGTCGAATTTATCCTCAAGGAGATCAATACTCTCTCTCTCTCTCTACCCACTAGAGGGCAAAGGAGTAATTTCGCATCCCTTCTCCCTCAATTCTAACGGGTAGAATTGGAAATCTAGAAGAACTCAAAGTCTTCTTCCTCCTCTCTCTCTCGCCGGCCGGAAACATAACACAAGAAAAAACCAAGAATCTCCCAACACTCAAACACCCACTCTAATTTCTCTACACAAAAATCTTCTATACACTAAAACCCATCACCCAAACCCAAAATCCTACCCAAATAACCTCACAATCCAAAAACCCATCCCTTCTATCCTTCTTTCGGACCTCACTGCCGAAACACCCAATCTTGCACCCAAAAATTTCTAAATTCTTTTTCTACTCAAATGGAGATTAATCAAGTGGAGATGGAGTCATTCACAACCGGAGGAACAAGGAAATCTAGCCGTGTACTAAGCAGGATGATTCTAGATGTCACCGACTTCAACAAACAAGTGGAGGACAAATCTATTGGGGTAAAAATTATCAACTCTCTCGAATCTTGTGGGTTGTTAAATTTTTGCACTTTTAGATATGTTGGTTTCTATAAAGATGAGGTGACCGAATTATACATGAATGCTAGAATAGAAAATGGCTCAATTATTTCTATGATCAAAGGTGTTGATGTAGAAATTAATCTCGATGATTTTCGGAGGATGTTTAATCTTGTTGAATCGAATTTTAGGGTAGAAAATCATGTGCATGATGTCAATGCCATTTGGGCCGAGGTACGCGATGCAAACGCACCTCTATCTCCGAAGGTTAATGGTAACAAAAGAGATTTGAAGAAGGATTATGGATTGTTGTTGGATATTGTTCATAAATGTGTAGAATCCCGGTATCATTGCCGTGACAAGTTGTCAAAAGAAAAATTGTTGATTATGGACATTATTTTGAACAATGTTTGTGTGGATTGGGGTGCCTTTATGTTTGGAAGGTTGTGTGAGTCTATTAGGAAGGCCAAGCCTTTGGTGGATGGATGGTTTCAACAGGAGATCGGTTACAGGTTTGCCGTTGGTGAGATTTTGAGAACCAAAAATGTCACCCTTACCAAAGCCAAGCATATTACAAACCATAACTACCTCTTTCGGCCACCCAACTCCAATGAACCTAAAAATCCCTCCTTACCCTCAAGCCTACCAAAACCCACCCGAAAAAGAAAATTGCCCAACCCCTTCCAAAACCTTAAACAATATATCCGAGAACCAAGTCATGAAGGCTCAAACACCCATGCCGTTAGATCAAACGAAGAACAAAATAGCCACCCAATCTCAAGACCCTTAACCACTCAAAATCCAAACCCAATTATCCTTGAGAGCCACGGGTTTGTTGAGGAAAATAGAGTTGAAGTGGATGATGTTGTGAATGATCAAGTTGAAGTTGGAAGTGATGATGAAATATCAACAATTGGGGCGGATAGTGCACTTTTGGAGGAGTATAAAAGAGCACTAGAATGGAGAGCATGGAGATTAGGGGATCACAACTTGCTAGCCGAATCAATAGGGCCGAACACCATGAAAAGGGAAGAATTGGTGTTGAATTGGTTGGGCACACGTGATCTTGCTAGAGCTACCCGACTTTCGGTAATTAAGTCTCACTTTTTGACTAAGCTTGCTAGGAAGAAGAGAACCGAAAAGGGAGTGATGGTTGAAGCCACAACCGAAGAGCCTTTAGGAGAGTTTGATTCGAATGATATTCGCCGTGCCACCGCTATGTCTTTAGAGGATACCCGAAGAGGACCCGGAGAGGGATCTTTGGCGAGAAATGATGGTGTAGAGATCGTGGCATTTGATCCATATCCTGCGAATTTTGGAGATGAAAATTTGAACGAAAATTTGAGCTTTGAATCTTACTTTCCACATCCCGTAACGGAGGTTACGGAGTCTATTCGTGAAGAAGGAAATGCACCAAGTCAAGGGGTTTCTTTGAATTTAGATGAAGCACGGAATTTGCCTACATTGCCAATTACTTGTGAAGTCTACGATCAAGATCATCCAAGGATCCGAAATACATTGATGATTTGCTACAACACCGAAGAAGCCGAAGCAAATCTTGCCGATACAATGATCACCACACCAAGAGATGATTTTGCACACCCTTTGCCAATTCTAACCCCACCCGTGCAACATGAACCCTTGATCAATACTCAAGCCTTAAGAGAAGAGATTGTTGGAGATGTTAAGGCAATTGTACAAGACTCTACGGGTGGATTGAGAACAAAGATGGAGGCAATGGACACAAAACTTGATGATTATCACAAGGAGATGGTGGATCGTGCTCAACAATTGTTTAATAGGCAAGGCCTATTAAAGACCGAAATTGACACGGCCAAAGATGAATTGAAGAAAGATGTGATGAAGTTGTTCAATGAAATGGGAAAGCATGGGTCCAATACTACGTCGAGGCTCAAACTTTTGGAACAACAAGTGCAAGGTTTACTAACTCAATCGCGTATTCACATGGATCTTCTAGAGGGAGTGCGTGACAAGCAAGATTCTTCCGCCAAGAGCTTTCAACGATTCATAGATGCTGCCGAAAAGGGGGAAGGATTGGCACGTCATTTTGTGCCACAAGCTTATGCGTACACACAACCAAGAGCTCCAAGAGGACCAATAGTTGAACTAATTCGACCAACACCACCAAGAGCTCCAAGCCGTGTAAGTATGATTGATTACCTTAGAGGAACTTGTCCGAGCCCAAGTTCTACATCTCTAGGAGTGTTGCCACCGACGCCGATTGCTCCAACGCCTCCAATGCCAAAGCCAATTGCAACAAGGATTCAAAATTTGCAAGAACTTCAAACGGAATTCGGACACCGTAGTGAACAAATGTGTGACGGCCGAACGTTTGATGAATGTATTTTCTGGCATGAAGCAGGAGTATTGAAAGGGAACAACATTAGGGAAGCGTACGGCAACTATGTCACCGGGCAAGTGACCGCACCCTATCAACACAAAGAGCTAGAAAAGGACTTCAAGAAGCTAAGAGAGTTCATCAATGCGAAGTTGAAAGGGAGGTAACAAAGTTGTTTGTCAAATTCGATTTTTGGTGTATAATTTATTTTAGCTAGCACATTTGTTTTGACATCCTATATATGCTAAGCTAAAATGGGTTGAAATTGCATGATGAAAATATTTCATACCATACGAAATAAGTCCTAGTTAATTTATTTATTTTGTGCTTTTATGTCACAAGATTTTAAATTGGACTTAGTAATTGCATGTGATGCGTATAATTGAGAAAATAAAATTGAAAGGGGGAAGAAAAATTAAAAGATAAAAATCAATACGCAACCCCGCGTTATAGTCTCAATATACGTTTAGGACCGTCCAAAATTTAAAATCTCTAGGTCTCAATTTTTGTTAAACCCGTCAATTGGCTAGTCGAAATAAAATCGAATAAAAGAAATTATTTTTCAAAATTTACAAAGCCAAAATGACTTGGGTATAAGTTTCGGCATCATCAAAAAGGGGGAAATTGTTAGGAATATATTGTAAATTTTGATGAGCCGAATGTATTTTTGAAAAATCAAGTAGTCCCCATTTTTATTCTATTTGAGTCAGTTTGAGTCTACGGAGTATGGTGCACCCATATCATGCAACCCATGTACAAGTCTGGAAAATCACAAGTTGATTTTAGATGTTAAGCGGGATTATAGCTTAACACAATTATGTTACGGATAAGTCACCAAGAACCATGCTAGAGGAGTTGGAAGAAATGCGTGTGAGTTATGCCAAATGATCCTAAGTTTGAATCTCAAGTGAAGCATTTTTAAGCTTGGGAGACTAGCTTGGACCGTATGAGAGACTAGCTCTAATCGTATGAGAGACTAGCTTGGACCGTATAACCGTACTAGCTTGGACCATATGGGAGACTAGCTCTGACCGTACGGGAGACTAGCTTGGACCGTATAACCATATGGGAGACTAGCTTGGACAGTATGGGAGACTAGCTCAAGGTCAAGTATATTGGACCGTATACCGTATGGGAGACTAGCTCAAAGTAACCGTATGGGAGACTAGCTCAAAGTAACCGTATGAGAGACTAGCTCATGCACCATATGGAGAAACACACCAAGTATGGTGGACCAAGCTTAAATTCGAAACAGAGCATCTCACCATGAACAACTGTGAAGTTTTTACAGAGGTTCCAGCATATTATTTTACAAGGATCATGAAGGAGAAAATATCTGATATATTTTCATTTGAACATCAAGTTTTTACGGTGGAACCGGAGACGCTCAAAGAAGGCTGATTCGCGGAGAAATTATTTTATACTCAAGCAAGAATCAGCAGATAAATTATTTGATCAACTTGACATGTCAGAGTATTTATGAAGGACCAGAAATGTCAAAGATTGCCGTGCCGAATTTATTCAAATTCTGGAGGCTACAAAATTCAAGACACGGCAACGGGCAAATTATTCAAATCATCTGACAAAAGGAGAAATGACATCTACCTAATATTTCAGATCAAGTTGACAATATTATTTGATCAACTACAATTCAAAATGGACGATCAAGATCGAAAGTTGATCAACGGGCAAATAGCTTTTACTAGCTATAAATTGTCCAAGCAGACTTGAAGAAGAGAAGAGAAGCAGAGAGAAGTTAAGCAAGAAAAACCCCAAGAGATTGAGCAGTTCAACATCTTGAACAACGGCTAAAACATACAAGCAAAATATACAAGCTATATTTTTTATTAGCCGAAAAAGGGGGAAACAAAGCTTCATAGAATAAAATTCAAGTCTGAGTGAGAGAGAAATTTTATTTCTTTGTAATATTCTCTACTGAGTGTAGAAAGAGGGTGGAGTAACTAGAGAGAGTGAAAAACCCTGGTTGAGTGTAGCTTTGTGCGTAGCACTCGTGGTGAAGGGCAGAGTAACAAGAGGAGCTTGTGAAAACCCTTGGAGGACGTAGCTTTGTGCGTAGTTCTCGTGGTGTAGGAGTACAGCTTGGTGCGAAGTACTCGGGAAGGCGGAGTAACAAGAGGAGCTTGCAAAAAACCTTGGAGGAGTGTAGCTTTGTGCGAAGCACTCAGAGAAGTGTCTGTGGACACTTATTCACTATTGTATCTAGGTGATCAAAGAATAGTGAATTTCCTCCTTGAAGTGAAAGGAGAAGAGTGGACTAGGAGGATTACACCACCTCTGAACCACTATAAATCTCTCTCTCTGTTTACTTACTGCTCATATATTTTGTGCATGCTTATTCTAACTGCGAACTAACCCGATTACGATTTATCGCTTATCTTTATATGTCTGGGTTTGATAGTTCCCACGTTTGCATGCAAGCCAAACTTTACGTACATCATCCTTGAACCATATCAAGTGTTTCTAACGTGTTGCATGTTTAGAATCTCTCTTTGAGCACCGCACTAATTAAGCATAACACTTTACCGCTACTTATTCCGCTGCACACTCTAAGTTGCTTATCTTGTTAATGCTTGTTACTTAGAGTTGAAATTACCAAAGTGTTATTTGCCTTGTAAGTTTTCGAAGAAAGTTTGAAAAGTTAGAGAAGTCTATTCACCCCCCCCCCCCTCTAGACTTCTCGCCACCCTTTCGGGACCAACACCCGTGATTCTTTTGACTCGGTAATTGATGTTTTAAAAATGTCATGAAAATTGGGGGTGTTACAGCGGCGGCTGTTCAGACCCTCAAAATCTTCATCGTCTTCTACTCGATGTACGGCCACGTGGAGGGCTTGGCGAGGAGGATGAAGAAGGGAGTTGAGGCCGTGGACGGCGTGGATGCCGTGCTATACCGGGTCCCTAAGACCCTTTCCGACGAGGTGCTCCGCCAAATGAGGGCCCCGCCCAAGGATGACGATATCCCGGAGATTACCTCCGCCGCCAGTGGGTTGTTGTTTGGGTTCCCAATTGTCGATGAACCGAGTCATCACCAATTAGGATAAAGGATCAAAAGACCATTTTGTCCCTCAGATTATAGACTAAATGCTGGATTAAGGTTTTTCAGCCAAATTTGGCTGGCAATTTGGTCGGAGTGACCAAAATTGACAGAAATTACATAATCAAGGTACTAAATTGACACTTTTAAAAGTCAAGTGCTGTAATTAACAAAGACCTTATAGTCATATGACCAAAACTGAAATTTTCTCACCCAACATGTGAGACATGTTATTCAATTTCTTTTTATACATACTATATTTTCATTTCAGCAAAACAAAAGTATCATTTCAATACAACTACAATTCTATTCGACAATATACAATCAATATGTTAGCTAGACATGTTATTCAGTTTCATTTTATACATAGTGCAGTTTCATTTCAACACAACTAAAGTATCATTTCAATTCAATTACAATTTCATTTGATAATATATATTAGGACTCTATTATTGTTAGTATTCGTTACCTAATGTTACTAGTATTAGTCTTGTATTAGGTTTGCTATTCGCTACTATATATATTCCTGTACAGACTTATTATTTGATTCATTCAGAAATATTATATTCTCATCTGGTATCAGCAGGTTCTTTTTCTCTCTCTATGGCGCACCTCGGTTCTGATGGCGGTTCTGTTGGAAGTTCTGAACGGACTGTTTCTGAGGCTGCGCTTGTGGCACCCCTACAGTCCGGGGTGTCGTTTTCTTCGGCTCATCACTTCGTTTCCATCAAATTGACATCCCGTAATTTTTTGTTTTGGCGCACTCAGCTTCTTCCGTTCCTGGATGGCCAAGGATTATTGGGTTTTGTCGATGGAACGTCTGTGTGTCCCCCGTTTACTGCGATTACGGTACCTTCTGCCGAGGAGGCTGCTGCTGCCGTGTCTTCGTCGGCCGTATCATCCGCCGCTCGGAGTGCATGGCTTCGTCAAGATAAGGCCGTGCTCTCCTTGTTGATCTCGTCCTTGTCCGACGAGATGATGCATCTTGCCATCGGTAAAACCTCCTCTCGGCATTTGTGGGTGGCGATCGAACAGGTTCTTGGTTCGACGACTCGGGCCCGTGCTCTTCGGTTGGTGGGCGAACTGCAAGGATTGCGACAGGGGGATGCTTCGATCCTGGATTATCTTGGGCGTGCTCAGGTGCTTATTGAGGATTTGGCACTTGCCGGCCGTCCGGTGACACTAGAAGATCAGAATATGTATATATTCCGGGGCTTGCGGTCCGAATATCGCCCTTTGGTGGCGTCGCTGACGAGGGGTGCTCCGGTGTCTTTACCTGAGTTATCCGATTTTCTTGTTTCGCAGGCCTTTATATGTGCTGATGATGGTGGTGACGTTGCTGCTGCTCCGGTCGCCATGGCAGCTCAGCGAGGTGGAGGTCGCTCGGCGGGCAGCAGCGTGGCGGCGGCAATCGAGGCCGAGGTCGTGGCAAGGGCCGAGGCCGCGGTCGAGGTGGCGCCGGGGCTGTCCAGTGCCAGATCTGCTCCGGCGAAGGCCACTCGGCCGCTTCGTGCTATCGTCGTTATGATGGCGCTCCGGGGTCGCGGGCACATGTTGCATATTCTGTTGATGATTCGGCTTCGGTTAATCCTCAGCAGTGGTTTCCTGACACTGGTGCGTCGAATCATGCCACTCCGGATCCATCTTTAATGTCCTCGGTGGTTCCTTATAATGGTCCGGATCATCTTCGTGTTGGTGACGGTAAGTGTTTACCTATTGTTAGTACTGGTTCATCTTCGTTAGCTGCATCTAAAACACTGTTTCGATTGTCTGATGTTCTTCATGTTCCTGGGCTTTCTGCGTCTTTATTGTCTGTGCAACGGTTTGCTCATGATAATAATGTCTTTTTTGAGTTTCACCCTGATTGTTTCTTTGTGAAGGATCGTTCAACCAGGGAAGTTCTATATAAAGGGCCGGTTTCGGGGGGTCTCTATTCTTGGCCTGTCTCTCGTTCCAGTCCCACTGCGTTTGTGGCCTCTCGAGTCTCCTCTGACGTGTGGCATAGCCGGTTGGGTCATCCTCACCCGCGTGTCTTGCGACAGATTTTAAATTCATGTTCTATTCTGTCTAGTTTTAGTGATACTTCGGAATTGTGTCGTGCTTGTATGCTTGGGAAATCCTCACGGTTTCCCTTGCCTCGTGTCAATACTACTACGTCTCATGTTCTAGAACTTATATATACTGATATTTGGGGCCCAGCGCCTTTTCTTTCCGTCAATGGCTTTCGTTATTTTGTTTTGTTTGTTGATGACTATACGCGCTATGTATGGTTTTATCCTATGCGTTTGAAAACTGATGTGTATGCTATCTTCGAGCAGTTTCGGTCACTAGTTGAGCGTTCATATGGTCGTAAGATTGTCTCTATTCAATCTGATTTAGGGGGAGAGTATAAACGGTTGCACCGTACTTTTGTCTCTTTGGGTATTAATCATCGGCAGTCTTGTGCCTATACCCATGAGCAGAATGGTAGAGTTGAGCGTCTGCATCGTCACGTTGTAGAAACGGGTTTGGCTCTCTTGGCCCAGGCTTCGGTTCCACAACGATATTGGGATTATGCCTTTGAAACTGCGGTCTATCTCATCAATAAGATGCCGACTCGGGTTTTGGATAATGATAGTCCTCATTCTCGGTTGCATCGTTCTATTCCTTCTTACTCTTTCTTGCGTGTGTTTGGCTGTCTCTGTTATCCTCTGTTACGCCCGTATAATCGTAACAAGTTGCAGTATCGGTCTTCTCCGTGTGTGTTTCTTGGTTATCCGTCTTCGTTTCGTGGCTATCGTTGTTTTGATCCTGCTACTAACAAGGTATTCATTTGCCGTCATGTGCGGTTTGATGAAACCATATTTCCATTTGCTTCTTCTGTCCCCTCTCAGGTCTCTAGCTCTCGCCTGATTGAGCCGTGGGGTGTTGGCGCCGTTCAGGTTGGCGCGAGCTCCGGTGTTTGTTCTGCTGGGCCGGATCCTCGTCCGGAGATGGACACGGATTCCGGGGCTGCTGGTGCTGTTTCTGATTCCCGCACCGAGACTGCCGTGGCTCCAGATGTGGCAGTCTCGGGTGCTCCTAAGGTGCCCAAGAGAGGTCGGCGCACGGTAAAACCGGTTCCACCTCGGTCTCATGTTATGGCGACTCGTTTTTTGGGGCCGACGCAGCATGTGGCTCTTATGACTGTTTCTGAGCCGACCTGTTATTCTCAGGCAGTTCGGTATCAGGAATGGCGTGAGGCCATGGATCTTGAGTTTAATGCCTTGCTCCAGAATCACACTTAGCGTTTGGTTAGTCGCACACCTGGTATGAATGTTGTAGGCTGCAAATGGGTGTTCAGGACGAAGCGCAAGGCTGATGGCACGATTGAGCGGCACAAGGCTCGGTTGGTGGCTAAGGGGTTCAATCAAGTCGCAGGACAGGACTTTTTTGAGACCTTCAGTCCTGTTGTAAAACCCACAACCGTGCGGCTTCTTCTCTCCTTGGCTGTCTCTCGCGGTTGGGTAATTCGGCAGTTGGATGTTCACAACGCCTTTCTGAATGGTAATCTTGCAGAGACAGTCTACATGCGACAGTCGCCTGGCTATGAGGACTCGTCACGACCGGATGATGTATGCTTATTACAGAGGTCACTCTATGCTCTTAAGCAGGCTCCTCGCGCATGGTTTAACAGGTTACATGCTTTCTTGGTGTCGGTTGGTTTTTCACCTTCAAAGACTGATGTCTCTTTATTCATATACACTCGTGACTCTGTATCTTTATATGTGCTTGTTTATGTGGATGATATCCTTGTTATGGGATCTGATGCTTCGCGTGTTACTCGGCTTCTGACTGACTTAGCCTCGGAGTTCAAGATTCGTGACATGGGTGCTCCGTCCTTTTTTCTGGGCATTGAGACGGTCTCTCGTGGTGATGGTTTGTTTCTTTCTCAGCAGCGATACATGCGAGAAGAATCTTGAGCCGTGCAGGTATGGTGGACTGCAAGCCGTTGGCTACTCCGGTGCCTGTGACTCGACCCGTTTCTGAATCGGTGGTTCCTTATGCTGATCCCACGCAGTATCGTAGTCTTGCTGGGGCTCTGCAGTATCTTACTGTCACTCGCCCGGATTTATCGTTTGCTGTGAATCGGGTCTGTCAGCATATGCACTCCCCGACTACTGAGCATTGGGCAATGCTCAAACGTGTTCTGCGGTACGTTAAAGGCACTTTGCATTTTGGTCTGTTTATTCGCCCATCCTCCTCTGTTGCAGTGCATGCTTTTTCGGATTCGGACTGGGCTGGGGACCCCGCTGACAGAAAGTCTACTAGCGGCTTTGCTGTTTTTCTTGGTGACAATCAGATCTTTTGGTCTTGCCGGAAGCAACGTACAGTTGCTCGTTCGTCTACAGAGGCCGAGTACAAGGCACTAGCTGACGTGTCTGCTGAGGTCACCTGGTTGGTTTCTCTATTGCATGAACTTCGGTTGCCGTTGGCAGCTCCTCCCACTCTCTGGTGTGATAATCTGGGTGCAACTTATCTCTGTTCCAACCCGGTGTTCCATGCTCGTACGAAACATGTGGAAATTGACTATCACTTTGTTCGTGACAAAGTGGCAAAGAAAGAGTTGTAGGTTAGCTTCATTTCTACTAAGGATCAGCTGGCTGACGTGTTCACTAATGCTCTCCCTGGTCCGCGTTTCTCTACTCTGTGTGGCAAGCTCAATGTTGTAGCTAGTCCACCTTGTGCTTGAGGGGGAGTATTAGGACTCTATTATTGTTAGTATTCGTTACCTATTGTTACTAGTATTAGTCTTGTATTAGGTTTGCTATTCGCTACTATATATATTCCTGTACAGACTTATTATTTGATTCATTCAGAAATATTATATCCTCATCATATAAACACAATATGTGGACAAGTTATTCAGTTTTATTTTAAATATATTGTAGTTTCATTTTGTTATAAATACACAAAAAAATACGGGATTTGTTAAAATTTAACGGTTGTGTAAAGAAATGACACTATTTTCAGACCATGGTCCGCGGTATAACAACCGTCATGAGCATATGCAACGTCAGCCATCAACAGTTATTGCGTGGACCGTGGTCCACATAGCTGTGTGGACCTTGGTCAAAAAATGATGTTGTTTCGCGCAATTGAATTCACGCGACCCACTGTAACATACATTTTTATAACTAATAATGTACATTATTCTAAAGCATAATGTACATTATTCTAACTCATAAAGTACATTATCTTACTTCATAAGTTTCATTATTTTAAAACATAATGTACATTATTCTAACACATAAAATACATTATTCTAACTCATAATGTACATTTTTCAAATTCATAATGTACATTATTCTAACTCATAAAATTCAACGACGTTATTTTAGACCGTGGTCCACACAATAACATACATTATGAGTTAGAATAATGTACATTATGAGTTATACCTCGGTCCAAAAATGACAACCATCAATAGTTATTGCCTCAACCATCAATAGTTATTGTGTGGATCGTGGTTCACATAGCTATGTGGACCTCGGTCCAAAAACGACGTCATTTCGCGCAATTTATTTTCACAGGACCCACTGTAACATACATTTTTATAACTAATAATGTGCATTATTCTAAATCATAATGTACATTATTCTAACTCATAAAGTATATTATCTTACCCCAGAAGTTTCATTATTATATTCTAACACATAATGTACATTATTCTAACACATAAAGTACATTATTCTAAATCATAATGTACATTATTCTAACTTATAAAATGAGAGAGTGGAGAGTTCCCATTTCTAAAATTGAGAACTATTCTCCTTTTTTCAAGAAATTAGGAACACAATCCAAAGTTGTTTTCAAAACTGAAAATACACGCGTGAACAGTACTATGTCTACCCATCGAATCCGACCAGCCTTATTTTCTTCTTTCTTGCTTATTTTCTTCATTCGCACGTCCGCCTCCAACACAAAGCAAGCTCAGAAGCTTACCGCACTTCAGATTCATCTTCCGGCGGTCGACGCTGTGACGTACCACTCTGCAAGACTGCAACTCCAAATCTATGACTGCTGCTTGCCTACCTTATGACCTCTTCCACCTCGCCATCGCCGCTTCCACTCTAGTCGACAGCTCTAGACCTCCAATTGCCTGTTGTCGACGCCGAGGCAAATCACAATGTTGACTCGCTGAGATTTTTTATTTTATGTTATTTTAATTGTTGAGGGGAGTCGCCACCAACTGAAATAAATATGATGGGAATGATTGTTTAAGTCCTGTGGGTTGAGTCATGTAGGAGTCTAGCAAACTGGCAGTAGTGTAATACACTTAATACTCTATTTCTCTATTTTTAAAGCGACGCTTCGCTTTGCGCTTTTGCTTTAAAGCAAAGCCCGAGCTCATCGCTTTGGTGTGATTTTTCACTTTAAAAAGTTTGGGTTCGACTCTGATAGATTCATGTAATAACTTATAAATATATGTATATAGTATATATTTAATTTATTAAGTGGAGATTGAATTTCGAAAATAAGTACAGATAAACAAGTTTTCAATTTCAGTTTTTGAAAACAGAGAATAAAAAATAGAGAACAGAAGTAAACATACCCTAAAAGATCTATTCTTGTGGTTTTTGTTCCTAAATAATCGTGTCCCATACTTATCTTCCTATCCAATTTCATTAAATCAAAGTGACCGATGTCTAATCAACTAACCTCTTATCCTTGCACGCCTTTTTGTAAACCCTTCTCATACCCATTCTCTCTCATACTCAAAATCTCCTTCCACTCGCCGTGTACCCCTCTCACCCGATCATCTTCATAGCCCAAAAAAAAAAAAAAAAAAAAAAAAAAAACCTCAAGCTATTCGAAAATGGCTTCTAGCTCTTCATCACCTAAAATCAACACAAATCCCTTCATCATCTATACTACTACATCTGCAAGAATTAATCTTTTCTGCCAAATCATCAATGCAAACTCTCCACTCTCTCATTTGGCCGAAGATAGGGTTTTAGCAACCTTCTTGAAAAATCAAGAGGTTATGGATAATTTAACCGCCAAGGAGTCCAGGCAGCTTCTAGCTATGACGAGGAACATCATTGCCAAGCCATGGCCGCTGAATGATGATGAAAAAGATGTGGACGAAGCATGTCATGTTTTAAAATGTGCATAAGTGGCCAATGTGAGCCTAAGTATATTTTCTAAAATTTCATAACCATGTAGAGATCCGTTATCTTATCATATTGAGATTTAGTTGAGAAGCTATGTGCATTGATTGCATGAGAAGAGTATTTGCATATCTTGAGATGCATGAGTGATATATATATATATATATATATATATATATATATATATATATATATATATATATGGTGAGGAAAATAGTATTTTTGGATGGCCCGTTTGGACTATGTCCTTTCAGAGTAAGGTTGGAAACTGCCCGCCAGGCTTGGAATCCTGGTTAGGGGGTGTGCACACTGATAGTTCGATACCTAATTCCACAGAGTTGAGTGAGAGGACCACGAGATTGGTTCTGTGGGCGGGATGAGACATTGGCCGACTATACGCCGCTTCCAATGGGTTATTTCACACGAGAGTGAAGCCCGGCCTCGCCCATGAGGAGTGAGGAAGAAAGTGAGTCAAAAGAGACTCAAGAGAAAGAAGTGAGCCAAGAGAGACTCAAGAGAAAGAAAGAAAGTGAGTCATTGAGACTCAAAGAAAAGAGAAGCAAAACAAGTCATTTATGATAACAGAAACCTCCACAGAAAAGTATCCTTTTTAGAGTGTGACAGTATATCTATATTTACTTATTTATCTTGCACTAGATTGCATAAGGAGAGGCATGAGATGATTTACTGATATATCTTGCACTAGATTGCATAAGAAGAAGCATGAGATGATTTACTTACATATCTTGCACGAGATTGCATGAGTAGTAGTACGTGTTGCTTATACGTGATTGTAAGAGAATGCATGATGAGTATTTGATATTATGAACATGATTGTTTGAATGTTTGAGAAGCTTTAGATTAATCGTAAGATGAGCATGTGATGTTTTATACATGTTTAATTATGTCTTTTTGAGTTCTAAGTTGCAAGCATCTAGATGTTACGCCAAAGCATGTTTGAGTGTTAATCTTGTTTGACTTAAGAATGTGGAACCTAGTTTTCCAAGTTATATACTGTATTTATTTTATAGGGTTGAGTGGCGTTATACTTAGCTTCGAGCTAACGGGTTTGCTTGTTACTTGTTTATTTGTTAACCCCTTTCAGGTGGTTCGAGCTCGTAGGTAAGAGAGAGAGAGATAGAGAGTTCTGAGTTAGACTAGTTAGAATGATGTTTGTAGTCTAAACTCGTATTATGATTTGTAGTAACCTTTGTTTTGATGGTGCTGGACACCAGGATTTTATCCCCTAGATTCTCGGTTTTAGTTTGACTTGTTTTGTTAGTTTTACCCTAGCATGTGCAATCACCGTGAAGGGTGGTTGTGGCGGTGACACTCCCTTATGTTAATTTATTAAGTTTATTTCCACTGTTTAGTTTATTTTTAAAGGTTTAGTTGCTTAAGTAAGTTTAAGAAAAAGGGGGTGTTATAATATTTGTTAGGCTTAAGTTCATGATTTTGGTTATTTAATTGCATATTTCCTTGTTTTATCAATTAGTTATGGTTTTACACTTGATTTGAATATTTTACACTATTTGTTAGTGTTTTGGAACCATTGTAGATCAAGTGCAAAAGCAAGGGAAGTTCTAGGACGAGTTTGGAGCAAAAAGAGTCAAGGTGGAGCTAAGGAGGTAGCTAAAATGCTTCAAAGAGAGCCAAAGAGTGGCGCTTTCAATTGATTTGATCACAAGAACCAAACAATGGAAAAGTGGAGCAAAAGAGCAAAGAGTTGTAATTCGCGCACAGATTGGTGACAGTTTGGTTTTTGGTTCATATCTCATCCTAGAAATATCCAAATGAAGTGATTCTTGCACCATTGGAAAGAAGACTCGAAGGGCTACAACTCTTATACAGACATCAAAGTCTATATCAGAAGGGAAAAGGGTCAAAAAAAGCCTTCAAACTGGATCTACGGCCCATACGCGATTTCGGCCCAATTTTGCACGGAAAATTCCTATTTCTACTGGGATTGGTTCTAGCTTTGTACCTACTATAAAATCCCCCCTTCCCCAACCCTAATATTCATTCAGATATTTTTAGAGACAAGAAGGAGAGAAATCAAGAGCCACAAGTTGTCTTGGGAAGCAAGAAGAAAGCTAGAGAGATTTGGAAAAATTGTCTGGTTCAATCTTGCACTCTTTTTGATAACTTGTATTTTCTTTATTATCTTTAGCTATGTATAATTTAGCCATGTGTGGCTAAATTCCATTAGGGATCATTGGGTAAAAAGTGTTTATGAACCTATATGTCTGTGCTCTCAGATTCTTCAATTTATTATTATTTGGGTTTTAAACTTGTGTTGCAATTGTGTTTATTATTGTCGTTGCGAGTAGTTCAGGGTCCGGATTACTTGTTTCATTGCTTTGTTTATGTCATAATGGGAGTTAGGCATAATTGAGAGTTCACACAATTGCACTTAACTTTTGCACATTGGAAAATGACATATTTGTTAGGGAGTTTAATTCTTGTTTATTGTACTGGGAGATGGTAGTGGTTAGAGATTATTTATGAATGCTTGTTCTTGTTCTTATTGGGTGTTTATGCCACGAGAATGGATATTCACTAGTGTTAGTGACTATGGGAGTAGCTCTATACCACATTGCATCCTCACACTCGTTTAAAGCCAAATTTAATACTACATTAGGTTAGGCACTAGGGGATTAAACACTTGAATCCCAGTAATCTCAATCTCTCTATATTGTTTTCAAAACCCTGAATCATTGCTTTATTTTATTTATTTAATGCAACCATCCAAGTCAATCATTAGGATTAGCTTCATAGAATAAATTAGTAGCTTGTGCTTAACACAACCACTTCCCTGTGAATCGATAACTTGATACTCTAGATATTTATTTGGTTCAAAATACACTACAATCAGCAGCTAGCACAGAATCTTCAACATTTGACTCAGATCACTCAAACACTGAGCAATGCCTTACTCAACGACAATCATCGTGGAAATTGGGACGTGGCTCGACAAGTGTTAGGACATCGTCCGCCAGCCTTTGCAGGGGAAGATGACCCAACCTTGCTAGAGGATTGGATCCGGACGTTTGACAAGATCTTCGAGGTTGTGAATTGCCCCGAGGAGCGCTGAGTGGAGATAGCTACATTCTACCTACAGCAAGAGGCGGACCTTTGGTGGATCCATGAGGGACCTGCTATTCGGCAAGACCCCGAGTTCAGTTGGGAGGGCTTTAAGGATAAGTTACGTGAGCGTTTCTATCCCGCTCATGTAAAGGCAGCCTTATATGAAGAGTTTCTACACATAAAGCAAGGATCATCGTCAGTACAGGACTAGCTATCACAAGAGGTTCTTGGAGTTGTCTCGCTTTGCTTCTGTTTTGGTACCCACCACGAGGCTAGTAAGATCGAGAAGTTTGTATCCGAGTTAAATTTTGAGGCTGTGAAAACTTTGACTATACTCAAGTTTCAGACTCTTAGGAGGTTTATATCTGTGTTGCCAATCTTTATCGCGTACAGCTAATCTAAAAGGGAGTTCAAGAGCAACATAAGAGGAAGAGCGAAGGAGGTGGTGCACCTGTTTATAGGAGGCCAAGGGTGGTTAGTGTTGAACCGACAAGGAATGTTCCAATGAGTAATTTCAATGGAGGAAGAACTTATCAACCAATCCAAGGGCCTATGGGAAGAGGTGGTGAATCTAGGGAAAAACATTTCAACTGTAGGAGGTGTGGAAAGGATCACCCAGGTGTGGACTGTCTGGGAAAGTTGGTTGAGTGCTACAAGTGTGGAAGGAAGGGTCATAGATCTTTCGAGTGTGGAATCAAGAGTGGGACTTCTTCAAGCCCAAGCCCGAATGGTGGTATATAGACCCCGCCGGGAGGACAGTTTTGAGGTGGGAGCCATGGTGGAAGAAATGGAGGACCGAATGTGAAGTCTAGACCATCGCAAGGCAAAATCTACATCATGAGTTATACCCAAGCCGAAGCCGAAACCAAAGTCAATGAAGGGGATGCATGTATTCTTCTAATTATAAATCTCTTCCTTTAGTTGCATCATCTAATGCGAAGGACCCTTTTTTAAAAAAAATTTGTGGTGGATTTAGATGTGGAACCAAGTACCAACATAGGAAGAGTAAAGTTAATTTCAGGATAAAGTTATTCTATGAGTAGGATCCAAAAGTTGGGAGAGCAATTTAAAATGGAGTAAATACCCAAAATGGTCCCTCGACTATAGCTAAATTCACAAATTGGTCATCGACTTTCAATTTCAACCAATTAAGTCCTTAACTTTGCAATTTTGACACGATTTGGTCCTCCATCTATTTGACCGTTTGTTGACCGCGAACTTTGAGGATATATATGTAATTTCACGTGCAAAGCTCAAGAGAACGCTCTTGGAGGTGACATCGTTGTTTCGGAGGGGGAAGTGCTTCTCCGCTTGCTGCTTGGGGATCACGAGCCGGTTCAACTTAGAGAACACTCTTGGAGGTGACAACGCTGTTTCGGAGGGGGGAAGTGCTTCTCCGCTTGCTGCTTGGGGATCCCGAGCCGGTTCAGCTTGCCTACATCGCTTGGAGTCACGGCTTTCTCGAAGAGCCACTCCAGGGACTTCGGCGATCTATCTATCAAAAGCTATAATCTCTCCGGCATGGAGTGCAGTGCCGTCAGTGGATTCAAATGTAACAGTGCGGTCTAGAAATGCAACCGGAACCTTAAAAAACTGACGATGGACCATGAAATTACATATATATCCTAAAAAAGTGCAGTCAACAAACGGTCAAATAGACAAAGGACCAAATTGTGTTAAAATTGCAAAGTTAAGGACTTAATTGGTTAAATTAAAAGTCAAGAATTAATTTGTGAATTTAGCTATAGTCGAGGGACCATTTTGGGTATTTACTCTTTAAAATGCTAAAGGGGATGTATTCAATCATGACTTTCATAGAGTTTTAAAGACTTTTATGAACTTTAGAAGTTTGGAGGTATTCAATTCAAACTTTTAGAGAGTCTTTAAAAGTCAGGCGGTATTCAATCAAGATTTTTAAAGAATCTTTAAAAATCATGTGGTATTCGATTAAGACTTTTAAAGAGTCTTTAAAAGTCATGTGGTATTCAAAAAGTGATGAACTTTTGTAGACTTTTTAATTTTAAGACTTTTGTAGACTTTTCATTCTCAAATATGAATAGTTGAAATCCAACCAGCAACCCCAAGATTTCAAATTTTCTTTCTAACAACTTTGAATGTTTTCTCTCTCTATTTAAACTCTTTTTTTTTCTCCGTATTTAAACTCTATAAACCTATCTAAATTCAATAAAATTATTTTTTTCTTCATTATTCTATATTTTCCTCGTACATAAACTCTACCAATTTTCTCTCTCTTCTAAACTTTAGAACCTTCATCTAAAAATTTGAAATAATATTATTTTTACTTCATTATTGCTTGTTTATATTGATTTTTTATTTTTTTCTATGAATTTTTTATCCCTAACTTTCTCTAATTCTCCCTAAATACATGAACAAAGCAAATTTTTCATCGTCAAATTTTAGTATATGTTTCATAATATTCATATAAATACTTATATATTTTAATTTTTATTATTTTTATGTTTATATTCGTAATATATATTTTTCATTTTTTAACAAGTTACTACGAATAGCGAATTATTGTTCGCAACAACAATTTGAGGTTGCAAACAGTGACACCTTGTTGTTGTTTGCAGTCTCAAATTGCTATTGCAAATAATAATTTTTTACGTGATGCCTAGCAATATATCAAATATAATTTTATATATATTATTAATATTAGATTTTTATTTTTCTATTTTATGCAACCTATAATTATATTTTTAAATATTTTATTTGATCAAGTCTTTTATTATAAATTTTATTCTTCAATATTGTTATGAATTTATAATGATTTTTTTTTTGTTGATGTTTGTTAATAATATATATATATAAGTAATTAGCATACTAGGGATAAAAATAATAATGTTGAGAATATAATGTTGATGTGGGTGAAGAACTATATAATTAGAAGAATTTTATGATATATTATAAATGTTTTGTAAGAAAATTGTAAATGATAAGAATCAAAATAATTGAAAGTTTGTAAGGATGTATTCAATTTCGAATTTCAATGACTTTTGTAGACTTTTTAAAATAAAAAGTTGATAAAAGTCTGTGGATGTTTTTTATATAGACTTTTATAGAATCTTATAAAGTTTTAAAAAGTTTTGAACGACTCTATGAAAGTCAATAAAAGTTTATTAAAATCTATCATTTTAAAAGTTTTTAAAACTCTACAAAAATCATGATTGAATACACCCCTCTAAGGAATGGAGGTTTTAAAAGAGGAACAAAAAAAACAAAAAAAAACAAAAAAACAAAAAAAAAAACAAAGAGGAATAAGGGAATGGCACCGAAGGATTTCAAACACAAAACCTCACGGCTAGCAGCCACAATCCAAACCATCAACCTATGTTGTGTTTCATACTTTCATGGATTTGGGAGCAAAGATTAATTTTTATGGTGAAAAATAGGCCTAGCGGCTATGTTAAGCAGTAGCTTGCCTTCTGTTTAAGCCTGCCGTCCCTTCATCAAGTACACCAAATTCCTTTCCCTCTCTCTCGGTTTTCCTTAAAACCCAAACCCTAAATCAGACTCCCATTCTTCCCTCTTTTCTCTCGCAGTAGCAAACCACCCGCGCTTCCCCTCCGCTCGCCAACGGCTGTGCGACGCCGGTCTTCCCCTTCGCAACCCAGGGAACCAAGACCCCCGTTACCCACACCCTTTCCCCGCTAAAACCCCCTGCCAAAACACCCAAAACCCCCGTCTCTCTCTATCTCTCCTTCACCCTTCGACCGCAACAGTCTCACGCTAGCAGCAAGGTCGCGCCGTCAGCCGCTATGCCGAGGAAGAAGAACACCACTGGGCAGGTTGATTGGGACAATGCGAAGTACTCCGTAGTTGAAGGTAAATCCCTGGACCCTGCGCATTTTTCATCCGAAGTTTTGAGCATGTTAAAATACCAAGGATTGTTAAACCTATTTCTGCTCATTAAGAATGATACATACCCCGAGCTTGTGAAGGAGTTTTACCGAAACATGAAAATTAGGCGAGAAAATGAGGTCACCATAATCAACTCTAAGGTGAAGAATGTTAAGATTGTATTGGACCCTCCCTGCCTTGCTCGAATGCTTAGGCTGACTTTGATAGGAGTTTCCAAGTACGGAAGAGAAAGTTGGATTGAGACCGAATCTGTGGGGTATCAAGATTATTTGCAATACATGCTGGGTCAACGGGAGGGTATAGCTAGAGATGTGAGACCCGTGAAGAGTGAATTGACTGCAGAGCAAAGAATTCTGGTAATGCTTGTTAGTGAGAGCTTGTTGCCTAATAGGAATAAAAGCAATATTATCGGGAGTATGGAGTGCACTTTTGCCTACTTCTTGAAGCATCGGGTCAAATTCAACTTACCCGTTCTCATGGTTAACCATATGGAGTTTTGTAAGAATTCCAATCGGAAAAGCTTGCCGTATGGGATGATCTTGAGTTGGATATTTGAGCAGAAGGGTGTGAATGTGACCAACGTGTTAGCCAAGCCACCTGGAAGATTGACATTTAATGCACCAAATCTGAGGTACTGTGAGATATATCAGATAGAGAACAAGGAGTACATCACCACCGATGAATTGAGTCGTATGCCGGCTGATGAGAGGAGGGCCTTGATGGAATTGTACCACATACCGAATAAGAAGTCTAAGTCTCAAGTGCAAGGAGAAGAGGAAGAAGAACAAGGATCGAAGGATGAAGTCAAAGAAGAGGATGAAGACCGCCCGAGTAATGAAGATGGGAGTTCGAGAGAGCATCGGCAGAAGGGTGGGCACGACCCAAGATCGACAGTTGACCTCGTGCTGTTCCAGATTTTCAAGCTACGACAGGTCACGGAGCAGGGATTCAGATCGGTGAACGCCAAGATAGATGAAGTGTGCCAGATGAAGGAGGCCAAGTATGGGAATGATGGGCCAGCAGGTTTGCCCGGTTCCAGCTCTGGGGCGAGGATCGACGTTCCAGGCAGTTCATCGCAGGGTGGTGCCCCAGGTAGCCTAGTTTAAAAGTTTTGTTTAGTTTGTTAGCTTATGTTGTAGTTAGAATACCTAGTTTTGGGGTAGTTGGTGCTTGATGTTAGTTAGAATAAAAGTTTAGGCTTACGTCTAGAATTCCTTTCCAATAAACCTTCTCTCATGCATCTTTCCCATCATACTTTTCACTTCAATTTGGATCTTCAATCTATATTCAAACCTTACTTTCACTCGAACCTTAGCTTCGAGGATGAAGCTCTTTTAAGGGGGTAGAGTGTGACACCCTGAAAATTATTTCAATTCCCGAATTAATTCCTACGATTATTTTCTAAAAGAATGAATTATTTTATTATTTAAAGCCCAACCCTTTTTCTTAAATAATCCTAGCATAAGGAAAAATATTCCAAGCCCAATCTTCCTTAGCCTTATAAATATATATATATATATATATATATATATATACATATATATGTTTGGACCTTTTCTAAGACATTGAATATTAATATTGTGGGCCTAGTCTTATATTATATAGTATATTTTCTTTATTCTTCCAAAAGCCCACTTTAATTCCCTTGCTTGGGATGTAATTAAACCCTTGCTTCTAAACTTATGTTTTGGATGTAGACCTTGCCTTAGCACATAGGTTTGGTTTGACCTAGGTGTGGCATAACATCCCAGTTGGATTTGAATTCGCTTCCGTAGTTTTATTTTCAGTATAGACTTTATTCAGCTATCTTTACCAGTTTTAATGCTTTATTTATGCCTTAGAACTGGGTGTGTTACAATTATCTTCTCTCACATCATGACCTTCACCAAAAAGAAGGAAGCTAAAATTCATTTACCCTTTCCGTGTCTTATTTTTGGTGTGCTAAAAGGTCAAGGTCGTGAGCTATACGACAATGAACCTGTCATTGAGAACAACGGTGTTCATCTCTTTGATCCAAAGCTGTCTCAAGGGAAGCACCATGATGACCGAGCTACTCTCACTGCTGCATCGGCTCCTGCTGCTCAAGTTCGTGCTGCCACTGCTCCACCATCACCTACTGGTTCTGGTTCGTCTCAACTTCCGGCTTCTTCTTCAAGGATTCCGGCTGAACCTCCTGCTCTTGTTTCTCACCGCCAGCTTGCAGAGTCTATCCAGTCCTCCTTAACTATGATTCGGAATTCAATTGCGTCTCAACAGGATGCTGCTGCTGGGTTAGAAAAGAATTTGCTCTTTCATCTTCGCGAGATTGCTAGGTTGGAGAAATTGCATGCTGAAATTCTGGCTGCTCGTGAGGACCCTGCCTCTGACTCTGATGCTGTTGAGTCTGATCCTGATGAAGATGATTCTGGCCCTGAAGAAGATTCTGACCCTGAAGAGGATCCTCCTGATTCTGGCTCTCCGTCAGTCCACTAGATGTTCACTTTTGTCAATTTTTGGCAAAAAGGGGGAGAATTTTTTTTGAGGGGGAGCTCTTCAGATCTGAGACCATAGCCATTTCCTCCTCCAAGCCATTTCCTTTCTTCAGCCAAATTTATAGATCTGCTAGCAGCCTCTCTTCAGATCTGAGACCTTAGCCACTTACGCCCGCCACCAACAGATCTGAAACCACAGCCGACGCCGACGGCCTTCCTCCGCCGTAGCTGCCATCCGACGCCACCGCCAACGCTGCCTCACTCTTGACCGCCACGTACCGACGCCAAACGCCACAGCCATCACCCCGGAGCTGCCTCACTCGCCGGAGCTGCCGTCCTTCACCAGTTGCCACCGTAAGTTTATTTATTTATTTATTTTATATTTAATTTATTTCAATTTTTTGTTGATTTATTTCAAATATTATTGTTATTGTGATATTTTAAGAAATATGTTTTGTATTGCATCAGTGCATCAAACTCCAAATTTGGGATACTGCTGGTCAAGAACGGTTCCGAACGATCACTACTGGTAGGTTGTTGGATTTTTCTGTCAAAATTGAAAAACAGGGAAAACGTGAAACATGCACTTGCTCAATTTAAGAACTTATGAAATTATTATCTTAATTTTTCCATTGGATAGGACAAGAACTATTTCCTGTTTATGTTTGAATTTCATCTCATCTAGGCACTTTCTTATCTACTAGGAATAGCTCCATGCAACTGGGTAGTCCACAGTGTTCCTCTGACTTGGCCAATGTAGGATAGTTCCCAGCTTGGCAGGCACTTTCTGTAATTATTGAAATTGATTAGAATTAAAAGGGGAGGATGAAAATCAAGTGTTGACACTTCAACTTGAATTATCACTGTGATTGTGCAATTGAAGTTTCAATCTTTAATCATTATTTTGCCCCATGTGTATTTTGTTGGTTTATGATGTTACAGATGAATCATCTTTTAATAGTAAGGTTTCCTTTCCCTATTGCATTATGTGTCATCAGTGACTATAAGCTCTGATTCTTCTGTTAACAAAATATCTCAAAATCTTCTGGTATTGTAGTTAGTCTCTTGTTGAGTATTTGAGTTTGGTTTCTAGAAATTTTTGTTCTATTGAATATTCTTTCTGAATCTTAACATATATGGTATTGTGTCTAGTGATGTGACATTCTTTTGACTTCCATTGATGGTTTCTGCCACTCTGAAATTTCCATAATGGATTCTGATTAGTTGTGTTTCTCTGCGCTAGATATTAGGAACTGGATTCGAAATATTGAGCATCATGCCTCCGGCAAAGAAAACACTGCAAAAGAAACTGAGATTAGGGAAAAACTTGCTGATGAGTATGGGATTAAGTTTTTCGAAACTATGAAAATCTCATTTCTTTTTCTCCCTCTCCATATGAGTTAAGCAAGAATACAATGACAAAGTACAATCAAATGGAAAGGTATGACTGGCCTAATAGTACTCTAATATTACCTACATTTGAACTATGAAGTACTTAGTAGAATTTGCATGTTTAAAATACTATGGTTTGTCTCCTAGGTAATAAGGCTTTGGTTAGTAAATAATTGATGGCATGATAAATTGATAATGGTGCTCCTTTTTTTCAGGAAGAACATCGTGCACGAGATCTCTTTTATGCTCTCTCGGTTCCGAGGCTTTTTATGGACTCAGGGCAAGGCAAAGAAAGTTGTACAGGCACAAAATCTCTTGTTTGAAATCTTGAAGTCTCAGATAGAAACTGGTATTCCCTACATGCTATATAAGGTTAGTTTTATACTCTTTATATGCTAAAGACTTGATCTGATTCTTCATTTGCATTTTAGTTTTTAGTTAACCTTGTTAAGCAACCAGCAGAATCTTGGTACTATTAAGTCTTCTAACTTGTTTTAACTGAAAAATGATCAGAGTTTCTTATGTTATTTTTCAGTAATTTGATTATGTATGGTTAATTCCCAAGTGTTTCTAAATGGAACTGATAGATACAAAGCTTATTACTCTAGGGTATCATCTACTCCGCCTAAGCATTTATAATTTATCGCAAAAAAAATTGGAAGTATCTTAACATTCTTATGGTCTTTTCTATCTCTTTTGTTTAAAATAATATAATTGTTTTCTAGCTTCCCGAGCTATTCATTGTGATTTGGTTTCTGTTATTGCATGCTTCTATAGAAACTAATGTTCCAAATTTTGGGTTTTTTTTGTGATAGGGCTTGATGGACTCTCGTGCCAACATTTGTGTGAAGAGAATGGGAGAACTTGATAAGAAGCCATTCATCCGTGCTACAAAGCTAAAATATCAGCTTTAGAGGCTTGGTGTTGCTACTTCTGAGCTTTTGGAAATCTACTGTTTTAGCTTTAAAGATTATTGAGAAGGAATATTAGCTGTTTGTTCATTTTCCCATGTTAACTTTTGGAGGCTTTTATGTGAATTTAGTTTTATAAAATTCACTGCGTATATGTATGGTGGATTTTGAATAGATAATTAATTGTTATTAGTTTTGTAAATTTGTGTGGATTTGGTGATTTTGGAAAATTCTGTATAGGTTTTGAACAAATAAAATTAGGCAATATTCAATTTTTAAATAATATATATATATATATATATATATATATATATATATATATATATATATATATATATATATATATATATATATATATATATATCCGCGACACCCTCTGTGAAGGGCAAATTATGTTGTGAGTACGTGCCCACCTTGCAAGGTGGACACGGTTTCATATTCATAATTTTTATATTGTAGATTCATAATTTCTATACTGTAGATCCATAATTTCTATACTGTAGATTCATAAAAATTATACTTTAGATTCCAATTGTTGAACTCTGTTTTCACAAATCATAAAACTATATGTTCATAATTTGATAACTATACAGTTTAGAAATTATGAATTTATAGTACATAAATTATGAATCTACGGTACAGATATTATGAATCGTATAGAAATTATGAATCTACTGTATAGAAATTATGAATCTATTGTATTTAAATTATGAATCTACGGTTTAGAAATTATGAATCTAAAGTATAAATTTTATGAATCTAAAGTATAGAAATTATGGATATGAAACCGTGTCCACCTTGCAAGGTGGGCACGTGCTCACAGCATAACGTTCCCTCTGTGAAGAGGGTGCCACACAAAGAAATTATTAAAAAAAAATGGTTTTCCGCGAAATCCACCTGTGAGTCGGTATTGTGGAAATAAATTAATAAAAATAAATAAAAGACTTTTCGAGACACTTGCAACGAAGCAGGTGTCTCGGAAAATCTGTAAAAAAAAATTTTAAAAATCTTCGTCCGCTTTTCGCGACACCCTGTACGGGTGTCTCGGAAAGCGAGACACTTTCACAGTCACCGAAATTCGCTACACTTGTTCTGTACAGGTGTAGCGGAAAGTCTTTTATAGGTGTTTTGGAAAGACTTTTTTTTGTACTAGTGTGTATAAGTTGTGATCATTGTTAGCAAATATACTTGAGGCAACTTTTTAATAAAATGTTTAAATTATCAATTGTTGCCAAAACATATTTGTCTTTAATTTTGTCAAATATATAATTGCCAAAGAGGAGATTGTAAGTGTACATATGATACACTATTTTTAGTTTATTTAATTGGCTAATTATTTGTCAAAAAATTAGGTTATATTTTATTAGACTGTATTTCTGTCCGGGTTATATTCTGTGTCACAGTTTTAAGCGTAGGTTATTCACAGTGATCTTCTGGAACAGTGTCAACGCTTGGTTAGTTTGAACTACGATTTTCCCTAAACAAATTCAGTTTATGTGGTCAAGTTTTCAGACAATCATATTACATGGACCATGATCCACACAATTGTGTGGACCATAAATAAAAAGTACATTGTATGTGATTATGTCATGCAAACCTAATGGAATAATTATGGATGGATTCGGGCCGAACCGGACCCGAAGCAACAGACCCGAGCAAGCGACCCACGAGGAGCATGCACCCCCGTGGGGTCGGCCTCTACGGGGTCGGCCGAGCTCCGAGCTCGGCCGAGTGGCATGGTCCACGCACGGAGCGGATCGCGCGGCGAGAGTTGTAGCACCCCCGCGTCTTCCGAGGTTGTTATGGCGACATGAGCTATAAAATCCCTCATTGATGTCCTAATCAAGGCATCTTGTGTTCTTACCTATTACTTGTCTTGTTATTACACGTTCATACATCTGTAATAGCATTATACGTTCAATTAATATAATATTCGTCCCCGTGACGCTAATTCGTACATTATTCGTACCTCTATTATCGTTTTAATCACATATTTCGTTACATTCACTTACTTATTATATTCTATCATATATTCGGGTTGTATAATCCGGACCCCCGGGTTCATATAATCCATCAAAACCCTTGTAATCTTGGTGAACGTGAATTGGACTGACGTGAATTGCCCCGCAGACGTAGGAATTTTGCTTCGAACTGCGTGACCAATTGCTGTGTTTCTGACACTATTATTTTTCTATACTTGTCTTTTATTTTGTTTTATCATTTTATAAAATCAACTAAATTAAAGATAAGTGGTCTATTAATTAAAATTAAATAGAACTTGTAGGAGCGACTTGCTATTCAAGATCCACGATTCAATTTCATTAAGTTTGTTGCCTATGATGATGTTTTACTAATTGTCTAAATTGTTATAAATATATCATTATGTGGATATTATTATAGATTATACAACATTTGTAACGATTTCTGTATTTATGTCTCCATTATTACCTTACGTTACAAATGTATATTATATATATGTTTTGTTGTAATATGAAAAGTGATATGAATAAGATGATCCTCAATTCCTCCTTAATCTCTCTCTTCCAAATATTCTTTTAACACGTTATCAGTACACGCTCTAACCAACTAAGGTATGCGTCGTACGAGTCTTGGGCTGATGGGGACTGGCCCAAGGCTGCTGCTGGCCTGCTGCATTGCTAAGGTTGGAGATTGGGGCTCTTCCAGGTACTTCTATTTTCTGGTCACACTTTAAAGTACTGGTGTGGTGAGCTTATCATCTGCAATTGTTTCTAATCGGCTGGTTCAAAGTGATCTGGCTGGTCATAGAACACATGAAATCATTGTTCCTAATCGGCCTACCTTTGGTAATTTGGCTGGTCATAGGACCTTTGATGGAGCTACTCAAACCACACTATTACCAGTACTTAGTGTTCCTGCTTTATTTAGTGACAGTGCTATTGTTTCTGACTTTCTGGTCTTGATAATGTGAATACCACTGTTAATGAATCACAAAGTGTTAGTGGTCCTAGTGTTAATGCTCTTAATTGGCTAAGTTTTGGTAATGTGCCTTTGATTTCTTCTGTTGTCAATAATCCACTTAGTCGTGGCAATGAGGCAGCGAACGGAATCCAGTTTGATAATTTTTGAACCATGTTAATAAGGATTCTGTGGTTAATTTTGGTCTTGGAAATAATAATGTTTCTAATACTCTAAGTGCTGGTACTTTGATAAGGCTTGTTTTGTTTCTTGTCAAATTGGTCATGGTATTGTGGCTACCATGACCATAATCCAAACCAAAATGATTCTGCTCATTCTACTGTACCAACGCTTAGAAGTTTTGTCCATTGCTATTATTAGTATTGTGCGTGCTACAACTAATACTTTGGTTAGTGTGCAATGCTGTGCTACTGGTTAGAATTTGCCTTTGCACCCTGTTGATGCTTAAATTTCATTGAAAGCATAAGTGAAACATATGATATTGTGATGATGTGCTTTCTTGATGTGATCGTGCCGAAAGGTTTATATATATGTTTTGCAAAGTTGATCATTTGGTAATGTACTGTACAACATGATAATTAACAATGTGGTATTTTATTAGAATGCACCTTTATGATCTCTATTATATTATTGATAGATAATGATATCTGTTGGAAACCGTTGGTAGAAAAAACAAATAATAATCAAATAAAATATGACTATTATTTTTCTGGAAAGAAATAGGGAAGGAAAGATGGAGAAAATTGGCTAGTGTTTGGTGTTGGGTTTTTGCAAGAGTCAAGTGAGCACTCTTTCCTTAAAACCTTATTTGCCACCTCCCAAAGATGCTAGGAGCGTTGTGGCCTAGGCTTCCCAGGATAAAACTTGCTAGTGATTCAATGTTTGAGCACTCAAAGAAGGAATCCGGCGAGCAAGACACGGCTATGAACGCAGTAGGCTAAAGAAGGAGTAGAAGCAGAGAGGTTTTGAGGCTAAAAATTGAACTTTCGTGTTCTATATTTCTGTGTGTTAAAATCTACTGCCCAACTCCTCTTTATATAGGGATGAAGGATTTAATAGCTTTTAATTAGGAACTTAAGGGCACCCCTCCACCTTCCTGTAACAACACCATTAACATGGCCTTCAATTTAAAATTAAAAATTGGAATTAACTCAAAAAATTAATTCCGTAACAGTAGAATTGAACACCCAACGGTCACAAAACTGCACAGGTTCGTCTAGGCCGAAACTTCCAGTTTCGATTGCCAGGAAGTTTCGACCATGGGCCCTTTAATGTCTCGGCCCACCAGGCCGAGACACATCTAGTGGCATATGTTGGAAAATGATTTCGAAGTTTGGCATAACTTAGCCCGCAAGGCCAGCCAATTTCCGTACAACCTTTGTGCCCCCAGGTGCCGACGCGCATGAGCTCGGGCTTGAATCAAAGCTTGGAATTTGATTTGTACATCGAAAGTGGACCCCACTGATAATTGTACCACAAAATAGCCACTTAACATGCCATTTTATGTCATTTTAAGCTATTTTTCCAACAATCCCCCACATGAATGAAAAATTGATTTTCGGGGTATTTTGAAATCGGAAACAACTGTGTTCAAACGGTCGATCCTTGCATAGGATAGGTAGGGAGTCACTATACCCTTTGAACCTTCCCTCGTGAAGACATGTTTACTCTACTGGCTGTACGGTAGAACGCGATGTCTTTGAACCGACTGCCGTTTGTGTAGACGATGACATATCTCACACAGGAATCTCCCAACCATGCTCTTGCTCTCATGAGTGTGCCCGTTTTGGTCGTGGGTCACCGTTCCTGGTTCTGCGAGAGTTTCTAAAGAATTGTGCCCAACAATTCTCCTTTGAAGCGACCCTCACTTCTCTCTAACATAGGTGATTCTTTCTCGAGTATCCCGCATACTCAAGAATCATTAAAGCATTAACATGCTAGCCTCTTGCGGGAGTCACTGTTTTAACGAGGAGTGGTAGGGAGTCCGAGACCCCCACAGTGACGCGCTTCGTTCCATAATTTAGTTGTCCCATTGAACCTAGGTGCCAGCTAGGTTGGGTATCCACTATAGAACTTTTTAGTCCAAGGGCATTAGACCCATTCCTCGTGTCAACTTCTCCACAACTTCTCTTCCTAACCCTTTGGTCAGCGGATCCGCTATATTATCTTTGACTTTACGTAGTCAATTGAGACAACACCAGTTGTGAACAGTTGTCTAATGGTATTATGTCTATGACGCACATGTCTAGACTTACCATTATACATATGACTCTGTACTCTCCCGATTGTGGCTTGACTATCACAATGCACACATATTGGAGGTACCGGTCTTTCCCAATTAGGAATATCCTCTATAAAATGGCGTAGTCATTCAGCCTCTTCACATCCTTTGTCCAAGACTATCAGCTCAGATTCCATCGTGGATCTAGCTATCACAGTTTGCTTAGAGGATTTCCATGCAACGGCTGCACCGGCTAGTGTAAACACGTAGCCACTCGTGGACTTAGAGTCCTTAATATCAGATATCCAATTCGCGTCGCTATACCCTTCAAGTACAGCAGGATATCTTCCGTAGTGCAGTCCAAGATCACGAGTATACCTCAAGTATCTCATAACCTTCACTATTGCCTTCCAATGCATAGCACCGGGGTTACTCATATATCTACTGAGTTTACTAGCCGCATAGGCAATATCCGGCCTAGTACAGCTCATAAGATACAAATACCAATAACCCGAGCATATTCCACTTGTGAAATACCTTCTCCGTGGTTCTTGGTCAGATGAATATTTGTATCAAATGGTGTCCTAGCCACTTGACCATCATCCTTGTTAAATTTCTCAAGGATTTTGTCAATATAATGTGATTGGCTCAACACGAAACCATAAGGTCTTCTAATGATTCTATTCCCAAGGATTAAATCAGCCAAACGCATATCCTTCATGTCAAATCTCGCATTTAACATGTTCTTGGTAGACTTGATCATCTGATCATTACTACCAACGATGAGAATATCATCGACATATAAACAAAGAATGACGTAGCCGTCTATCGTTTCCTTAACGTAGACACATTTGTCACTTTCGTTTATTTTAAACCCGTTAGTTAACATCGCATGGTCAAACTTCTCGTGCCACTGCTTAGGCGCTTGTTTTAAACCATAGAGCGATTTAACCAATTTACACACTTTCCTTTCTTGGCCCGGAACCACGAACCCTTCGGGTTGTTCCATATAGATTTCCTCATCTAATTCGCCATTTAGGAAAGCGGTTTTCACATCCATTTGATGAACTTCCAAGTTCTGCAACGCGGCTATGGAAAGTATCATCCTAATGGAGTTTATTCTCGTCACGGGAGAATACGTGTCGAAGTAATCGAGGCCCTCGTGTTGCCTGTAACCCTTGATTACAAGCCTAGCCTTATACTTCTCGATGGAACCATCCGGTTTCATCTTTCTTTTAAAGACCCACTTGGATCCTAATGGTTTACTACCCGGAGGAAGATCAACAAGTTCCCAAGTGTGATTCTGTAGAATAGAATCCACTTCACTTTTTATAGCCTCTTTCCACATTAGTCCTTCCGTAGAAGTCACGACTTCTACATACGTTTGAGGCTCGTTCTCTATCAAACAAGATAGAAAATCGGGTTCATTTTCTAATAAACAAGTTAGAGTACCCGAATCATACTCTAACAAGTAAGTTAGAAAATCAGGACCGAATGATTTTCCAACTCTCGCCCGCTTACTGCGTCTCGGCTCGAGCTCGGGTTCTCTCTCGGATTCCCCACTTTCATTATCCATAGTTTCGTCAAACGTTCGTTTTGACGTACTTGGTCCCTCATTGGACCTACAAGGAAATATATTTTCGAAGAAATATGCGTTCCTTGATTCTATTATCGTGTTCTCGTGTACATTCGGATTATTGGACTCGTGTACTAAGAACCGATAAGCACTACTATTATGTGCATAGCCAATAAAGATACAGCCCACCGTCTTAGGACCTATCTTTACTTTCTTAGGTGTTGGCACCAACACTTTGGCAAGACACCCCCACACTTTCAGGTACTGGTAGGAAGGTTTCCTACCGTTCCACAGCTCATAAGGAGTCTTATCGAGCTTCTTGCGGGGTACCTTATTCAAAAGGTAATTACTTGTCAAAATCGCCTCACCCCACGCATCTTGAGGTAGGCCCGAACTTATAAGCATCGCATTCATCATATCTTTCAATGTACGATTCTTTCGTTCGGCAACACCGCTCGATTGAGGTGAGTAAGGTGCAGTACGCTCGTGTATTATACCTATACTCGACAGAAGTCACCAATAGGTACTTCATACTCACGACCTCTATCGCTTCTAACCTTCTTAATTCTCCGATTAAGTTGGTTTTCCACTTCATTCTTATAAAGAACGAATTTATCAACGACTTCATCTTTGCTCTTAAGAAAATACACATAGCAGTATCGTGTGCTATCGTCGATAAATGTGATAAAATACTTATTACCACCTCTCGTTTGTATCGATCTAAAATCGCACAAATCACTATGGATTAATTCTAGTGGTTCAGTTTCCCTTTCAACCGATTTGAAAGGTACTTTCGTTAGTTGTTCCTCAACACAAATTTCACACTTATTATTTGTGTCAATTTTAAAGTTAGGAATATGGTCCATGCTAATTAATCTACGCATAGAATTAAAATTAACATGACCTAGTCTAACATGCCACAAATTGGAAGACTCAAGCAAGTAAACAGAATTAACTTTGCTTTTATTGATAACAGGAATTACATTGAGCTTAAACAGCCCATCAGTTACATATCCTTTACCAACAAACATTCCTAACTTGGACAAAACTACTTTGTCTGACTCGAACACCATGCGAAAGCCATGCTTGTTCAACAGAGAGCCAGACACAAGATTCTTCCTCAGCTCAGGAACATACAGTACGTTGTTCAACGTTAGTTCCTTCCCGGAAGTCATCTTTAGAACCACCTTACCCATGCCTTCTACAACAGACTGAGCAGAGTTTCCCATCCACACATTTTCACCCTCAACGGTCTCAAAGGTGTTGAACATCTCTCGGTTGCAACACAAGTGCCTGGTTGCACCGGTATCAATAAACCATTCACGAGGGTTTGAGCCCACGAGGTTCACCTCGGTCACCATAGCCGAAAGGCTAATCTCGACCTCCTTCTGATTGCTATCTCTAACAACGTTGGCTTCAGAACTCTTGTTCTTCTTCCTTGGAGCCTTGCATTCAGATGCTTTGTGGCCAAGCTTGCCACAATTGTAGCATTCACCAGGAAACTTGTTCTTGGTAACGCCACCTTTCGGACCTAGCTTTCGCTTGTCCATCTGGTTCCTCTTGGAGCTCTTACCGTGCTCCACAACGTTGGCCTTAGCGCCAACAACGATAGGAACTTTCCTATCATTCGTCCTGTTCCCTTCCTCAATCCTGAGTCGCTGGATCAGGTCCTCCAGATTCATCTCCTTTCGCTTATGCTTAAGGTAGTTCTTGAAGTCCTTCCAACCTGGAGGCAGCAAATGGATCACAGATCCCACTTGGAAGGCTTCACTTAGCACCATGCCTTCGTCACGGATCTCATCGAAGATTAATTGCAAATCTTCTACCTGACTTAACACAGTTTTTTAATCAACCATTTTTAAATCGAGGAATCGGCCAACCACAAATTTCTTTGAGCCGGCATCCTCACTTTGGTATTTATGATCCAAAGCTTCCCACAACGCTTTTGATGTGCTTATCTTTCGATATACATCGTACAGCGTGTCACACAATCCCTTCAGGATGTAGTTTCGGCAAAGGAAGTCCGAATCCTTCCAATAGCCAACCGCCATCACGGATTGTGCATCTTGTTCCTTCAACTCGGGAACCTTCTCAGACAAGAACCTCGCCAAGCCGAGAGTTGCTAGGTAGAACAACATTTTCTGTTGCCACCTCTTGAAGTTCGAACCAACACCGGTGAACTTCTCCGGCTTTTCAGCCGAACCACTCGGTACCGAAAAGGTACCCGAGACATGGGAATATATCCCTCAGTGCTCCCACCATCCTGTGAACCAACGTTCACTGGTGTAGCTTGGGAATTGGCAACATTATTGCCGTTTCCTCCATTGTTGTTCTCAACAACATTTTCTTCCCCACTGTTAACGATTGGCAACTCGGAGTTCTCCATTTCTTTAAGGAAATTAGAGAAAACAACCAACGGGAAAACAAGGTATAAGGTTTTAAGATTGTTGGAAACCGTTGGTAGAAAAAACAAATAATAATCAAATAAAATATGACTATTATTTTTCTGGAAAGAAATAGGGAAGGAAAGATGGAGAAAATTGGCTAGTGTTTGGTGTTGGGTTTTTGCAAGAGTCAATTGAGCAATCTTTCCTTAAAATCTTATTTGCCACCTCCCAAAGATGCTAGGAGCATTGTGGCCTAGGCTTCCCAGGATAAAACTTGCTAGTGATTCAATGTTTGAGCACTCAAAGAAGGAATCCGGCGAGCAAGACACGACTATGAATGCAGTAGGCTAAAGAAGGAGTAGAAGCAGAGAGGTTTTGAGGCTAAAAATTGAACTTTCATGTTCTATGTTTCTGTGTGTTAAACTCTACTGCCCAACTCCTCTTTATATAGGGATGAAGGATTTAATAGCTTTTAATTAGGCACTTAAGGGCACCCCTCCACCTTCCTGTAACAGCACCATTAACATGGCCTTCAATTCAAAATTAAAAATTGGAATTAACTCAAAAAATTAATACCGTAACAGTAGAATTGAACACCCAACGGTCACAAAACTGCACAGGTTCGTGGCGGTCGAAACTGGAAGTTTCGGCCATGGGCCCTTTAATGATTCCATGGCCGAGACACATCCAGTGGCATATGTTGGAAAATGATTCCGAAGTTTGGCATAACTTACCCCGCAAGGCCAGCCAATTTCCGGACGACGACATTCGTGCCCCCAGGTGCCGGCGCGCACGAGCTCGGGCTTGAATCAAGCATTTTTCAATCTCTGCTAGTTGGAAAATGATTCCGAAGTTTGGCATAACTTATACCCATTTGTGCCCCCAGGTGGCATTTTAAGCTATTTTTTCAATAATATCTGCATTTTAATAGTTGTCGTTTAGTCAACTTTGTACCTCTTGGGTATTAAATTTGTTTGCATAAATTTGGAGGTATAATCTGGATATTTGATATTCCACGAAAGAGTAGACTATATATGATAGTATGTTTCCCAAAAATAATGGAATTATGGTGATTTTATGGTATCTAGAAAGAATGATTTTTACACATAGTAATCACTGCCTGAAAATTTTCTGATCGGTGCAGTTTGAAAATTAAATTCGTGAAAAATCCCTGTTGAACTCCTTTTGGGTTGAAATTTTTTCTGGAGAATCTAGACTTGTGGTATTTGATGTCTGTGAAAAGATTTTCTTAAAAATATGCTTTGGTTGTTCCAGAAAAATTCTGTAAAGTTATAGCAGTGTGCTGCCAGTTAATTTTCTGTCTGGCGCAGTGTTGGAAAATTTTTTGGGAAAAATACTTTTAGAACTTGAATTGGCATGAAAATTTTCATGTATGTTCTAGACTTTCTAAACTAAATATCTGCAAAATTTTGTGCCAAAATGTGTTACCGTTTTCCCCCAGAAAATTCTGCAATCCAGGTCAAAATTCAGAAATTTTCTGCCAAGTTTCAGTTTAGCTTGTATATCTTGCTATTTTGTGATGTTTTCATACTTGTATGAAACTATGAGATAAAATGAGAGCTTGCTTGGAAAAGTGCTGTTTTTGACTCCCCTAAATAGGAATGAATGAGCCCGGCAGCGAACATGTGCTCGTTATCCTTTGGCGAACGGTACTTCTCTCATTTTATTTTCTAATTTATGAATTAATAAAATCTCTCTTTTCATGTTATGCATTGTGTGTACCACACATGATACTCTTTGTTTAAAGTGGATGTGCATGACTTAATTGAGTTTTTTGGTGTCCATGACACAAGGGACAATTATATCACATATTGAATATGCTTATCTTTAATTGACAATTTTTAGCCTATAATCTCTCGATTAGGCTCCACTACAAGAAAAATGCACCTAGACAACACTAGAAAGACAACAGTTTTTAATAAAAGTGTTGTCTTTTGTATAAAAGACAACAGTTTGGTTCAAAATCGTTGTCTTTGATGCAACACTTTTGTCAAAGACAACGGTTTTTACTTAACCGTTGTTATAAGTGTGTTGTCTTTGTGCATTTTGTGAAAAGACAACACCACAACGACAACGATTTTTTAAAACTGTTGTCTATGTGCGTTTTTTTAAAGAAGACAACGATTTTTTTTTAACTGTTGTCGTTGGTGTGTTGTCTTTATGAGACACATTCATTCAAGTCCATTCATTCGCCCGTCACCCATTGCCGCAAGCTCGCCGGTCGCCACCATTCTCCTCGGTCGCCGCAAGGTACGTCCTTTTAACTTTTTTTTAGTGCCTCTCAATCTCAAGGTAAGCATTTTCGTTCTAAACATTTAATATGATTTTTGCTGAATATGCATATTCTCAATTCTCTGTTGGACTGAGGATAATTTCATACAAAATGACTTCAAAAGACAACAGAGGTGAATCAGGTGATATTTTGATTTTCGACCTTAAAAGGAAAAGATTAAAAAGTTTCAAAATGGGAGTAGTCAGTTTAAGTTAGAAGTTGTCATTGTATTTGTTCAAAATAGGAGTAGTCAGTTTAAGTTAGGGTTTTCCTAAATACAGAAGAATAAATATTTTTGAACTTAATGTAAAGATTTGTCAGTATAAAATAATATATGTAGGAAGTTTAATAGCCTAAATGATGTAGAATGCTGACAAATTATTACCATCAAGTAAAAAAACATAGATTTGTTAGCTTAGAAATGAACATGCAAATGAAAGAACACATAGTATAGTTATGTTGGCTATATACTGATATCTTTCAACTAATTGATTTAAGTTTATCATTTCATAGGCATATAAATGATGAATAGAAGAAACAATGATCAGGTAATATTAAGCTTTCAAAATTTATTAAGATTATTGTACCTTTGTTGTCAATTCCTTTTGCTGGCCTATAATTGTAGAACTAATTATTTGCCTCATACTTTGATTTGACTGCCTTTTAGTTTTGAATTTATGTAAATAGATTCAGTTGATGAAATTTCAATATGTCATTTTTTGTTGTATTTATTTGTAAAACATTAATTATTCAATTCATAAAGCTTTTGATTACAATTAAAAGTATGACTATTTTTTTATTTTTTTTTTTTGCTAATGAACAATGTCTGCTACTTTTTTCTCATTAAATCTTCTTGTTCACCCTCTTATTGACATTAAATAATCATGATTGAGATTCCTTAAAAGTAACGAACTTTTTTCTCAAGTTGATGGCAAATGATGAAAAGACAATTCTGATGCCCTAATTTTCTTTAGAATTCTTAAAATTGAAAGCAGATGATGGACCTAATGTTCTGATGCATTAGATTTTTATTGGCAGCAATAAACTGTGAAGTTGCATTATTAGTTTTAATGCTATCAATTCTATATAGCATGTTGCTTCAAGTTTATAAGTTGATGGCAGATAGTGAGAATTGCATCATACTGATGCCTTAGGTTTATCTTCTATTGTTCTAATTGATAAAAGAGTTCTCAGAATTAAATTATTTGAGAATCTTTACATTTTCAATTTATGGCAGAGCAATAGAACATGCATCTGATGCCCTATAGTTGTTTTTTTATGACAGAGCAATAGAAAACTAAATCGAACAGTGAAGTTTGTTTGTTTGTTTTTTTTGTTTTTTTTTTTTTTTTTTTTTTTTGGATTTTTAAATACAGCTAAAGGGGCAGATACAAATTAGTGTTTTTCAACCACTGTTTGATTGTTGATCATGTATGAATGATTTTAACACTGTTTTGTTCGAAATTTGAACTCTTCATATGAAATATCTGACCTGCTGGCTGCAAAAAATAAAATTAGGCAAAAAAACAACCTAGACAAAAATTAATTCATTTGCATATAAGTTTTTGGTCTAAAAAATAGTAACTAATTTTTTTATCTAGATTATTTTAGGCAAATTTGCAATATTGATCTTCTTGTTTCACCCAACAATATTATATCACCATTCAAAGGTGATATTGATTCAGTCTCCAAATCCCAACAATAAGTTAAATTTTTCTTGTTTAATGGTTGCCAATTTCGACTTTTTAAGCCCTTTAATTTGGATGAAGAAAACTAATCCAACATGCATCTTTTCACAGCACCAGATTCTTGAGTCTCAACATCATTCTTTTTTAAGTGATCTGCAGTGATTGGACTGTTGAACCATCAACTTTAGATGCTTTCTGAATTGGACTGTTGGCAGTATAATTTTGAGTACTCAATTTATTGTTGAAGTCTATTGAATGAATGCTTTTTAGTTTTTAATTTGATACTTTTATTCACAAAGTTTAAAGTGGAGAGATCAGAGAAAAGACAAAAGATCTTGCCTTTTAGAATTGCTAAAACTCTATTACCATATAGTGGTTCTTGCAAATTACTCCTAACTCATTTCGAATTTCATTGCAAATTTATTATATCTATACTAATTTATTTACTCACTTTTTACATGTAGTTCCAACAAGTTGATTATGACAAAGCGGTTATTGATCTGGTGCGTTCAGAATGGGCCGATATTCTATCAAGTTATATAGAGTAGGTATGATTTGACGTTGTAATCATTTAGACTTGGTTCGTAGAATTGTTTTTTGTAGTATTATGGCTTGGATGATGATTCGATTAGAATTGGTAATGAAAGTATTTTGACTTGTTATTTTGAACCTTGCTTAGCTTCTTCAAAATTATGTAACTACACTTGGCCATGGTGAATGGATAAATTGATTTTTTTTATATGATTAAAATTTAAGCAGGTTAAAAATGGGTTGAGACAATGGTTAAAAACTGTTGTCTATTTTATAATAGACAACAGTTTGAAACTGTTGTCTTTTTTACAAAAGACAACAGTTTATGGGCGTGACTTTAACAACAGCGATTTCAACAACACACAATAGACAACAGTATATAACTGTTGTCTTTTAAAGAAAAGACAGTAGTTAAAAACCGTTGTCTATGTGCATCACTTTTAACAACACCGGTTTCAACAACATTGAATAGACAACGGGTCAAAAACTGTTGTCTTTTCTAGAAAAGACAACGGTTAAAAACCGTTGTCTATGTTCGTGACTTTTAACAACACCGGTTTCAACAACACTTAATAGACAACGGTTAAAACACCGTTGTCGTTTATAGAAAAGACAACGGTTAAAAACTGTTGTCTATGTGCGTGACTTTTAACAACACCGGTTTCAACAACACTTAATAGACAACAGTTAAAAAACCGTTGTCGTTTCTAGAAAAGACAACGGTTATTAACCGTTGTCTATGTGCGTGACTTTTAACAACACCGATTTCAACAACACTTAATAGACAACAGTTAAAGAACCGTTGTTGTTTCTAGAAAAGACAAGGGTTATTAACCGTTGTCTATGTGCGTGACTTACAACAACACCAGCTTCAACAACACTTAATAGACAACGGTTAAAAAATCGTTGTTGTTTCTAGAAAAGACAACGGTTATTAATCGTTGTCTATGTGCGTGACTTACAACAACACCGGCTTCAACAACACTTAATAGACAACGGTTAAAAAACCGTTGTTGTTTCTAGAAAAGACAACGGTTAAAAAACCGTTGTCTATGCGCGAAACTTACAACAACACCGGCTTCAACAACAGAAATTATACCCCTACGACAACGGTTATTAACCGTTGTCTATGTGCATTTTTCTTGTAGTGCTCATATAAGAGAATTTGTTATTTCTCTTGTTGGAAATTAATTATTTGCTATAGGCCATAGCTATTGTGATTTATCACGCAACTTATAAATGAGATAATAACATTGAATTCTCAATATGGTTTTCATTGTTAGGTTGCACCTGTCGTTGCTAAAACTTAGTTTAATCTTATCGATTAGATGATATGAGTCTAAATATTGTGATATATAGCATAAATATTGAATATAGATTTGCCCAGAAGGCGAATTTATTGCACTAATTATATGATAATAGCACCAGGACAAATTCCCCAAATGTAAAATTGACTTGGTACTGATATTAAAAAGTCAATTGTTATTTGTCCAAATTCAAGTTTATTGGTTGCGCTAATTTATTATAGCTAGCATTGTTTCACATGAGTCTTTGACATCGAAATAAATACCAAATTTGAGTATTTACACAAAAGGATAGTACCTATTTTTTTAATATAGTTTTGCCCAGAAGGCAAACTAAGAACGTTAATTTATCTGTCACTCGTTATCTTGCATGTCATTTATGATAGTCACATTGTACTCCAGTAGTAGTACATGACAACTTACACTAATTGCTTTAAATGTCATTGATTTCTTTTTGAAAGATATCAGAAACTTAGTTTCCTTTTGCAAGAACATACTCTCTAAGTTTTAAATCTTCCCTACTTGACAATGTGTTTGGTCATTGGGCTATTTTTTTTTTTTTTAAAAAAAGGTCTGAAAGATTCTGAATATGAATTGATCTTTGAGTGACTAATGACTCATGACTCGTGAATGAAGTCTGCAACTTCTATTTTTTTGCTATGCTACTATGCAAAAATGTTATGTGCTTAACAGCTTAAAGTGAGTTACACCATGTTGGTTTGCCTGAAGCAAACAAATTGCTAATATTTGATAATATTTCAAATATTTCACCATCTAATACTTCTTTTGGCGTTTAATCTCCCTAAGATTGTCGAATGTTTCACTCATTTTGTTAAATGTGTATGCTTGCCCTATCTGATTTTATATGCCTTTTGTGGTTAATTTCATATACATTTGACAACTTATTATGTTGCGATAATCTTTACTTTTTAGAGACCCGTTTTTTAATTATGGCATGAACAATTGGGCCTCTTAGGGAAAACATAATGAGTTAGATATTACAATTTCTTATCCACATGAGTACTTTTTAGAGCATGTGTGAAGGAGAAATTATTGAATTATCTATTTTAGGGATATACTTTTGTTATAAATCCAAATCTAACTCACGGCATATCACAAACCAATCCCTCAAGGATTGTTATACCTAGTACATGGTTTCAAAATAAACATTTCCCTATCTGTGTTATTATTTATAGTGCGCAGTCTATTTCAATATATCACCACCACAACGTACTTCTAAAAAGGCTACTAAAGAAGCCTCTGTCTCTTGATTAATTAATATCAAGAGCACATGATAGGAGACCAATACATATCCTTAGGTACGCTGACTGCATACTTAATTAATGAAGATCGTTTCTCGGCATTAGGGGGAGATAAGAGTTCAAAGTTAATAGAATGCCAAGAAATTTCATAGACTAAAAATATCTTCATTATTTAAATCCATGTACTAGTTAGACTGAACTGGAAGTTCAAAAGATAATCTATTTGCGATATTAGCAAATAATCTGTCAAATACATCTATTGATCATACTGATCATAAAAGAGTGACTAGGTCTCATATACCTTCCACAACTTGGACCAAATATATCTACCGATACTCCTTGACACTAGAAGTGTAGGAGATCTATCGGTGAAAGAGATAAGAATCATAATACTAGATCTAGTAAACAAACATTGTCACTCTTGAAATAACATTGAACAATTTAGTCCTGAAGACACTCAGATGACGAGAAACCCTAGTCAATTTATAGGTGCACCAAACAAACACAATATTAGGGATGCGAAATGACCAGATCAAAATATCTTTGGGAAATGTCTAGAATCTGGTTGTTTTAGAAATTGTCATTACTTTTACAAATATGGGAGACATTTATAAAAAGGTTATAGTTGTCGACAACACAATTGCCAATACAAATTCCCCCGTTGTATGATAATCTGGATCCAGAGTTAGGCACCGGAAGTGCCATGACTATTTAACGTATAAAGGAGCAATTAAGGCATAGCTCGACTCACTAAAATGGATAATCTCTTTATAGTTTATAACAATACACCGTTTAAGCATTAAACCTGAAGGTTACAAATGGGTGTGTGCATGAAAGAGAAATAAGAATAACAAGGTGATATGATATGCAGCGAGTTTGTAGCCTATGGGTTCACGCATAGACCCTTAATTGATTTTAATCAAATATACTCTCCCACGGTAAATGGCATTAAGTTCCGATACATAATACAATTGGCAAAATAATAAATTTAGATATGCAATTAAATTTATTTTGAGAAATCCCTGATGAATTTATAATTCCCGAGATGAGGATTTATTTAATATTATTAAGTGCCATTATTTACTCTTTAAAGAGTTACGTATGCGGTTATTATCCTCATGTAGAAGGAATAATATGTATCATTATGTGCTCAATAAAGAGTTGATAATAGACTTATTTATTATCTCAGTCAATATTGATGGTGTAAACATCAATGAAATATATAAAGAGCTTGATGATGTCAATTCATGTTTAAAAACTGAGATTTTTCAAATAAAAAGTTTGTGACAGCTATAAGTATTATCTCGACTTGAAGATCGAGTTGTTCCTTGAAGATTTTTTTTATATACACCAGTCAACCTACATCTAAAAATGTTTTTCACATGTCTATATGCATAAGTGTCATGTTTTTATCAAACAAAAGGTTGCCTAATAATCTCTTGAAGCAGATAAGGAACCATTTGGACTCGAAGTCCCTTACTTCATTATCGTTGGAGCACCATTTTAGAACCAGAAGTTTCATAATCGCAACAGGCATGATATTTGCGATGAAATTGCTAGCAAAATCTAGTGCTCCTCCTACAATGAAGTACTTGAATAATGATTAACATATCCTCCGGTATCTTCAAGATACAAAGACATGATGATATTTATGTAAGAAACTATGATACGGTTTTAATAGGCTACTTGGGTATCGGCTATTTTGTTTGATCCCCGTAATGCCAAGTCCGAACTGGTTATACAATGAATTTTCCTAAATGATCAAAATGAGGACAATAACACTTGTGTTGCACAAATGTTATATGAGCTCTAGAAGAGCTATATGATTATTGTACAAGATTTTTACTCTAGTGACAATCCAGAAGATTTGTCCAATCAATTTCTTCAAATTTTGAAATACATTTTATCATGTCGAACTTGAAGATTGTTATCTTCAGGGGGAGACGGGAAGTACATTTACTCGAACCAATCTGGAAGATTGGACGTAAAATCCTGAAGATTAAGTCATAAAAGACTAACAGTTGCGCACTATTTGCAACACATCATGTACTCTTTTCCTTACTAGTTTTCTCCCATTGGGTTTTTCTAGTGTGGTTTTTAACGAGGCATGAGTATGCTATAATGATGTAACTGGGGAAATGTTGCAAAATAATTGCTTCAATGGACAAACCCCAAAATCCTGAAAATTATGCAGTTTGCGTCCTGAAGGCTTATGGTTGTACTCTTTTTCAATTCCCTTAACTAAGTTTTTTCCATAGAGTTTTCTTAAGTTAAAGTGTTTAATGAGGCGACTAATATAATATATGTTTTTACATATATCATGTACTCTTTTCTTCAACTAGGTTTTTCCCACGTGGTTTTCTTAGTGAAGTTTTTAATGAGGCATGAATATATTTTCTATTGTACTCTTTTCTTGTCTAGGTTTTTTTCCACGGGATTTTCGTAGCAAGTTTTTGACGAGACAAGATCGTGATCCAATAATATCTAAGGGGGAGTGTTATAAATATATCATTATGTGGACATTATTATAGATTATATAACAGTTGTAACGATTTCTGTATTTATGTCTCCATTATTACCTTTCGTTACAAATGTATATTATATATATATGTTTTGTTGTAATATGAAAAGTGATATGAATAAGATGATCCTCTATTCCTCCCTAATCTCTCTCTTCCAAATATTCTTTTAACATAAATTAATAAAGGACTTTGGGTTGGTAACTTGGTATGTTGGTTATAAGCTTTGGGTTTAGTTCAAAAACTCAAGTAGTAAGTTTTCCTCAATCATAACCTTGATATGGAAAAATAGCATCCTGAGCCTTTTAATTTTTCTCAGCACACCTATAAATTAAACTTGTTAAATATTTATGATTGTGGGAAATTGCTATTTTTGAATGTCAGTAGTTAGGTCGCTATTTTTACTACTGAGTACTAAATTTATTACTCCATATGGCTAACCATGAGAATGAATGTCAGTAGTTAACTAAATTAATTACTTTTTGAGTTATTTTATTCAATGCGGACAAATCCGATTAAATTCGCCTGAATCTGAGTTATACAATATCTACGGGTTTTTATAAATTAATTCGATCGGATTGAATTTATAAAATACAAACCATAATCTGAATGCGTTGGCAATTTTTACATCCGAACCGCCGGAACAGATCCGTTACACAAGGCTAATTAATATCACGGCCATTATGTCATGGACCGCGGTGTACGTGCACCGCGGTCAAAACGGCGTCGTTTCTTTAAGTAAAGAAACTGCGCGTTGTTAATTTTAACAGGGTGCGTATTTTTTTTTATATGTTAATTACCAATTGACACTATAGTATATCTAAACTGACACTGTCTCACGTATTATTTTTATATTGTCAAATGAAACTGCAGTTATATCAAAATGATACTGTAGTTGTGGTGAAATGAAACTGCAGTGTATATAAAATGAAACTGAATAACATTTCACATATTTGAGTGTATATTGTACAATGAAGCTGTAATTATATCAAAATGATCATGTAGTTGTGTTTTAATAAAACTATAATGTATATAAAATAAAATTAAATAACATTTTTACATATTTGAATCTATAAATATCGAATGAAACTGTAGTTATATCGAAATGAAACTGTAGTTGTGTTGAACCGAAACTGCAATGTATACAAAATGAAAATGAATAACAGAGTTACTTTTTGCGAAAGGGTGCAGAACGGCGAAAAACGAATGCTGTTTCTTTTCATTAAACAAAACGATATCGTTTTGATGGGCGACGATTATGCACCGCGGTGCACGTAATTTGCCTTAATATCAAGGCCTACTACCTCTATCTTCAATTGTTATGCTGTGGAACCGTGTCCACCTTGCAGGTGGACACGGTTCTATGTTCATAATTACTGAATTATATATTCATAATTATAAAGTTATATATTTATAATTTTTGAATTCATATTCATAATTATTACACTCTATATTCACAATTACAGAACTATATGTTTATAATTACTGAATTATATGTTCATAATAATAGAACTATATGTTCATAATTTTTGAACTATACATTTATAATTATGAACAGTTTTGGAACCGTAGGTGGACACGGTTCCACAGCATAATTTGTCCTCTATCTTAGAAATCAATTATTATTGCATGGACCATGGTCCACACAATTGTGTGGACCATAAATAAAAGGTACATTTTTAATATACTAAGGGTACATTATTTATGTACGTAAGGTACATTTGTTGAAAGTACATTTTTAATATACTAAGGATACATTATTTTATATAATGTACCTTCAGTACAAAAATAATGTACTTTTAATATATTAAAAATGTACCTGATATTCATGGTCCATAAAATAATTTGCCCTTAGAAATGTCTGACCGTGTTCCTAAGGCAAATTATACCGTGGACCGCGGTCCACAAAGCATTGTGGACCATGGTCCAAAACGGCACCTCTTCTTTTAATGAAAAGAAACGGCACCCGTTCCGCATAAAGCAGATCTGTTTGTATAACATATTCAGTTTCATTTTATATACACTGCAGTTTCATTTCAACACAACTACAGTTTCATTTCGATATAACTACAATTTCATTCGACATTATTCACTTAAATATGTCAAACTATTATTTTAGTTTCATTTTATATACACTACTATAGTTTCATTACAACACAACTACAATATAATTTTGATATAACTACAGTTTTATTGGACAATATACACTGTAATTTCATTTTATATACACAGCAGTTTCATTTCAACACAACTACAGTTTCATTTCGATATACTACAGTTTCATTCGACATTATACACATAAATATGTGAAACTGTCATTCGGTTTCATTTTATATACACTATAGTTTCATTACAACACAACTACAATATCATTTCGATATAACTACAATTTCATTGGACAATATACACTCAAATATATGAAACTGTTATTCATTTTCATTTTATATACACTGCAATTTCATTTCAATTCAATTACAGTTTCATTTGATAATATAAAAACAATATGTGAGACAATTTTATTTTAGATACACTGTAGTTTCATTTTGTAATTAACACATCAAAAATACAAGTTCCGTTAAGCTGTAACGACAGCCTTTTTGGAGCAAATTATATCGTGCACCGCGGTGCATAATGAATTATGCACCGAGCTTCTAAACGACGTCATTTTGTTTAATGAAAAGAAATGGCACCCGTTACACGCCGTTTTGCAAAAAGTTACTCTATTATTCAGTTTCATTTTGTATACACTGCAGTTTCATTTCGATATAACTACAGTTTCATTCGATATTATAACACTCAAATATGTGAAAATGTTACTTAATTTTATTTTATATACACCATAGTTTCATTAAAACACAACTACATGATCATTTCGATATAACTACAGCTTCATTGGACAAATATACACTCAAATATGTGAAATGTTATTCAGTTTCATTTTATATATACTGCAGTTTCATTTCGACACAACTATAGTATCATTTTGATATAACTACAGTTTCGCTGGACGATATACACTCAAATATGTGAAATTGTTATTCAGTTTCATTTTGTATACACTGCAGTTTCATTTCAACACAACTACAGTTTCACTTCAATTCAATTGTAGTTTTATTTGATAATATAAAAATAATACGTGAGACAGTGTCAGTATAGATACACTGTAGTTTTTGTTAGTAATTAATACACCAAACATGCACGCATCGTTAATTGTAACGGCGCGTCGTTTCTTTACTTAAAGAAACGACGCCGTTTTTGGACCGCGGTGCACAATATAATTGCTGTGTTTTTGGACCATGGTGCACAATATAATTGCTGTGTTTTTGGACCATGATCCACGATATAATTGTTGAGTTCCGATCATTATTGCGTGGACCATTGTCCACATACCGCTGTGGACCATAGTCCAAAATCATAAAGTCCATTATTCTAACTGATAAAATACATTATTCTAAAATATAAAGTAAATTATTCTAAGTCATAAAATACATTATCTTACCCCATAAATTTCATTATTTAAACACATAAAGTACATTAATCTAACTCATAAAATATATTATTTTCAATGTTGTAAAAATCTCGCCTAGGCACCTATCAATTTTGCACGCAAAGGAAGGAATTTTTTTTTTTTAAGGAAGGGAATACGCTATTACATCAAATGCCTCCATTGAGACTCAAACCTATCATCTCCTATATAGGGGAGCAACATGGTACCATTGGATTACAAGGTCCTTGTTGAGCAAGGAATTTTTTAACATCAATAATTTGCGCTGGTGATACAGACTTCGTGACCTAGGTTTGTGTTGGTGGCGGTGGTGGTGGTGGCAGTTGCGTTGGTGGCGATGGTGGTGGGGTGGTGGTGACGGTTGTGGCAGTGGTGCTGCTGGGGTGGTGGTGGTGGTGGCGGCGATGATGATGTCGATGGTAGCGGTGGCGATGGTGGTGGCAGCGGTGGTGGTTCTGGTGGTGGTAGCGACAGTAACGGTGAAATAGGAAATAGAAACTTTAGGTTATTCCCGAGAACTCAGGAATAATCTAATACAGGGGGTCTCCAGGAATCTCTATTCCCTTTGTAAGGGGAATAAGTCATTCCCGGGAACAATGTTCCTTGGAATACAAGTAGTTACAAAATAGAGGAATATACTTATTATTGAAAATGCTATGCCATTTCAAACTTATTCCGTGAATCAAATAGCCCATAGTAGATATTAAATAAGATATTAACCGGATTAGAATTGGAAAACAATTTGCTAAAAATAAAAAAAGAATTGAAATAATGTTAAAGTAGAAATTGACTTTTGTCAAAAGGAAACAAATATTTGTAAGATTCGGAGCTTTTAGAAGGCTATGCGGATGCCATTAGCCCAATACCCGAATATCCGCACCCATTTCCCGGAATATTCGGATCCTTACAACAGTTACAAGCGTATGCTTTCTCTCTCCTCCTTCTCTCTTCCTCTATTGCTCTATATAACATACCCGTACCCCTCCCTGTAGTTCCTAGAATCCTGGCCAAAAATTATTCTATAATTTGAGCCCCTTCCACGAAGGGCCAAAACGCCCATACACTGCCATTGCCACGGCAACATTCCTCAGGTTCTTTCATTTTACGCCCTCTCTTAAAATATTTACAATTTGTAGCTTATCCCATCAATTATAATTATGTTTATTAATCACTATGGTGAAATTTCTATGTTCTTTTGATGAATTCTCAAATTTTGTGGGTTTTACTGCACGCTTCAGAGATTACCCAGGATTAATTTATCTAATATTCTTGAACACCTCCCTTTTCTGCGCGAAAAGAACAATTGCACGTTGCATGTTTGAATTTGGGAATAATTATGATTGTCCAAATTTGGCTATTTGTCAGAATATATGCATGTTTTTGTTTCTTTGTATGTACAATGAACTTGCTATTTTTATCTAGTTTTAAGGAAATGAAATGTAAGTTGGGGTACTAATGTGAGACTGCATTCTTTGATCGTTAGCTTTTCAAATGATGTGTTTTTCATTATTTGACTATACCTTGAGTTTTTATTACATGTTTTAAAGAATACCTGCAATGGATTCTTGGGGTGTGTATTAGTCATGATGGTGCTCATTGTATGCATTTAAAAGTTAACTATATACTGCAAGAAATATGGGAGTTACATGGTTAAATATAGGGACAGCTATGAGTATCCAAGTTTACATTTTTGTGTTGGATACAATGAGGTTTGAAGCTTCATTCCCATTATGGGGGAACCTATTATAGAAACCTCAACTGAACTGAAAGATGGACTTTTAGCCGTGATGCATGTGGAGACAGTGCATTGGATTCAAATTTAGATACTTTATTTTGTCCCTCTCTACTAAAAGTGTTGGCTATTAGTGAGGTGACACATTTGGGGGCTTGTAGGCTAGTTGAGTCAAATCCCGCAATCCCATCTCTAGGGTAGGAGCGGTGAGAACCCCTTAAGTTTGGAGTTCAAACTTATATATATCCTCAATGCTTAAAAGTAAATCGTATTAAGTTTATTAAACATTTATTATCTTTTTATGTTACTAAATTATTCTCTTTTCTAATGACATAGAATTATCATTTAATAATGTTGATTTGCAATTAAATTTAAAAAAATTTCCTTTTTTTTTTTTTTTTTGAGAAATGATTCAATGGTTTGATACTAATTAGCATTTTTACTTCCCTAAAGAACCTTTTTTGAATGTGAAAGTAATAATAAGGATCTTGTTTTGATTGTGAAAGAAATACATATCAAGGCTGAAGTATAGAGGGTGCTTGGAAAGGTTTGAAACTTGTTTCCTAATATATGAATAGGATGGTTGTAAAGAATTGGCTGTAATCTTCCTTGGCATTTAGCTGAAAGTGATAAAGGCCCACCTTTTTGCTACTTCTGGAACAGTGAGTTGGATGCTCATTGCTGTGAACTGTTAGAATATCATAACCTTATTATAGCCCTAGTTGTAGGCTTTAGCCCATTATGCAGCCCATGATTGATATATCTATATAAGCATTCCATCATTAGTGCATGAGTATGATGTGAGAACATGTGCTACTAATATAATCAATGCACTTGCATGTTTGATTTTGCATCGCCGGCAGGTGGCACTACCACTTACTAGACCTTTCAATGCTTTATTTATTCACGTTGTATTAAAGCCATCTATTTTACTTGCAGTTAATCTTTCTTTTTATTTCCAATCTGTGCTTGTGTTCCATTGAACAATTACGGCTAATGCCTTTTCTCATATCCATCATCTTCTAATGGTCTTATCATGAAATCAACCCTACATCCATGTTCAGTATCTTGTCATGACACTACTCCTAGAGTGCAATTCCTGGAACCCCCTCCATGGCTCCACGTGCTAACTAGATGGGTTAACCCGTCAGTCGTGATATTAGCTTCCCTTATGCTCTGCTGTATTTTCCAATGGCCCTTGCCAGTCCACTTTTGGCACCGTAGGTGTTGCTATGTTTTCCATGGACTGCCTTTGACATTGTCATGCATTTGGCTCTTTGATTTGGTTGCTAATGCTGTTGGAGCTTCTGATACTAATTTCACTTGCTATCTAATAGGGCTTGCTATTTTTTCTATGTTTGGTTTGGATACAATTGTTCCATTTGGTCTCCCTATACCAACTCCTGGAGCCTTTCTTTTGATACTGGTCCAAAATATGTATAAATACTGTTTTGTAAACTTTGCAAGCTTGGTGCATATATACTGGTCCTAGCTTTAGGCCGTTATATGGCCCATGATGTATGTTACAAAAGTAAAGAGAGAATATTTCTTAATGTGCTGTTGTATATTGTTTCAAACTGTCATATAGAAAAGAGAATACAAAGCCCTATAAATAGGTACTAGAAGACTACGAATAGGAAACAAGTTTCCATATGCCCTACCTACTTAAATCCCTAAGACTAATTTTTAGAGATTCTAATTTCTAAATATCAAATATATTCTATAACACTCCCCCTCAAGTTGGAGCATAGATTTTAATCATGCCCAACTTGTTGGGTTAACGCGTCACCTATACCTACGGACAGTTGGGTTAACTCAACGTGGTGGACCGAACAAGCTTGGGATTGGATGCCACCAATACCGCTACTCTGGGAACGCCACCAATACCACGAACAGCTGGGTGAACTCAATGTGGACCGAACAAGCTTGGGATTGGACACTCCCCCTGAACTGGAAGCTTGGACGCCACCAATACTGTAACTCCGGGTGAACAAAAATGTGGACCGAACCCGCTTGGACACACAAGGTAAAGAAGACAAACTCCGAATCGGAGGACACAAATTCTTTACCAACGAAAGGGAAACATGCCCTAAACGACAAGCATAAAAAAGGAGAGACAGCGCCAAAACAAAAAGCGAGACAACACCAAAATACGCAACGGACCCCATCCGTCTAGAGGTCAATGTAGCGACCTCCAGTCGCAAACCCCTCACCAATCACCCTCTTCATCATAAGATCCCGAGGCAGCAGCATACCAGTCATACCCACCAAGACAGATCACAAAACACACAAAAAAGGGAGCCTAAAGGGGTACGAAACAATCTAACCGTAGAACTAAAAAGCAATGGTCCAAACTAAGTCCAGAACTGAGAAGAAGGGACTCAGAAGACCCAGGAACTGCCAACAGAACAATTTTCCGATTGCCGGAAAGGCCACACGCACCGGCGCGAAGGGCGGTGGACAGCGCTGGCGCGTTGGGCTCACGCGCTGGTTGGACGGGGCTCGAAATCTATAAAAAATCTTTTATCATAAAGGCTTAGATACAATGTTACGAAAGTAAAGAGAGAATATTTCTTAATGTGCTGTCATATATTGTCTCAAACTGTCATATAGAAAAGAGAATACAAAGCCCTATAAATAGGTGTTAGAAGACTACGAATAGGAAATAAGTTTCCATATGCCCTACCTATCTAAATCCCTAAGACTGCCTAATCTATAGAGATTCCAAATATCAAATATATTCTATAACAATGTATCTATATAAGCATGCAATCTTCAGTGTATCAGTATGAGTATTAGACATTACTAATGTAATTGATATACTTCTGCTCTCTATGGTTTTCATATATTAACTTCTTGCTTGATGCTGCCCACTAGATCCTTCAACGAGAAAAAGAAAATGTCATTACTTGGGTAAGAACTCCAAGAAGAGAAGGATTATGTAAAATTGAAATTTACATTCTCCTACAAGTGCAATCATTTGTATTTGCTGCATTTAGCAGTGGACCTTATATATGTCTATCTTTTTGAGAAAGTGGTCATTGGCCTTTGGCAATGTGTGTTGATTTTAACCTTACTAAAATAGTTGTACTAAATTCTTGTGTTTGAATTATTACAGATTTAGGGTAGATTTTCTTTTATTTTGATTTCTCTGTAAATAACTTGTCTTCTATCTTGTTACAGTGGTAAGCACATTGATTGCCTGGCTTGTTGTCAATATTGAGCCTTGCATCTTTTTGCTGGCAATCAGTCAAAATTATTTTGAATTTTGACTGATTGCCATGTGCCATTATGACTCACCAGACTGCTGATAAACCTAGTAAAGCCTTAGAGGGAGTTCATGGAGTACATCTTGTATCCCATTCACCATATATATTGGGGGAGCGAAAGCTACATGGAGACTTCCATCCATCAACATGTGAGAATTTGTCTATTGGAACAAGCCACAGGCTTACAGTGCAGTAAGTGAGAATCACCTTCACTTAGTCAAAGATCTTTTACCAAAGTTATTTGACATAGAATTCCATTTTGTTTTACCAGGAGAGTTTGGGAGCAAAGACCTGGTTGCTTGAGGCCTATCCGTTGCTGTGTCAATGGTAAGCTAAAGAGACTTTCTTTACTGTCTTCCAAATTATTTACTGCAATTATCCTCTCTGGCATGAGCCTCATATACTTTATCTGTTTTTTTTATAGGTGATAGAACTCCTGCCGAAAGAATTGTTAATGTCCTTACTTCTCTTCCTTTTATTGCGCTTGGTATCCAGGCTCCAAGGTAAGATGTCTTTGGGGATTAATATTCATTGTACACTTTATAATTTAAAGTTAACTGATTTGCTTATGATGCAGGAGGAATCTCAACTGCAAACTCTATGCAAATTCTTTGATAGGAGTAGGAATAGCCTCCAGTATGTACCATGCATCAAGAGGAAACTTGAGAAAGTATTTGAGGTGGGCTGACTACACAATGATTGCAACAGCAACAGTGGTAAGTTTTTCACTTGTGATCTGAAAGTAAAGTGCTTGCATTTGAATGATCATCTTGTGTTAGTGATGTACAGAATTATTTCCCTTGTAGGAATGGCGATGAATTATCATGTGTGTCAGTGTTCAACTCTTTATAAGTATTGTTTTTGCTTTCCTTATTTTATCTTGTTGGACGGGTGGTTTAATGTTGTTTCATGTGATTGCTGTAACCGGTTGAAAATGAAAGGACAAGGTTGTTCTGCTGCATCACCCTTGTAATAGATAGTTCTCATACTTCTAGATACAAGCGTCCAACTGTAGAGTGACTCTCTTGTGAGACTAGTGAGACGGGGTCAGGTCAAGATGGAAATGTAATACTTATACTGAAAAAATTAATACTAATCAGGAATAATGTGTCCCTTATAAGGGAAAGTATAATACTTTTGAGAAAAAAATGTATACTTTAAAATCAAAATGTAAAATTATTACATTTTTCTTCAAAAGTATTACACTCATAAGTAACAAACAATTTATTCCTGATTAGTATTACATTTTTCAGTATAAGTATTACGTTTTCATTTTGATCCAACCCGTCCCACGGACAAGGATCCGTGAGATGGTCTCACACAAGTTTTTGCTCCAACTGTAATATCTGTTTTAGCAAATTCCACTTTTAGTTCCCCGCTATTGTGCCATTGCCAAGGATGTGCAAATAATAGCCAAGGATGTAATGTGGCAAAATTAAAAAATGACTAAATGTGGCAATGCCACAATAGTTGAGAACTAAAAGTGGAATTTGCTCTATCTGTTTTCATCGTTTCTTATGAAAATCCATGCCTGCAAATTCCTTTTACTTTAGCACTTGTTATCTGAGGGTGAGGGAGAGAGAGAGAGAGAGAGAGAGCGAGAACTAATAATTAAGGTTAATTGTTTTCTTACATTTTCGGCTGTACATACTGGATAGCAAAAGCACCTCACAGAAACAGTATTGTTTGTTTGCTTTTAAGAAGTGTTGGAACTTTTAGCACTAACATACTAAGGCACCTCTTTTATTTGTTTTAGATTCCCAATCTAAACTTTTCCTGTGTTATTGATACTTACTGTAAAGGGGAAGATGAAAGAAGGGCTTAGGGTTGTAATCATCTCATACGATAGTATTCATAAATTTTTGAACATTTGACGTTTGTTAAGAGTCCCACATTGAAAATATAATATAAGAGATAATATATGGGTTTATAAGGCCATGAGTTAGGCTAGCTAATTGACTAGATTCAGTCTTTTAGTGTAGTTTGGCCCATGTGCACTATAGCCCAATTGAGTGACATTGGCCTAATATTAGATTATAACAATGTTTTTATGCAGTCTTTGGTGTGTTTGTTAGCTAACCAAGGAAATGTTTCCTGGTGAGTTGTTTGCAGTGTCTATCACGGGCCCTTAGAAATGAGAATCCAAAACTTTTGATGGCTGCATCTGCTGCTCTTCTACCTATCCAGCCTCTGATGGTTTCTGCACTTCACACAGGGATGATGGAGGTAAACTTTATATTCTTGTTTGTTTTTCAATGTTATATTCTCAATATTAAATTTTATATTTTATGTTCTGTTTATGTTTTTAACTTCAAATTCTAAAAAAAATTTGTTTATATTTTTAATTTTAAAACATTTTGTTTATGTTTTTTATAAACAGAATTCGTATGTAATGTTTATTTATAATATTAAAAGAATTATATTTTTTATTTGGTTTATGTTTTTTAACTTTAAATTTTAAAAACATTTTGTTTATGTTTTTTATAAACACAATTTGTATGTAATGTTTGTTTATAATATAAAAAAATTATATTTTATAATCTGTTTGTGTGTTTCTTGTTAAATTTTTAAATGAATATTAAATATTATATTTTATGTGATTATTACTATTTTGATATATTTTGGATATTTTCAATAATGTAATATTTTATGTTATTGTATTTAATTTAAATCACTCTTTATTTAGATTTACTTCAGCCTATTATAATGTCCTTAATAACCTCTGCACGAGTTAATACCAACTGAGATCCTTCGAGTATAGCAACACCGCCACGGTTAGTTCTAAAGTTTTAATTTAACCACCCATAGTCTTTCAACTTTCAAAGTTAACCACTCATGGTTCTTCAACTTTCAAATTTTTAACCAGCCCTAGTCCTAACTTTGCCCTTGAATTTGAAAGTTGAAGGACTATGGGTGGTTAAATATAAAGTTTAGGACTGAACATGACAGTGCTGCCAGTGCCACTATATTAGAAGGATCCCAGCTGGTATTAACTCATCTCTGCACAGTAGCACAGATGTGGTATCTTAGCTCAAGAATGATATTCTGATTCGTTTGAAGTTTATAGATTGTGAGATGCTCCTCACCCAAAAAAAAATAGATTGTGAGATGCTGATGATATTTGGTTCATCCAATCCAATACTTACACATTATCTATATCTCAAAGCCACAAATACTACTATTTGAACATGTGCGTAATTATATATATATCCTTACAACATTATTATAAAGAGGAGTAAACGTTGGTTTTACGTGCAGGTATCATTTGCGAAAAGAGCATTCCAAGATCCCGACCTCAGAATGGCTCACAACGTGCACAAGATGTCTTCATTGTTGGGTGGCGCACTCTTCATCGCGGATGACATGTTCCCAGAAACGCCATTTCTCCATGCTGGTTGGCATCTTGCTGCTGCCATAGGGGTCAGCACCTGCAACAAGCTTCTCACTTAAGTACATCCACGACCTCAATCAATTTGCCGAAATCACATCTCCTACCTCATCTTCCAACTTCCCGTGGCAATGACAGAGATTCTGTCTTGGACAAACCTACAATTCATTTAGAATAATTGCGTAAAAATCTGTATTATTATGGTTCAGGTACTTGAGGTAATTACTGTTGCCTTAGAAATTTTAATTGGTGAAGGATCTAATGAGAGCAATAAACTGCTCCAATCTACGATTATTATGTTATGCTAGTTCATAATCGATTATGGAAAAAATAATGCATATATTCTGAAATAGTTCATAATGTTGCTGATTAGTGTTGGAAAGGTTTTCTCTTGTTCTTGTTAACAAGCCTTCTTCCTCTTGGTCTTATGAGAAGAGGAAAACCAATCTAGCTGAGGAAGTTCTCCCCTTTACCCTTGTTGAAAATATCCTTACCGAACGCATAGTTAAATTCAACTTCTTCTGGGATACTATAGCTTCGATTTGGACACCAGGCAAAGGAATGATGATGATAAAGATAGTATCAGCTAATCTCTTTCTCTTTCACTTCTATGAATTGTGTGTTAGAAGACGGTCCTTAGCTTGGTCTTATGAGAATAGCCTTCTCATTCTCAGTAAGCTGGAAACAAACCAATCTCCTTTTGACGTGAACCTCTACCATGCAGACTTTTGGATACAAGCTTGCAATATACCTTTGAACCTCTAAAACACAAAAACAGCACAGACAATTGGAACATTTTTAGGAGCGTTTATTAAAGTGGAAGGCTTTCATTCACATCAATTTGATCTTCGAAGGGTTTAATTGACGAAATTTTAAATAATTCGAGGATCAAATTTGTTGAAATTGAAAACTAGGAACTACATTGACAATTGGGATATATTTGAGGGACCAAAATAGTGATTTCCCCTATAGAATTTTCATGTTGTTAGGATATACGATTCTTGATGAAGCTACTGTAAAGTTTACAAAAGAATTTTTACATATTAAAAATCTCAAGTTACTCTTGTTGGTCAAATTTTCATAAAAGCAACCTGAGAAATTTGTCAATTTCTTGTAGGTTTAATAAGGAACCTAGCATGTTGAAATGAATGTTCGACATAGTTTTGGATAAACGAGAGTGGAGGTTCTTAAAATTAACCTAAGCTCTAGCTTAGGTAGCATATGAACTAGGATTGAAAATCATTGGTCTAGATTTTCTCCTTCTTAGAATATAATTCTAATATTCTGACATGTTATTATAAAATGAATTGGATTTTCTAACATGTTTGTTAAAAAATGAGCATCAAACGTATGTAGAAATCGTGGCTTCTACAAAAAAGACCAATGTGAAAAGATGCTATTATAAAAGTATATTCTAACTTAAAGAATCATACTCGGGAACTGGTTGATCTTCCTCCGGATTGTAAAATCTTAGGATCCAAATGAGTCGTTAGACAGAAGATGAAACCGGATGGTTACATTGAGAAATACTATGACAGGATTGTAGTTAAATATTACAGGCAATGCAAGTGTCACGGTTACTTCGATACGTATTCTACTATGATGATAATAAAATCTATTAGAATGATACTTTCCATAGCCGTATTGCGAGATTCGGAAGTTCATCAAAAAATGGATTTTAAAATTGCTTTCTCAAATGGCAAGTTGGATGGAACATCCTGAGGGTTTTGTAGTTTCAAGCCATGGAAAGAAGGTGTGTAAATTAGTAAAGTTGTTGTATGGTTTAAAACAATCTCCTTAGCAATTGCACATGAAGTTTAATCATGCAATGATGACCAATGGATTTAGTATACATGAAAGTGAAAAGTGTATCTATGTTAAGGAAATGATAGACGATTATGACATTCTTTGTTTATACGTAGATAATATACTCATCGTTAGTAACGATCAAATGATCTAATCTATCAAGAATATGGTAAATTTGAGATTTGACATGAAAGAGATGGGTTTGGCAGATTTAATGTAAGACCCCCAAACAAGACCTATATAAAAGCCTTAACACATGCATATTAAACGACAAAACTAGCACAGCGGAAGATAAAACGAAACTAGATAAAAGAAATCCAACGGGGTGTCACGCCACGTCTACCAAACACGGTAAACGCTACGGCAAACAATCTGCAAGTGTATACATCTATCCCAAAACATCAGTCTAACTACATTGGCGCACAGGCAACAAAAGCAAGGATAAAGGTGCTAAGCTACCAGGCTCTAGACATCGCGCTCCTCTAAACATCACCTGAAAGATACAAAGATAAACATTGGGACGATGCCCGGTCAGCGAATATTGCTGGTAACTCACCAATACCGTTAAGTATCATAAATAGATAGATATAAGTCATAAAAATCATTTTCGAAACGGAATACATATATATAAGTCAAAACCAAGATCAACCGTCAACACAAGACTCATCACTCTCAAGGATAACACGGGAACACATCCCAAACCACAAAGGTTAACCACACGCAAAGGATAAAGACTCACCCAACGGCAACACATGCCAAACAACACAAGCCTCCGTGACTACACACGTCACGAGAGAAGATCACACAACGCCGGCTTTACAAGCCCTCGCAACATCACCCATCACGAGTTGGTATGCCTTCCTTATGCCCTATTCCAACCTTATGGCTACCCCTAACCTTGTACCTTCTTTCCAACCATTACCTCCAGAACCCCTGTACTTCTTAGTCCAACCTTATTCCCCCGGGACCGTCGTCCCCCACCAACAACCACCAACGAAAACCACCAATCACGGCAACACATGCCTAGATAACACATGTTATTCCCCAAAAACGTGGACCCATCACTCAGGCCACAACTCCATAATCACGTCACGGCCACCACGAGGACCGCTGCAATACCTTGGTGACTAGTGTCCCATACCACTAATCGTGCAATCCAGGTAGAGCCATACACGCACCACAACTCAACAAGAGTCAAACAACGGATCACAACGAAGGTATGAAACATAGTCAATCAAGGAACGGGTCACAGCCCAACGACAACAACGATGGATAACACAAGTTATCATCAACCCAACGGAAGGTACAAACAACACACACGCTAGCATTAAGACAGCAAACTAGCATGCTTATCAACGGGGAAACTCAAGATAGTTCCGAGGAACACACAAGACACCTCTTGGTCCAACGAAACACAATGTTGAACACTTAGCACGATTCAAGACACCAAATTCCTACATGGATACCTACCATATAGTTCTAGACGTACGAAACATCTAGAAGACACTCAAATAGTTCCTCAAAAGAACAACGGGAAGCCAAAAGACCAAATACCGAGTCAAACAAATCACGGGGAACAAATCCCGAACGAAAACCACCGTGTTCCCCGCGGGTGGACCCACGGGTAGTGCCCCACCCGTGGTCCCGCCCGCGGGAACACATCCCCACAGGCCTATGTACCCGCGGGTAGGCCGGCGGGTGGTGCCCCGCCCGCCGTTCCGCCCGCGGGGACATCCCTGTTCCACAACAAATCCCTTCGGGGATTTTCTTCTCCAAACACAAATTCAAGTCCAAAACATGCCAAATCTCACCAAACACAACAAAATGACTTGAACCATGGAAAATGGCAAGAAATGGCACAAAGGAACCCTAAACACAAGCTCTAGATGCAATATCACAAGACAAATGCATAAACCCTCACATTTCATAGCAAAACACATGTAGAATCCAAGAAATCACATATAGATAAGCAAAATAGGTTTTGTAGAGCATGGGTTACCTCTTGAAGACCAAAAGACTTCACTTTACACCACAACAAGCTCTCCACAAGGCTTACTTTCCAAACCCAGTTCAAGATCAAACCAAAAGATCATAAAGATCCTACCTTTAAGAAAAAGACAACTAAGATGGAACCAAAAAAACAAGATGAACTTAGATCTTACCCTCCTAGATGCCCAAATAGGTGAAAGGTTGAATCTTGGAAGCAAATCTTGGAATCTTGACAAGGGTCTCAACTTGGCTTGGAGAATAAGCTACACTTCTTTTCTAGAGAGAAGGTGGAACTAATTTCTAAGAATTGTAGGGAATGAAATGAAGAAGTCTTCTAGGTTAGGTTACAATACTAAATCTTGGTGAAAAGACAAGAATACCCTTACTAACCCTTAGAAAGTGTAAGGAACAAGGGAACTCCCCTCAAAGCACAAGGTACAAGCACAACTTAAAGGTTGACAAGTCAAATTCTAGTCCTTGAGTATTAAAAAATTAGGATTTTAGGAATTAATTCCTCAAATACAATAGGATTAATTACTCAATTAATCCATGGATTGAATGTGGATTTTTGGGGTGTCACATCCTCCCCCCTTCAAAGAAGCTTCGTCCCCGAAGCTTGGGTACGACGAATTAAAAGCGAACGGTGAAAAGGAAACGACATTGTGACAAGAAGTTCAAGAATAACTCTTTTGGTCAAAGACTCCAAAAGAACTCACAAGGATTCCAAAGCAAGAAAGAAGACATTTCAGATTCAAGGGTTGGCAAGAGGTCAACAAATGGATAGATTGAGCATCAAGAACTCTAACCTCAACACAACCACCAACTTCTAGACAACAACCAAGAAGTAAACTACTAAATCCAAACACCACTATCAAACTAGCTAAACAACAAGGCAACAAACAAAACAAGCAAGCACACAAAGCACACAACAACCTATCACCAAGCTAACAACGGCTAAGAAAGAAACAACAAGGAAAAAGCGAACGGGATTACCGCAACACAAACTAAAACTCCTCGCTCTCCGACTCCTCGGCCTCTTCGGACTCCTCTTCGTCTTCGTCTCTGTGGCTAGAACTGGCGTCAATCTGGTCCAGCCTCTGATGCACTGCGACGAACTGCGCCTTCATAAACGCAAAGCTTTCGGCGATCAAGCTGTTCTACTGACGAAGCAAGGCGACGACGTCATGCTCCCTCTTTGTGCGAGCTTCCTTCCTTCTCCGGTTTTCCTCCCTGTCCGAATCACTTTCTTCAGCTTCGGCGGCCTCCGGTGCTCCTACCTCTTCTTCTTGGTCAGCTCCCTCCTCAACTTCCTCGTCACCGCCCAAACTCTGGACTGCGAGGCTCAACTTCCCGACATGGATTCCAAGCTCAGCAGCTAACTCCGCCCTCTCATCAGGTGCTTTCCTTGCAACCTCTTCTAGTGTGATGTACTCACCATCATCCAACCGAAATAGATTACAACTCCGGAGATTGGTGGTATCCAACACCATATTTCCCACGGCCTTCGGGAGGCAACCGTCCACACTAACACCTCTATTAACCAAGATCCAACTCAGCACCATCCCATACGGCAAGCTCTTCCGATTGTGATCCCGGCAAAACACCACGTGTTGAATCATCAAAGCAGGCAGGTTGAACTTAACCATGTTCTTCAGACAGAAAGCAAAGGCGCACTCCAACTTACCCAACAAACTGCTCTTGTTGTTATTAGGCAACAAACAATCTGACACCAACATCACCAAGATCCTTTGCTCCGCAGACAACCACTTCTTTTCCGGCCTAGAGGCTTGGGTGAAACCACTCGTACGGCCCAACAGATAGCTCAAATAGTCACGGTACCCCATGGTATCCGTACTAACCCAAGAATGACCACTGTACTGAGCCATTCCGGTAGCAGACAAACTCAACAACTGAGCCAACCTCTTCTCAGACAACACAACCTTCACACCTCTCACCTTAGAGGTGATCTCCAATTTATCGCCCTCCTTTGTCACAACCATGTGACGATAAAACTCTTTCACCAAACTCGGGTAAGTCTCGGCCCTTATGGCGAGAGACCCATCCAACAAACCTTGATACCTAAGCATATCCAACAAAGAACTAGGGAAAGATTCCGGATCAAAAGCTTTACCTTCAAGAACGAGGTAATGGGTATCCACCCATTCCGCTTTCCTTGCCAAACTTGACCTTCTAGGCATGATTGAAGATGATCCAAAACACAAAAAAAAAAGAACTCAAGGCTCCTCCTTTTTTTCTCTTCTCTCTCACGCTGCTCTCTCTCTCTCGCTGCTCTCTCTCTCTCGGCGGCACGGCTCTGGCGAACAGCGACGGCGGCGAAGGGCAGCGGCTCGGCGACGACTCGATGACGGGCAGGTGGTGGTGGCGGGTTGCAGATGAAGCTACGGGGAGGGGGTGGGTGCTTGGTGGTTCACGGGTAGGGAAGGAAGAAAGAAAAAGAGAGTTTGGGAATTTAGGGATTTGGGTGAAATTGGGGGAAAAGATGATTTAATTTGGGGATTTTGAGTAAAGTGGGAATTTATGGTTTAGATGGAATTAAAATTGGTTAAGTTTTAAGAAAGACAATTGGCTCAAGTGGTTTAGAGGTTGGGTTGACAAAAATTAGGCTTAGGTTCAAAACTCAAAGGTTATAATTAAACATTAAGTTAGCCTTTTAAGCTACACAAGGAAAGGTTCTTGGTATGAATTTTTCTATTTTCCAATTCAAAGAATACTTGGAAAATTTAGGAAGTGCACAAGGAATTGTTGTAAGAACAACCAAGTACAAGGGTTGATTGCTAACTTCACAACGAAGCTCATATACCAACTAAAGAAATCACTTATCAAGAAGAGTCTACACTAAGCCTCAAAAGAATTGCTATCAAAGAAAGCGTACCAAGGATTGCCAAGCAAGAGACAACTATGAAACACAAGGTAACACTCAAGATACAACGAACATGATGATTCTGGAGAAACAAACAAGGGTAGGCTAGAAGAAAGGGGTTACTTGCCACTTCATCCTCTATCAAGCCCTCCGACTACACAAGGTAACACTCAAGATACAACGAACACGATGATTCTGGAGAAACAAACAAGGGTAGGCTAGAAGAAAGGGGTTACCTGCCACTTCATCCTCTATCAAGCCCTCCGACTCAGCCTGAGAACGCGCCATCACAAAAACTCTTCCGGGTGGCCTAGCTCCGACAGCTCCGCGACCTGAACTCCCTTCTGGTGCTCCTCCGGCTCTCGGGGGTGGCGTCAACGCTCTCTGACCGGCAAGCTGGGGACACTCCACGACTCTATGACCACGATCCCCGCATCGGAAGCACCTAAACGCCTGGCCATAACAATCATGGCCCGCGTGCACCTTCCCACATCTTCGACAACCAACTGACTTAGCTTGATCCTGATGCTCTACTCTAATAGGTCCTTGAGAAGAAGATGACACGGCCTTAACTTGAAAGCTCGGTCGGGGCTTCTTGAAGGTGGAAGAACCTCCGCTCTCAACTCTCTTCCTAGCTAACTCAAACGATCCCTTCTGAAGCTGCTGAACACGATACAGATCCACGGCACACAGATACGCATCCTTAAGGGAACTGGGCCTACTCACCGTCAACGCTTTTCGTGCCTCATAATTCAGACCGGCAACGAAACGCTCAACCTTAGCAAGCTCTGTAAAAGGCACAAGCATCCTCGCGAAGCGCGCCAGCTCTAAGAACTTCTTGTGGTATTCGACCACAGATAAGGATCCTTGCTGCAGATGAAGGAACTCATCAAACATGGCGGCTCGCACATGCGCTGGGTAGAACCTTTCGCGCATTCTGTCCTTGAGCGCGGTCCAATCAAACCCAGGCTCTTCAAGGAAGGTCGGACCTTCGTGGACCCACCACAGATCAGCTTCTTGGCAGAAGTAGAACGTTGTCAGTTCTACTCTCCTTTCTTCAGGACAACCCACAACGATGAAGATCTTATCAAACACCCGTAGCCACTCTTCTAGGACTACAGGGTCTTCCTCGCCAGCGAAGGTTGGCGGCCGATGCCCCGACACCAAACGACCTACATCGCGATGCCCAGCAGGGGGAGGAGGCGGCACAGCTTGATTGTTGTTCAGCAAGGCTTCACTGAGCGTCTGCATCGTCTGCGTTAGCTGGTGGAGATTCTGAGCTAGCTGCTCGTTGGTCGGGGTCTCCGGGGTGCGAGCGCGAGGACGAGGAGGCATCGCAAACTTCTACAACAACAATGAGATTACCAAAAAGAGCAAACAAGCAAGACAGAAAGCAACACACATCTCACCGCGCAACCTAGAGTCCTAAGCCTAACACTTAGCTTCTTAAGGTCGCTTAGATGTCTCAAAACACACTTAACCACTTAGAGAGTCTAGACTTAACTCTTCCTAGGCTCAAACCTAGGCTCTGATACCAACTGTAAGACCCCCCAACAAGACCTATATAAAAGCCTTAACACATGCAAATTAAACGACAAAACTAGCATAGCGGAAGATAAAACGAAACTGGATAAAAGAAATCCAACGGGGTATCACGCCACGTCTACCAAACACGGTAAACGCTACGGCAAACAATCTGCAAGTGTATACATCTATCCCAAAACATCAGTCTAACTACATTGGCGCACAGGCCACAAAAGCAAGGATAAAGGTGCTAAGCTACCAGGCTCTAGACATCGCACTCGTCTAAACATCACCTGAAAGATACAAAGATAAACATTGGGACGACGCTCGGTCAGCGAATATTGCTGGTAACTCACCAATACCGTTAAGTATCATAAATAGATAGATATAAGTCATAAAAACCATTTTCGAAACGGAATACATATATATAAGTCAAAACCAAGATCAACCGTCAACACAAGACTCATCACTCTCAAGGATAACACGGGAACACATCCCAAACCACAAAGGTTAACCACACGCAAAGGATAAAGACTCACCCAACGGCAACACATGCCAAACAACACAAGCCTCCGTGACTACACACGTCACGAGAGAAGATCACACAACGCCGGCTTTACAAGCCCTCGCAACATCACCCATCACGAGTTGGTATGCCTTCCTTATGCCCTATTCTAACCTTATGGCTACCCCTAACCTTGTACCTTCTTTCCAACCATTACCTCCAGAACCCCTGTACTTCTTAGTCCAACCTTATTCCCCCGGGATCGTTGTCCCCCACCAACAACCACCAACGAAAACCACCAATCACGGCAACACATGCCTAGATAACACATGTTATCCCCCAAAAACGTGGACCCATCACTCAGGCCACAACTCCATAATCACGTCACGACCACCACGAGGACCGCTGCAATACCTTGGTGACTAGTGTCCCATACCACTAATCGTGCAATCCAGGTAGAGCCATACACGCACCACAACTCAACAAGAGTCAAACAACGGATCACAACGAAGGTATGAAACATAGTCAATCAAGGAACGGGTCACAGCCCAACGACAACAACGATGGATAACACAAGTTATCATCAACCCAACGGAAGGTACAAACAACACACACGCTAGCATTAAGACAGCAAACTAGCATGCTTATCAACGGGGAAACTCAAGATAGTTCCGAGGAACACACAAGACACCTCTTGGTCCAACGAAACACAATGTTGAACACTTAGCACGATTCAAGACACCAAAGTCCTACATGGATACCTACCATATAGTTCTAGACGTACGAAACATCTAGAAGACACTCAAATAGTTCCTCAAAAGAACAACGGGAAGCCAAAAGACCAAATACCGAGTCAAACAAATCACGGGGAACAAATCCCGAACGAAAACCACCGTGTTCCCCGCGGGTGGACCCACGGGTAGTGCCCCACCCGTGGTCCCGCCCGCGGGAACACATCCCCACAGGCCTATGTACCCGCGGGTAGGCCAGCGGGTGGTGCCCCGCCCGCCGTTCTGCCCGCGGGAACATCCCTGTTCCACAACAAATCCCTTCGGGGATTTTCTTCTCCAAACACAAATTCAAGTCCAAAACATGCCAAATCTCACCAAACACAACAAAATGACTTGAACCATGGAAAATGGCAAGAAATGGCACAAAGGAACCCTAAACACAAGCTCTAGATATGCAATATCACAAGACAAATGCATAAACCCTCACATTTCATAGCAAAACACATGTAGAATCCAAGAAATCACATATAGGTAAGCAAAATAGGTTTTGTAGAGCATGGGTTACCTCTTGAAGACCAAAAGACTTCACTTTACACCACAACAAGCTCTCTACAAGGCTTACTTTCCAAACCCAGTTCAAGATCAAACCAAAAGATCATAAAGATCCTACCTTTAAGAAAAAGACAACTAAGATGGAACCAAAAACACAAGATGAACTTAGATCTTACCCTCCTAGATGCCCAAATAGGTGAAAGGTTGAATCTTGGAAGCAAATCTTGGAATCTTGACAAGGGTCTCAACTTGGCTTGGAGAATAAGCTACACTTCTTTTCTAGAGAGAAGGTAGAACTAATTTCTAAGAATTGTAGGGAATGAAATGAAGAAGTCTTCTAGGTTAGGTGACAATACTAAATCTTGGTGAAAAGACAAGAATACCCTTACTAACCCTTAGAAAGTGTAAGGAACAAGGGAACTCCCCTCAAAGCACAAGGTACAAGCACAACTTAAAGGTTGACTAGTCAAATTCTAGTCCTTGAGTATTAAAAAATTAGAATTTTAGGAATTAATTCGTCAAATACAATAGGATCAATTACTCAATTAATCCATGGATTGAATGTGGATTTTTGGGGTGTCACATTTAATCCTTGAGACTAAAATCATTAGAAGACCATATGGTCTTGTGTTATGCCAAATTCACTTTATTGATAAAATCCTTGCAAGATTTAACAAAGATGATAGTCAATTGGCTAGAACAGCGTTAGATACTAACATATATCTATCCAAGAATCATGGAGAGTGTATTTCTCAAGTAGAAAACACTAGGATTATTGATAGTTTAATGTATCTAATGAGTTGTATTAGGCTAGATATTGCCTTTTCGGTTAACAAACTCAATAGACATACGAGCATGGTTGCAAAAATCGCGCCTAGGCGCCGATTAGCGAGGAAGGCCGGAATCAGCCTCCTCCGCAGCCGGTCGGTTCACCGTATATTTTAATTTTAATTAATTAATTAATTAATTAATTAATTTATTTATTTTTTTGCGTTTTAAACTGTTAAAAGTTCGGGAAGGCATAACTTTTGACTCGGTTGTCCATTTTGGACAATTTTTTTTTCAAATCGCGTATTTTTTCGAGATTTATACACCCCAAACAGCCAAAGGCAGTTTGGCCCTCTAATTTCTCCAAAAAATGCTTCTTTTGCTCTTAATTTAAATTGTTTTTATGTATTTAGTTGGTTTCAACAATATTCAAAACGATTTTACAACGACTTATGTAAATAATTTGTAAGAAAAAATTAGGGGAACCTTATGTTTTATTAGTGAACTTCACAATTTTTAATTTTTAATTTTTTTTTATTTTTTTAAAAAATAAAAAAATAAAAAAAATAAAAAATAAATAAATAAATCGGCACCATGGCACCCTAGGCGCTAGGCGCCCCCTCGGCACCTAGGGGCGCCTAACGTGTTTTGCAACCTTGCATACGAGTAACCTAGTGATACGCACTGGAAGACAATAATAAGAGTTATTAGATACTTAAGGTATACTCGTGACCTTGGACTACACTACACAAGATACTCAACTGTACTAGAAGTGTATAGGGACGTTAATTGGATATTTGCCTTCAAGATGATACACAAAAGACTTTTGTATTGAAAATTGCATCGAAGAGATGGAGAGACTTCAAGAGTAGATTGAAGCATGAACATATATATATATATATATATATATATATATATATATATATATATATATATATATATATATATATATATATATATATATATATATATATATATATATATATATATATATATATATATATATATATTGTCAATAAGCATCCAAATTATGAGTCTCATGTACAATTCTATGACTTCTTGACTGAAGAGAGTTGGGCGAAATTTGTTGCAGATCGTGAAAGTGAGGCGTTCAAGGTATGTTTATTTCATTTTATTATAAGTAGTTCAATTGTTTTATTAATAAAAACATATAATTGAAATTATAGGACAAAAGTGAGAAGACATTCTTTCATTGTTTGTTTGGTTCTCTTAAATAATATATTTGTTTCATTTGTTATTTTTTTATGTTTGATTTCAGCAGTCAATGTGACTTAGCATAATATTTGTGATCTTTTCATTTTTCATATTTCATCTTGCGATTCAATTTTATAGTGGGTTATTATTTCTTGCTTATTTTGGATAAAACTTTTATGTTTCTTTCTGGTTTTCTGAATTGCTAAGAATATTGTATAGTTTTTATGCTTATGTAGTTATATCACTTCCAATGGTATCTCCCTTATTAGACTAAGTTAGTATTATGTTATTACTTAGTCATGTAACAATCTGTTAGTTATCTAGTCTCTAGCCTAGAGGATAGCTCTCTCTCTCTGAGAGTATTAATGTATCTGTAATTCTGTTATTCAATTGATAATCTTTTCCCTAACTCATCTGGTATCAGTTAGCCAGTAGAAATCTAACGATTATTGTCTTTTGTTTTCTCTCTCCTCCCTTTCCGATCGACAATGTCGTCTAGCTCCGAAAGAACGCACACAACCGCCACCATCTCCTCCCCAAACACCCACCCAAACTCCCTCCCTAGTGCGCATCACTTTGTGTCGATAAAATTGACACATCGGAACTATCTTTACTGGAGGACGCAAATAATTCCGTTTCTACGCGGGTAGAGGTTGCTGGGCTTCATCGACGGCTCCCAGCCATGTCCCTCTCCCGTACTCGAGCTCTCGGCCGGCGATCAGGCCGGCGTGGCGTCCGTGGTCCCGAATCCAGAACACGAAGCATGGATTGAGCAGGATGCCTCCATCCTATCCTTGCTCATCTCATCAATCTCGGAGGAGGTGATGTACCTCACTCTCGGACAGTCGACCTCCCGGTCGGTGTGGCTTGCGGCAGAGACAGCCCTCGGGTCCTCGTCGCAGGTCCGTTGCCTCAATCTCATGGGGCAGTTTCAAGCGTTGCGTCAAGGAGATAGCTCAACCCCGGAGTATCTCGGCCGTGCTCAACATTTAGTGGAGGATCTCGCACTCGCTGGGCGACCACTCACGCTAACGGAGCAAAATTTGTATGTTTTTAGGGGGTTGCGACCGGAATTTCGGTCTATGGCAGCCTCCCTGGCAGTCAACGGTACACCGGTGACGATTCCGCAATTGGCGGATTATTTGCAGGCACAGCAGTTCATCCATGCAGATGACTTTCCCACTTATGCACCTGCATCGTCGACGGCTTTATATGCCGGCAGAGGAGGCCGGCATCATGGAACTGGAGGCCGCGGACAGAATCGCAGCGGACAGAATCGCAGCAATCAGCGAGGCGGGCGCGGTGGTCGTGGCCGAAACAGTGGCCTGCGTTGCCAGATTTGTGACAAGCAGGGCCACTCGGTAGCTTTCTGCTACAGGAGGTACTCCGAGCCACCACCATCGGCGCATGTAGCGGTCGCCGGAGATGCTGGCAGTGGCGGCTTGGCATCGGCAGTCACATCTTGGCTGCCGGACACGGGTGCTTCCACACACGCTACGCCGGATTTCGGTGTGGTCTCGCAAGCCGACGAATATCACGGAGATGATGTTCTAAGAGTGGGTAATGGCACAGGTTTGAAAATCTCGAGTGTGGGTCATGCAGTAATTCCTTCGGTCATTAAGCCGTTAAAATTATCTAGTGTTTTACATATCCCCGAGTTGTCAGTTTCTTTATTATCTATAAATCGGTTTACAAAAGATAATAACTGTTACTTTGAATTTCACCCTGATTTTTTTGTTGTGAAGGATTCAATCACACAGGCAGTTCTTTTTAAAGGGCCGAGCTCGGGGGGATTGTACTCACTGTCAGTTCCGAATTCTTATCATGCGTTTGTTTCTGCCCGTGCTTCATCCACAATATGGCACCAGCGTCTCGGTCATCCTCACGAACAAGTGCTTAAACGTGTCTTACGGGAATGCCCGGTTGATTTAAATAAAAATGTATCTCTTGGTTTATGTCCTTCTTGTCAACTCGGGAAATCCTCACGATTCCCGTTAGATAGGGTCGATAAATCTAGCAATAATATTTTAGATCTTATCTATACCGATATTTGGGGTCCCGCACATGTTCTTTCTGCGGATGGCTCTCGTTACTTTGTACTCTTCGTAGATGATAATACTCGTTATTATTGGTATTATCCACTACGACTCAAAACCGATATATATAAAATTTTCGATGTTTTTCGGGTGACGGTAGAACGTACGTTTTCACGTTCTATCCAGTCCATTCAGTCTGATTTGGGAGGGGGGGGGGGATATAAAAAATTACACAAACTATTTACCTCCTTAGGGATCGTACACAGACAGTCATGTGCCTATACACATGAACAAAACGGTCGTGTCGAACGCTGGCATCGGCATATTGTCGAGACCGGGCTCGCCATGATGGCTCAAGCCTCTGTTCCACAAAAATACTGGGATCACGCTTTTGAAACAGCCACTTATTTAATAAATCGGCTACCGTCATCCTCACTCCAGTTTGATACACCCTATTACCGTTTACATCAATCTCCACCCACTTACACATACCTACGTGTATTCAGGTGTCTTTGTTTCCCATACCTGCGTCCATACAACTGTCATAAAATCGAGTATCGGTTCAGTCCGTGTGTCTTCTTAGGTTACCCACCATCCTTTAGGGGTTACCGCTGCATGGACCTAAACACCGGGAAAACTTACATTTGTCGCCATGTCCGCTTCGATGAAAGTCATTTCCCTTTTGCAACCAAGAGCCCCATGCAGTCCGAGCTATGTGAGACCGCACCCAACTTACCATGGGGGTCTAGTCCCGTTTTACATCACAATAGCACTAATGAAACTTTGGTCACTACTCATTGTCCTGCTGTAGGTCCAGCTCCAGCTCCTGCTCAACCTCCCGTGGTCAGAAGACGGGTTCGTCGTGCCCAACCTCAGGAGCGGGCTCATGTTATGCGACTCAAACGTATGACACAAGGGACTGGGGAGCAGTTTCATGCTCTAACCGCGTCCACGGATGATCCATCTTGCTACTTTCAAGCGGTGGGCCATCCACAATGGCGAGACGCAATGGACCAAGAGTTCAACGCGTTACTACATAACAACACATGGACACTTGTTCCCGCCACTCCGGGGATGAACGTTGTGACCACTGTTATTGAACTTGTTCCACTTTTAGTTCACCGTTAGTATTTTTGTCAAGATTCTGTCTAATTCAGGGGTATTTTTGGTCTTATATTTGTTTCTTCTCTTTTACCTATGTCACCAAATACAACATTCATGCTCACGGTAATGGTGACCAGATCACAGTACTCAAAAGGATCAGCTGCTTCCTGAGTAGCAACGAGGCCACCGGAGGTAAAGTACCTCGTGAGTCAAATGCCTGCCGGAGGGAAAATCCAGCCACATGATCCGGTCATGCAAGTTGGAGGCAGCGGCGGTGGAGTTGGAGGCGGCTGTGGCGGCGGAGGACAAAAGCTACTTGATAACCATAAAGGGTGGAGCCGGTTCGTGAAGGAGAATAAGCTACTTGTCGATAAATTTTAATTCAAAAAAATAAAATTTAAAAGTCCGCTCCTCACCACAACAAAGTCGGGTTATTCATTTATGCTGGCCAACCCAAACCCTAGTTATCTCCACCCTCTCTACCAATCCCGGCCTCTTTGCTTCGCCTTTTTCTGATCGCTCTCTCTCTCTCTTTGACTTGTTTAACTTTCTCGAGAGAGAATCGGATTTCAGATCGGTGTTGATTTTCCAATATGGCGTGGATTGATTGAAGACAACGAGGAGATACGGTCTCATTCGTCGGCGTCTCTGGCGTGCCGAGATCCAACAGGATGGTAGCGGCGACGTTTCCAATTGTTGTTGGACGGCCTGCGAGTCTCCGGCAAATAGAGGACTCTGTCATGGCGAGGGAGGGTGGTGTTGGTCTCGGCAAGTTATGAACCTGTTTGTCATCCACCGCCGTCCAAAAGCTACAAATTCCCATTGGCGAAGGATAATATTTGGGCGACGGAGATGGAGATGGAGAAGGAGAAGAGGTCGACGACGGCGGCGGCTTCCTCAAATCGACGACGGACCAATTTTCTCTATCTCCACCCTCCATCCAGCTCAAATCCCCAATTTTCTCATTTCCTTTGTCGAACAATCGAACATAGTCTCAAACGACCAATATACGCCTAGATTACACGGCTTCTTAACGAAAAATCTAACGCAGACTAAAATTGTAACGCTTTTATTAACAGTGGGTGCAATGTGGCAAAAATGATTATGGTGGACTAGAATTAGAAAGGCCCCTATAATAGTAGGACCAAAAGTGTAATTCCCTCGTCAATCAACATAGTTGGACCAAAGCACCTTTATTTATTTATTTATTTATTCTGGATACATACTTCATAGTTTTTACAACTGTATCAATTTGAGCAGGAATGAGAACATGTGTATATTCATATTTTGGGTACTTAAGATAACTGGGCATTTTTTTTTTTTAAGAAATTGGTGGGACAATTGGGCGGGAAGTTAATTTCAAGATTTTGTTTTTATATATAGTATAGATGGTAAAAGATCAAAATAAAATTGATCGGGATAAATCAAGAAGATGAATACAATGTCATGAGTGAAGAGAGAGTCTTTGTTAATAATTTAAATAATAATAACGACATTGAAATATGGATTCAGTTTTAAAAGTGCGTTGAAATTACATTACATGATGTAGAAAAAATAATAAAAGAATTAGTAATTTGATGATTTGGAAGTAGAAGTCAGGTATGAAAGTATTGCATCGAAAGGTTTCTTCAAATTTCAGTACGTAACACAAACTCCATCAGATTAATTACGAATATGATGTAATATTATGTTTAGTAGACAATTAGAATCTAAATCTTCTTTAACATGGTCAATCAACATAGTTGGACCAAAGCACTTTTTATTTTATTTTATTTTATTTTATTATTATTCTGGATACATACTTTAAATTTTTCTCATAAATATAATGTAATTTATAATGTAGTTTATAGTTGTTCAATTTGATATTTTGTCATTGACATTTCGAACGTCATTTAATATTCGCCCCACTCAGATGATTTTGTGGGTCCGCCATTGACCACACTTGTTTGAATTTATACTGAAGTTAACACATGATGACTTTATTCAGGTTTGAATAGAGAATGTGATGGCTCACATATTAATGGATTCCCATATGACAATATGAATTTAGAAGGGAGCTTAGATAACTCAAACTAGAAGAAAAAGACATTTATACAAATTTTATTCATTTCCAATTGCTTTTACATCAATGTGCTTTTACTTGTGAAATTTTATTTCGAATTACAAATGTATTCATCATAATGTCAATTACTTTTGAAAAAATTCAAAAACATCAACAAAATACATTTTAGGTGAATATTTGTGAAACTTCGTCAAAAAAAAAAAAAAAAAAAACTTCACATACGCAATTCATCTATTTGAAAATGATTTACTAATCGAGTTAAACTATTGGGCACAAATTTTCGCGCAAAGCGCGTAGAAAAAACTAGTTAAACTAAATAATAATAACGACATTTATGAAAAATAATATTTTTTTAATGTGATGTGAAATATGGACTCACTTTAAAAGTGCGTTGAAATTACATTACATGATGTAGAAAAAATAATAAAAGAATTAGTAATTTGATGATTTGGAAGTAGAAGTCAGGTATGAAAGTATTGCATGGATAATGATAGGCTTACCCATATTTAGATAAGATAAGATTTTCCCTTTTTGGTATATTATCTTACTTAGATCGAATAGTTAATTAGTTCCCTGACTTAATTCTAACAAGCTAAGGAATCGTACGTTTATCTCGGCAAATTATGAGCAGATCAGATGAGAAGGATAATTTTGAAAGGACTGAAATACCTTTATCCATGCATTAATTAATTAATTCAGACATATCACCCTATAAATACCTCTCTACATCGCTGCGCTCTTCACACCGTCACTACTTGAATCTTCTTCTCCATCAAATCTCATCTCTGTGAGAAATTAAGCAATCAATCAATTTGGTGAGAATGGGAAAGGGCGCTAATGGAGTACCCACAGAAAACAACATGGCTGCTTGGCTTCTCGGCGTTGGCAACCTCAAGATTCAGCCCTTCAACCTCCCTCCTCTTGGTATATATATATATTTTGGATTTTCGATTTTGAATATATATATAATGTTAATCGTATGATAGGATTACTGTATTTAATGTGATAGGTCCTCGTGATGTTAGAGTGAATATGAAAGCAATTGGTATCTGTGGGAGTGATGTTCACTACCTCAAGGTGAGTTTATGGTTTTTAATTAGGGTTTTGTTTTAATTTTGAGATAATTGATATAGAATTTGATTATTATATATTCAGCATGGGAGGTGTGGAGATTACATTGTGAAAGAGCCAATGGTGATCGGCCACGAATGCGCAGGAATCATTGAAGAAGTCGGGAGCGAGGTGAAGAGTCTGGTCGCCGGCGACCGCGTGGCGTTGGAGCCCGGCGTTAGCTGTTGGCGGTGCAGCCATTGCAAGGAAGGCAGTTACAATTTGTGTGACGAGATGAAGTTCTTCGCCACGCCGCCGATCCACGGCTCTCTCGCTAACCAGATCGTGCATCCGGCGGATCTGTGCTTCAAGCTCCCGGAGAACGTGAGCTTGGAGGAAGGCGTGATGTGCGAGCCGTTGAGCGTGGGCGTGTACGCTTGTCGCCGGGCGAACATCGGGCCGGAGACCAACGTGCTGGTGCTCGGAGCCGGCCCTATTGGCCTCGTCTCCATGCTCTCCGCTCGCGCCTTCGGCGCTCCGAGAGTTGCTGTTGTGGACGTCGACGATCAGCGTTTGGCATTCGCTAAGAAATTGGGAGCGGATGTGATTATCAAGGTTTCACACAAGATGGAAGATGTGGAATCTGAGGTGGAAAACATCAAGGCCGCCATGGGAGTCGGAATTGACGTCAGCTTGGACTGCGCCGGTTTTAATAAGACAATGTCCACCGCCCTTCGCGCAACCTGCTCCGGCGGCAAGGTTTGTCTCGTCGGCATGGGCCACTTCGAAATGACAGTCCCCCTCACTCCTGCAGCAGCAAGGTAATTTTTAATTAATTATTTGCAGACTTTATAATTGTATTATTAATTAGTAGAATCTCGATCGAGAACGTATTGTGTTTAATTTGTTAAAGATGATGGTTGTGTTGTTGTGTAGGGAGGTGGATATAGTGGGGATATTCAGGTACAAGAATACATGGCCACATTGCATAGAGTTTTTGAGGAGTGGGAAGATTGATGTGAAGCCACTGATCACACACAGGTTTGGGTTCATACAGAAGGAGGTTGAAGAGGCATTTGAAACCAGTGCTCGTGGTGGCAATGCTATCAAAGTCATGTTCAATCTTTAGAGTTTAGATTCATTATTGCCATTCATCAATAACTTAGCTAGAAATAGTCTAATGTAGTAGTTAGACTTATATTTATGTAAATGAATACGCATACAATATAATTCAACTCGATCAGTCAGATGAAATTTTTTGTACCTTGTGCATTGAGAATTGTCCTCGTAAATTCTTTGTCTTTTTTATTGCCGCCGTTCAAATTATATTCCGGTTATACAAAGGACAATAATCGAACTGGGTCAGACGGAATTTTTTGTACCTTGTGCATTGAGAATTGTCCTTGTAAATTCTTTGTTTTTATTGCCGCTGTTCAAATTATATTCCGGGTATACAAAGGACAATAATCAAACTGGGTCAGACGGAATTTTTTGTACCTTGTGCATTGAGAATTGTCCTCGTAAATTCTTTGTTTTTTATTGCCGCCGTTCAAATTATATTCCGGGTATACAAAGGACAATAATCAAACTGGGTCCAATTTTTCTCTTTTAAAAATGTTTTACTTAGTTTTCAGTGTAATGTTGTCAATTGGGACCTTTTGCAAGAAATATTACTTTAATTTGCTTGCCCTGATGATGAAACTTTCAGATATATGGGAAGTTTATATAGTCATCATGACAGTAACATGTCTCTAAGCCAGGAATTACTAATGGTGCACATTATATTGGTAAGGAATTATGGAAATGATTCTGTGAAATTTTGATGCTTAATTCTTTGGCACATTCCCTTTATATTCATCAACTTAATTGATTCTTTCTCTGCAGGTACCTTATATATGGCGCCATGCAAGATTGGAATTACATACATGCCGGCTGTTTTTAGTTAACATAAATGGCCTAATGCAACTTTAATTTCCGGTTTAAGTTTTCTGAATCATTCTGAGTTCACTTGTTTTGTGCTACTTGGAGTGTAATATGGAGTACCATTATAGAATTGTGCTTCCCAGTTAATATTACAGCTGAGATCTATCGCAGAACCAAAGCCACAGAATATGTTGCATTTTCTACCTGCTGGTTGGTTATTACAACAATTTTCATTATTGCTTATAGTAGATTCATTTGTAATTGAAGTAGGAGTGGGGGTGGGGTTGACCGTACCCATATCTCCATTGTTGCTCATCACTCATATTGCTACGTCATATAAAGAAGAGTATTATCTTTCTTGCCTCTTTGTACACAACTATACTTTGGAAGAAGCCAGCTATTGCCTTCTTCCAAGGCCGACTAAAAACTGGATACTTTTTTTTTTTTCAATATTTTTCTCTATAAGATATATTTTTTGGGAAGAAAGAAAAAAGGTGTGTGGTAACATGCATGTGATTAGCTGGTGCGTTTTAACACCAAATTGTTATTGTTAGTTTATGCAAATTAACTGATTTTATTTTTTGTATTTTCCCATTTTTTAAATTTAATTTTGTTATTTAATCTTCTAAATGTTATGCAATGTAAATTTTTTATGTAATATATAATTTTAATAACATATTATAATAATTATACTTTTATAGTTATCAATTAATTTAAATCTTGACATGTTGATAGTTTATTCATGTATTAATAGTAGATGTCTGTATAGTTATTTTGACTGAATACAATGAATCTTGTCATTGTTCAATTTGGTATCAGAGCCATGCCAAAGATCATGGGTTTGAATCTCAGCGCCACCCGATAAAAAAAAAGTGACTATGGTCCACGTGTTGCTTGGAGCCCAACAAAAGTAATCGGCACGCACACATGAGGGGGCGTGTTGAGCATATAACCATTAATGTGCAATCCCTCAAAGAAAAATAGTCAACTGAGCTGAAGTATGAGATGAAGTTTCAAAGACTATTTACAGTATGAGCTGAAGTATAAGATGAAGTTTCAAAAGACTATTTATAGTATGAGTTGAAGTATGAGATGAAGTCTCAAAGCTGAAGTATGAGATGATGTTTCAATCAAGGATTGAGATCTCACCACCAGTATGAGATCCATTTGAGAATTAATTCATGGGATTTAATTGGAGATGAAGTTCACATTAAATCAAGAGATCCCATTGGCTGAAAGAATTAATTCTGAGATGAAGTTTCAAAGTCAGTAGTGTATACTATGAGAAGAAGTATGAGCTCAAGATATAAGAGGAAACTGACTAGTCCAAAATTGTAGGGATTAGATTGGGGCAGATATTCAGAAGATAAAAGTCCCTGAAGGCATGGTCTACATCAGAATTATTTGATGTAGACATATGTCATTAGGAATAATTTCCAACAACGTTGAACTTCTATTGGCATCTTTCTTTGACTTGTTTGCCTGCTTACCCTTAATGCAGTCAATGCAAGTCTCAAAGTCAGTATAGTCTAGAGTAGAAAGTACTTCATCCTTTACCAACCTTTTAATACGCTCAATGGAGATGTGACCTAATCTCCGATGCCACAACATTGAGGATTTGTCGTTAATACTACACCGTTTGGTGCCGTTTTGAACATGTAAAGAATTATAAACTGAATCATTCTTTAAGTTAAGACGAAAGAGACCATCAGACAATGTACCAATACCAACACAAGTTGAATTACGAAATAACTTGAAATAATTGACATTAAATTCAAATGAATATACAAAGGGTACAAGTCTATAAACTGAAACTTAGTTCTTTTTTTTTTTTTTTTTTGAATGCAACTGAAACTTAGTTCAATTCCATGAAAAAGTAAGAACATAAAATGTCTTTTCTAACGTCAAAACAAAACCATTTTCCAAAACTAAACTGCAAACTCCGACAGCTTCTACTGGTGATGCAATCTTGTTTCCATAGAAGATATTACACTCAGTTCCCATCGGCTGTCTCAATTTTGTCATATCTTGCAAGGAGTTTGCAATGTGGATTGTTGAACCAGAGTCAACCCACCAAGAATTAGTATTAACTTCGGACATATTAGATTCGAAACAAACAAAAGAAGAGGGAACATACCCAAGCTCAGCCACAAGCCTTTGTTCCTCCATTAGTATTAACTTCGGACATATTAGGTTCTTTCAGTTGCTGTAATTTCTTATTCATTTGCAAGTTGAGAGTGGCTAGATGAGATATGTTCAGGAATGATGCTAATTGCATCTAACATCATCATTTACAGCAAAACATAGAACATGGAATCAAATTTCCCCTATACATTCAATCTGTTTAGTCCTTTTGTTACAATCGATCCTGAGCCGGCGACAATGGAGCCTGTGTGATGGCGACGATAGAGCGTGTGCGATTTTTACGATGGAGATAGTGAAGTATGGTGATGATGGTAGCTAAGGGGCTGATGAGAGCATGGAGTGATAGTGATTGAAAATTTTGGCATTGAAAATCATAGTTTTCGCTTCTCGAATTAATATTTATCAGAGGCAGAAATTATGAAAAATAAAAAACACGCAATTTAATTGCATTTGGTATACCGATATAGTGGATGGAAATATTTAATTAATTTTTTTTTAAATAAGACTATATGCGTGTGTTGTAAATGCACAACAACTGCATATAGTCTACGTATTTAAAAAAAACATATTTAAAGATGATATTTTAATTAAAAAATTGCAACGCATCACTTTAGGCGTTTGGTTATGTCACAATAGACGTAAATTTTCAGATTTTTATGGCCATTTTTCTACTAGTGACTTATCCATATTAGCAGGGAAGTTTAAGGGACTTTTGACACCATTTTTCTTCTTGCTGACATAGACTTGACAGAGTTAAAAGTCTATATTGGGATATACTTTACATAAAAGTCTATATTGCGATAATGCTTGTTAGAGTTAAAAGTCTATGTTGAGATAGACTTTGACAGGATAGAGGTCTGTATTGAGATAGACATAACAGACCTGAACACTAAAGGTATTCATAAGAAGTCAGAGAGTTTGACTTTCGTAGAACCTGCATTTTTGAGTTGGTGTGTGCATTAGAGTTCACGATTTATCTAAGCGGTGAGTTCAAGATTCATATCACTCTTGAGAAGAAAATTACTCAATGTCACTACGTGTCAGTTCAAGTTCTCAAACACTGACATTAAGATCAACTCGTTTGTATTGGTCAGACATTATTTCTTTCTAGCCTTCCACTTTAAAAGTGTGTGAGATTGTTGGAAATACATTCAGATAAGAATAGGTTTCCCATTTTTCATACGCATGTATGTGTTCGAAAATTCATTTCAGGGGAAAGAGCTACAATTTCATACCAGCTTTTACTTGTTAGTAATGGTCATCCAACCCATGTCCACACGTTCAAAGCTCTTCCCCTATTTTGTGTTTAATTTGTGGCTAAATGAAGGGAAGCTGTTATATTAAACACTATATAAGCAGTCTTCCCTTCCATTTTCAAAAGTGCAATTCGGTACAGAGCCTTTTCTCTCATATCCCTCTTATCTCCTTGAGTCTGAACAATAGTGAAGTTCGTCTATGTTTAAGCTGGTGCAAGTTTAGCGTGGTTATTTTGTGTTGCTTGTCAAAATCGTACCGGTTTACATTGACTGCACCGTCGCCAATCAAATAACGCTTTAAGGTAGTGTTATATAACATGGCACAGATTCCCTTACAGTCATCACCCCTTTTTGTCATTGTTTCCCAAATGGTTGGCAGCTCCGCGTTGATATTGCTTAAATTTCCCAACATCCATGGAATTTTCTTTGTGACCTTGAAGGTGTATTGTGTATTGTCGCCACAAACCGAAACCTTCGCCTTCAAAAAATCATTTTATATGGTATTCGACATGAGTTTCAAAGGAAGTAGCACCATGAAAATCTCCGCGTGTACAATCTACAAGGTGTTTCCAAATTGTCTGTCTAGTTTTAGGGTTGAGAATAATCGACCAATAGTTGGCGAAGTGAAAGATGTGGACGAGGTACACAAATGGATAAAAATTATTCTCCAGATGACCGTCGCGCGGTATTTTTTTTCCTTTGGGTTTAAAAGGTCAATAATAAATCCAAGTCAGCAAAGTTAATTTTATATAAATTCCATGTCAGCATTGTAGAAGGATTACCTAGGGGAAATTTGAAGAAAATGCAAAGTGAACAAAATTTTTATATGTAAAATGTTAATTAGATCTTATTTTGGTCCAAGATGTTAATTGAATAGTCCTTGATAGTAGATGGATCTATTTTCCCCTTCTGGATTATAATTTTAATACTTTTTTATGTAGACAAGAAGAAGAAGAAGAAAATTACCACATCAATTCATTAGAGATTTGTTAAGCTTTATTATAATCTGTACGACTAATAAAAATAAATCATAATTTTGCAACTTCCTGCCGAAGCTATCTCCCAACTATTACTATATAAAATCTAAAAATTATCATGGTATATAATACGTCAATAAATGATATATATATATATATATATATATATATATATATATATATATATATATATATATATATATATACACACACACACACACACATATATATATATATATATATATATATATATATATATATATATATATATGTGTGTGTGTGTGTGTGTGTGTGTGTGTGTGTGTGTGTGTGTATGTATATATGTATATATATATATATATATATACACATACATATATATATCTATAGTACCACGCGCCTGGGTTCGAAACTTGATGTTTACACGTATGACAGTGTGCCATTGTGTATTAAATTGTGTGCATGATACTAATTTCTCGTATGCCCATAATCTAATTTCTTGTGTGCCCATGATTTAATGTAATGAGTGGCTGGAATAGCTCAGTTGGTTAGAGTGTGTGGCTGTTAACCACAACAACAAGGTCGGAGGTTCAAGCCCTCCTTCTAGCGAGAATGGGTTTCGAAAATCATCTCAATATAAATACTTGCTAACTTGACCAATTAACTCAAGATGAGTTCAACATCATGTTATAGAATGGAAAGTACTATATTTTTATAAATAAGATTTTCGAAACACTTTATATTGAAAAAAAAATTTGATAAATTTTCTATTAGAATGACTACATATTATTGCTCATTTCTTAATGTGACAATTTTAAAAATGAAAATACTACGAATAAGTGTAATTTATAAATTTTGATGATGTTCTTAAAATGTAATTTGAAATTAGATTTTCCAAGAGAGATAACACAATAGAGTTTTAAAGTTTGTGTTATTGAAAAGTTGAACACAATAGAGTCAAAGACTAAACCAGGAAACTTGTACAAACCTATAACATTTCAAGATGAAGCGGTTACTCCTTTTATCATTTCTCAATTTTAAACATAATTCGATTATGCATGTTTTAGGATTATGAATATTTGTTATATTATATTTTGTAATAATTATTGACATCTATTTTGAAATATAATTATAGGGCAACAAAGTTCAAGGAATGACTTATCAGAATGATATTGAACTGCTTGATGAAAAGTTCAAGTTATACTCCACATATATTATCTCTAATGCATTAGTCGCTTGTGCTAATGAATTTTTCAATGTCCCAGATGAGAGATATAGGTTTGTTTAGTCAATTAATAGGAAAACTTTTATACAAGATGTCGATGATGATGAACAATTGGATTTGCAACATTCTTCTGACATAGATACAAGACCATTTGGACAATTGTATGCCTACAAATCTAAAAGACAAGCCATCAGTGAGTTTACATTCTTTACATGTGTTTTTTTATTCGTGAACAATTATTTATATTTTGTCAATCTAATGGTTATTATTTTTTGTAGATATCATTGGAATTGTGATTTCTAAACTACCAAGAGAAATTATTACTAATAAGACGGGACAACAAAAAGCTAATGATTTTTTAATGGTTGATGAAGAGTATGTTTATTGAATTTATTTAACTTTGGAAGTGTTTAATTGTCTATTATAGTTTGGAAGGAAGCATGATTAATTTTACACTTTTTTTTTCTTATGTTTTCTTGGATTGTGTATGAACAAATAAAATATTATTGTCAACTAAGCTTGCCATGATCTGTTTATAAATTCCTTATTAATTTCTTTAATTATTATACTGTGAAGTGGTATGAATGTATAAGTAATTTATGTAAATTTTAATTTAAATTTTGAAAAGAAAACTCAATTCATTAAATCACTTGCTAGAACGCTTAAATGAAACTAGGGGCGGTGTCAAACCATTCCTCGCAACCTGACACTGAAAAGGCCTCCCTAGCTAAATTATGGGCGACACCATTCGCAGATCGCGCAAAGCGCAAGGCGATCTTAAACTATTAGGCACAAATTTTCGCCCAAAGCGCGTAGAAAAAACTAGTTAAACTAAAAAATGGAACTTATAATATAATTTTCGGACATTAGATGAAACTTCATCTTGTTATCTTAAATGGTAAAAGATCATAATAAAATTGATCGGGATAAATCAAGAAGATCAATACAATGTCATGAGTGAAGAGAGAGTTTTTGTTAATTTTTTTAACCATTTTTAATAATTTAAATAATAATAACGACATTGATGAAAAATAATATTTTTTAATGTGATGTGAGATATGGATTCACTTTTAAAAGTGCATTTAAATTACATTACATGATGTAGAAAAAATAATAAAAGAATTAGTAATTTGATGATTTGGAGCTAGAAGCCTGCTTGAAAGGTTTCTTCAAATTTCAGTATGTAACACAAACTCCATCAGATTAATTACTGTTAGGAATATAGCGGAAGAATGCGGAAGCGAAGAATCGGAAATGGAGAATTATAGAAGTTAAATAATAGAAATAGGGAAAATATATATAATATATATATATATATATATATATATATATATATATATATATATATATATATATATATATATATATATATATATATATATATATATATATATATATATATATATATATATATATATATATTATATATATATATATATATATATATATATATATATATATATATATATATATATATATATATATATATATATATATATATATATATATATATATATATATATATATATATATATATATATATAGAGGCGAGTTCAGGTGCGGCAGTGTCTTACGGTGCGGCGATTTCTTACGGTGCGGCAACACCAATAGTTCAACAAATATGCACCATCAACGTTAGGAAAATACACCACACAAAACAGAGTAAACAGAGCCCTGCATCACCAAACACACACCATTAGGTGTGAGTAAAAACACCTTCGGAAATACACCATTGGGGGTGGTGAGTTATATGGTGTATTTTTTTTGAGTTTGTTGTGTATTTTGTGATGTTTTATTGCATTTCATTGTGGTGTGTTTTTATTACACTGTTGGTGCATATTGTTAACACTGTTGGTGTATTCTGGAATTTCGACGCACCGCCGCACGGTAAGACCCCGCCGCATATGAGCGCTCATATATATATATATATATATATATATATATATATATATATATATATATATATATATATATATATATATATATATATATAGATTAACAATCGTATAGGAACTCATTATTAGATGGGAACATGAGAACTAATCTAAGCCGTTCATTTAAACCAATCTAAGGTGTATGTTTTTTTTTTTTTTTTTTATTAGAGATTATTTTTTACAGTAGATTGGGTGTTATTTGGGCGTCCAGGGGTAGTTTGGTCAGTGCAGGTGCGCGCGTATAGTTAATTCCCTATATTTGTGCTGAGTTTTCGCTCCGGACTCTGAAGCTCTCCTCATACTCGTTGGACTGCTTCATACGCTCGTAGGTTGTTTTGGAGAAGCTTACCGTACGTCGTCTTGCTCGATCGGAGTCCCCAACATCGTCCCTGTGATCGGAGCTTCCGCTGAGATGGCCGGCACCGAAGGTCGGAACCCTAAGCGCCCACGGCGGTCGACCGCTACTCCAGGTTGGTTTTCTCCCCTTTTTTTCTTCTCCAAGTTCGAATCTTGAAATTTTGTGCTTTGATTTCTAATTGCTTGAGCCTTGGCTGCCTTGAGTGTCGAAGGAGTCTGAAACTATGACAATTGCTTGGTTTCTGAGTTGATTTTTTTTTCTAACCTTGATTGAGTTGAAGCTTGAACATTGCATTTGAGTTATTTGGCAAGGAAATTTTTGTTTTGTTTAGTTTTGTTGTTTTTTTTTTTTTCCCCCATATTGAAATACTAGTGCAAGCACTGGTATTTGAATTTTTCCAGTGCTTGCACTGGAATTGGAATGAAATTTTAGTGCAGCACTGGAATGATTTTCCAGAATTCCAGTGCAGCACTGAAATTTCATTCCAGTTCAACACTGTTTTTTTTTTTTTTTTTTTTTTTTTTTTTTTTCTTTGGATTCTTGAGCCTTTTGTGTGGTTTTTTTTTTCTTATATATGAGTTGTGTAATTGTTTGATTTGTTGGGTAATTCACGTCGTCAGTGGTTGATGCTAGTGTGGTTTTTTTTTTTAGTTTGATTTTGGTGTTTTTTTTACTGTGCTAGCCTAGACTACAGCCTTCAAGATAACTAAATCTATCAACAAGCAAAGATAGAAAGATTTGAACTTAGCAGTCACCATCTACTGTTTATTGTATATTTTGATAGTCATAGTCGGTAATATGCTGTATTTATCATTTTTTTTTGTCTCAATTATATTTCTGTTACTTAAAGTTAGTATTAGAACCTTCAATTCTATCTTGTGAAACCTTTGAAAAATTATTAGCATTTACAATCTAAGATCTAAGATACTTAAAAAGATTAAAGCCTGTGTTGGAACGACTCAAAATTTCCAACACAAGCATCATACAATGATTAATCAAAATGCTATGCTGAAATAAATGAAGATATAGAATGATTTTTGTGTGCGTGGGCTTGTTTGTGTATTCGTTGTGTGCTGGCAGGGTGGGTTTTATTGTTTTTTTTAGGGTGTGTATTTTAGTTCTACTATGTGTGGCCTTGTGGTGTTTTTAATTTATAGGCTATAGACCACCATGGATAGACCGTAAACAACCTATGAATTAAAGATGCTGCCATTGTTCCACTGTAGGAAAACAACATACAGTATAAGGGGAAAATAGTCTGAAACAGCTGGCTTTGGTCCCCTTTTATTTGGTATATGGTGGGTGCACATTTGCTCGTTTGTTTGTGCCATCTTGGTTTAGTGGGTTTAGTTGATTAGTTTCTGGCTGCTGCATTTTTTATTTCCTTATAATTTTTTTTGATATGGCCTCCGCGTTTCTAATTGCATGATTTTTTGTTCATTTGGCGTTTTATAAGCGGTCTTTGGTTGTTATGGTGGTTTGTTTCGTATGTTGCACGTGTGCAGTTTATTTTCCCGATTCTACAAAGTGGTCACTACTATGTTATTAGTGTGGACATGGTGCGGAAACGAATTGACATAATTGACAATTCCTCGGTTAGCATGACTAATGAGGACAAGTATGGTGGGGCTCCTGAGGTGTTGGTATGTGGTTTTTAATCATTTGTTTTTTTACCCACGGCACACTGTGTGTTTATTATGGTGGGTGGTTATCCCGCTGTTCTGTCCAATACGGCTCACACATATTTTCGTAAGTGCACACCTGTATCTTATGATGGCTGCTCGGACAGTATGGCACGCCCGTGTATACCTGTGTGCACACTCGTCTTGACCCTATTGGTGGTTTATCCATATCATTAAGTTAACCTTGTTTCGTTGTGCTCTTTTACTAGTTGCAGCAAGATTTGTTGTCTGTGTTCCTTGATGATGAGGTTGATTTGCGATATGGGGCTGTTGTAAGGAGGATTATCCCGAGAAGGATGCAGATGCGTTGGCGTGATGCTCGTAACAAAGTGGATTGTGGGGTATTTGCAATGCGACATATGGAGTCTTTTTTGGGGCAATCGGTGAATGCATGGGATTGTGGTCTACAGAGGGGTGATACTAGGGGTCTTGAGTTGTTGAGGATGTCTTATATGCGGCAAATTTTGACGAATGAGATTAATGCTCACCATTCGAAGAACATTCGGAGTGTAGTCCAATACCATGATCCAATCGAACAAAGATAGTTTATGCTTTATGTTTCTTAGCAACGAGTTGATTAGTAGTTTAGTTTAGTTCACTTGGTTATGTTCGGTGAATATGTTTTTTGGTACCGTGGCCTATTTTAATTTATATTGTTTTTCTGCGTCTATTTTTCCGTTACGAGTGTTGGGTGATTCTGCTGATACATGATGGCACACAAATTTTTAACCCAGTGCACATGAGCTTGAGTGCACCATCCGTGCTATGACACTAGTCAGAACAATTCATGCTTGTACATTAGTTGAACTCATGTGTATACCAACTAAAGTTTGCTCTGTAGAACTGTTGTGGCTCAGTCAAAACATACTGGCACATACTGTCCAACATGCGTGCACATCAGGGCATAGCTTATATTGTACAGCACATAATGGCACACAATTTGGTGTTCTTGTTCACACGTGCTAGTATTAACCATACTTGGTAGTTGCATTTGGCAGAATGGCACACCCATGTATTCCTGTGTGCACACTATTATCTCTGTTTCTTGATTAGCATATCATCCTAGCTCTTCATTTATGAGTGGTGGTTTTTTTGTCCAGTTGTACCGACCACCCTGGCACATGTAGGTTTACGCAAGAGCACAACAACTATAGTTTTGGCCGTAATGACCGGTTTGGCATGGTGTGATCAGAATGGCACATACGGTTGAATGTGCGTGCACATAGGGTGTGGCTACTACAATACAACACGTTATGGCACACAAGTTTGGTATCCAGTGCACACAAGACAGTATTAACAATCCTTGGTGGTTGCATTTGGCAGAATGGCACACATGTGTATTCTCGTGTGCACATTATTATCTTCGTTCCTTGATTAGCGTATCAGCCTCGGTCATGTGGGTATGCGTGGTGAATATGTTCCTTATTAAGGTTTCCGTATACGAATTTTCTATTTTCCTGGGTGCTTACTCTTCATTTATGTGTGGCGCTTGTTTTGGCCAGTCCCACCGACCACTCTGGCACACGTAGATTTACGCAATAGCGCAACAACTGTAGTTTTGGCCGCTTTGGCACGGTGTGATCAGAATGGCACATACTGTTAACTTTGGTTGCACAGATGGTGTCGCTACAACTATACAACACGTTATGGCACACAAGTTTGGTATCCAGTGCACACAAGACATTATTAACAATCCTAGGTGGTTGCATTTGGCAGAACGGCACACACGCATTTACGCAATAGCACAACAACTGTAGTTTTGGCCGCTTTGGCACTGTCTGGATAGAATGGCACATACTGTTGACTTTGGTTGCACAGATGGTGTGGCTACAACTATACAGCACGTTATGGCACACAAGTTTGGTATCCAGTGCATACAAGACAGTATTAACAATCCTAGGTGGTTGCATTTGGCAGAATGGCACACACGTGTATTCTCGTGTGCACACTATTATCTCTGTTCCTTGATTAGCGTATCAGCCTCGGTCATGTGGGTATGCGTGGTGAATATGTTCGTTATTAGTGTTTCCGTATACGAATTTTCTATTTTCCTGGGTGCTTACTCTTCATTTATGAGTGGTGTTTGTTTTGGCTAGTCCCACCGACCACTCTGGCACACGTAGATTTACGCAATAGCACAACAACTGTAGTTTTGGCCGCTTTGGCAAGGTCTGGATAGAATGGCACATACTGTTTACTTTGGTTGCACAGATGGTGTGGCTACAACTATACAGCACGGTATGGCACACAAGTTTGGTATCCAGTGTACATGTTCTAGTATTTACAATTCTTGGTGGATACATTTGTCATATTGGCACACCACGTCTATTGTCGTGTGCACACTATTATCTTTGTTCCTTTATTAGCATACCTGCCTAGGTCATGTGGGTATGCACGGTGAATATGTTCCTTATTAGTGTTTCCGTATAGAATTTTCTATGTTTCTGGGTGCTTACTCTTCATTTATGTGTGGTGGTTGTTTTGCCCGGTCCGTCTGATCACTCTGGCACACGTAGTTTTGTGCAAGAGCACAATGACTTTAGTTTTGGCCGTAACGGCCGCTTTGGCACGGTCTGACCAGAATGACACATACTATTGAATGTACGGGCACATAGGGTGTGGCTACATCTATACAACACGTTATGGCAAACAAGTTTGGTATCCAGTTCACACAAGACAGTATTTACTTTAGGTTTGGCCTTCACGTTTGCTTTGGCACGGTCTGAGCATATTGGCACATACTGTTGAATTTCCGTGCACATAGGGTGTGGCTACAAACATACAGCACGTGATGGCACATAAGTTTGGTATCCAATGCACAAGTTCTAGTAGTAACCATTGTTGGTAGGTGTATTTAGCAGTATGGCACACACGTGTATTCTCGTGTGCACACTATTATCTCTGTTCTTTGATTAGCGTATCAGCCTCGGTCATGTGGGTATGTGCGGTGAATATGTTTGTTTTTATTGTTTCTGTACTCGAATTTTCTATTTTTTTGGGTTCTTACTCTTCATTTATGAGTGGTGGTTGTTTTGGCCAGTTATAGTGACCACTCTGGCACACGTAGTTTTACGCGATAGCACAACAACTGTAGTTTTGGCCCTAACGACAGCTTTGGCACGGTCTGACCAGAGTGGCACATACTGTTGACTGTGCGTGCACCTAGGGGGTGGCTACAAGTATATAGGACGTGATGGCACACAAGTTTGGTATCCGGTGCACACGTTCTATTATTAACAATTGTTGGTGGTTGCATTTGGCAGAATGGCACACACGTGTTTTCTCATGTGCACATTCTGTTTAATCGATTGACTCGGTCCACACTAGCTAATTTAAGACAGATTGAATTAATCGATTCACGTGAACACATATATTGCTATGATAAATGGAGTCAGTAGCTAGTTATCTGTACACAAATACATCATTAAAGAATGTGAAGAAAATAATTGGCAGTACATCAATCAGGCACACGATCCTAGTCTCAAGTGCACAGTTCGGTTTTCCTAATTGTGACTTGTGGTCTTCGTCCGTAACTCGCAGTTGCGACTATCATGGTGTCCGTATGTGTTGCATGTCCGGCACTTCCTTACCCCCTTGGCTGCTAGTTTTCAATTTGCCTTCATGAATGGTCTATAAATGGGTGTGCATAATGAATGGGTGTGGCGTTCATCGATTGAGTTTACCTCAAAAGTATCACTATCTAATCTCTTGAATACTATTTTTGCATTGCACCCGACTCTGTTTGTGACACGGCGCCTTTTAGTTGTGTTCTTGTGATCAGTTGTCAGTATGCCTACGCCATTTATGAGAAAACTTTAAAGTATTTATCCAGAATAATAATAATAATAATAATAATAATAATAATAATAATAATAATAAGTGCTTTGGTCCAACTATGTTGATTGATGACCATGTTAAAGAAGATTTAGATTCTAATTGTCTACCAAACATAATATTACATCATATTCGTAATTAATCTGATGGATTTCGTTTTTTAATTTTTATTAATTTTTAATCATTCGTAATAGTTTTGAACAACAAAAGAAACCATTGCTCTCTCAATTCTTATTTAATTATAATTTTCAATATCGTAGAAGCAATTGGAAGATTATCAATGAATAAATTTAAATTAAAGTTGAACACTAATGCTGCTTTTAATCACTCTACCGGTCAGATGGGGTACGGATGGGTATTGACGGATGATGAAGGCCGGTTCCTTCCAACGAAGAATATGTGTGTTCAGGGTTAGTGTACTGTCCATGAGGCTGAAGCATTAAGCGTTCGGGAGGCTCTAAGTTGGCTAATGGATGTAGGGATGGGCAATGTGGAAGTAGAGATGGACTCTCAGTTCGTTTTTAATGCTTTGAATTCTGTTTCGTTTAACATCAGCCACAATTGGTGGTGTTGTTTTCCGTTTTGTTAAGCGATCTGCGAACGGTGTCGCCCATAGTCTAGCTAGGGAGGCCTTATCAGTGTTAGGTTGCGGAGAATGGTTTGACACCGCCCCTACTTTCATTGTAAGCGTTCTAGCAAGGGATTTAATGAATTGAGTTTTCCTTTTCAAAATTAAAATTAAAATTTACATACATTACTTATACATTCATACCACTTCATAGTATAATAATTAAAGAAATTAATAAGGAATTTATAAATAGATCATGGCAAGCTTAGTTGACAATAATATTTTATTTGTTCATACACAATGCAAGAATTCATTAGCACAATTGTTCATCATCATCGACATCTTGTATAAGAGTTTTCCTATTAATTGACTAAACAAACCTATATCTCTCATCTGGGACATTGAAAAATTCATTAGCACAAGCGACTAATGCATTAGAGATAATATATGTGGAGTATAACTTGAGCCTTTCATCAGACAGTTCAATATCATTCTGATAAGTCATTCCTTGAAGTTTGTTGCCCTATAATTATATTTCAAAATAGATGTCAATAATTATTACAAAATATAATATAACAAATATTCATAATCCTAAAACATGCATAATCGAATTATGTTTAAAATTGAGGAATGATAAAAGGAGTAACTGCTTCATCTTGAAATGTTATAGGTTTGTACAAGGTTCCAGGTTTAGTCTTTGACTCTATTGTGTTCAACTTTTCAATAACACAAACTTTACAACTCTATTGTGTTATCTCTCTTGGAAAATCTAATTTCAAATTACATTTTAAGAACATCATCAAAATTTATAAATTACACTTATTCTTAGTATTTTCATTTTTAAAATTGTCACATTAAGAAATGAGCAATAATATGTAGTGATTCTAATAGAAAATTTATCAAATTTTTTAGTGTTTCGAAAATCTTATTTATCAATATATAAGACTTTCCATTCTGTAAATCATCTTGAATTAATTGGTCAAGTTAGCAAGTATTTATTGAGATGATTTCCAAAACCCATTCTCACTAGAAGGAAGGCTTGAACCTTTGACCTTGTGGTTAACAGCCACACGCTCTAACCAACTGAGCTATTCCAGCAACTCATTACATTACATCATGGGCACACGAGAAATTAGTATCATGCACACAATTTAATACACAATGGCACACTGTCATACGTGTAAACATCAAGTTTCGAACTCAGGCGCGTGATACTATTTATATATATATATATATATATATATATATATATATATATATATATATATATATATATATATATATAATGTCACGCGCCTAGGTTCGAAACCTGATGTTTGCATGTATGATAGTGTGCCATTGTGTATTACATTGTGTGCATGATACAAATTTCTCGTGTGCCCATACTAATTAGATTATGAGCACACGAGAAATTAGTATCATCCACACAATTTAATACACAATGACACACTGTCATACATGTAAGCATCAGGTTTCGAACCCAGGCTCGTGATACTATATATATATATATATATATATATATATATATATATATATATATATATATATATAATTTGTCACATTTATTGACCTATTATATACCATAATAATTTTTAGATTTTATATAGTAATAGTTGGGAGATAGCTTCGGCAAGAAGTTGCAAAAGTAGGATTTTGTTTTTATTAGTCGTACAGATTATAATAAAGCTTAACAAATCTCTAATGAATTGATGTGGTAATTTTCTTCTTCTTCTTCTTGTCTACATAAAAAAGTATTAAAATTATAATGCATAAGGGGAAAATAGATCCATCTACTATCAAGGACTGTTCAATTAACATCTTGGACTAAAATAAGATCTAATTGAACATTTTACATATAAAAAATTTGTTCACTTTGAATTTCTTCAAATTTCCCCTAGGTAATCCTTCTACAATGCTGACATGGAATTTATATAAAATTAACTTTGCTGACTTGGATTTATTATTGACCTTTTAAACCCAAAGGAAAAAAGATAACGCACGATGATCATCTGGAGAATAATTTTTATCCATTTGTGTACCTCCTCCCCATCATTCACTTCGCCAACTATTGGCCGATTATTCTCAACCCTAAAACTAGACAGACAATTTGGAAGCACCTTGTAGATTGTACACGCGGAGATTTTCATAGTGCTGCTTCCTTTGACACTAATGTCGAATACCATATAAAATGATTTTTTGAAGGCGAAAGTTTTGGTTTGTGACGACAATACACATGACACCTTCAAGGTCACAAAGAAAATGCCATGGCTGTTGGGAAACAAGGACAAACAGGGGTGATGACTGTAAGGGAGTCTGTGCCATGTTATATAACACTATCTTAAAAGCGTTATTTGCCTGGCGACGTTGCAGTCAAACTAAACTGGTACGATTTTGACAAACAACACAGAATAACCACGCTAAGCTTGCACTAGCTTAAACATAGACGAACTTCACTATTGCACAGACTCAGGGAGATAAGAGGGATATGAGAGAAAAGACTCTGTACCGAATTGCACTTTTGAAAATGGAAGGGAGGACTGCTTATATAGTGTTTAATATAACAGCTTCCCTTCATTCAGCCAAAAATTAAACACAAAATAAGGGGAAGAGCTTTGAACGTGTGGACATGGGTTGGATGACCATTACTAACAAGTAAAAGGTGGTCTGATATTGTAGCTCTTTCCCCTAAAATGAATTTTCCAACACATACAGGCGTATGAAAAATGGGAAACCTATTCTGATTTGAATGTATTTCCAACAATCCCACACACTTTTAAAATGGAAGGCTAGAAAGAAATAATGTCTGACCAATACAAACGAGTTGATCTTAATGTCAATGTTTGAGAACTTGAACTGACACGTAGTGACACTGAGTAATTTTCTTCCCGAGAGTGATATGAATCTTGAACTCACCACTTAGATAAATCGTGAACTCTAATGTACGCACCAACTCAAAAGCTCAGGTTCTACGAAAGTCAAACTCTCAGACTTCTTATGAATACCTTTAGTGTTCAAGTCTGTTATGTCTATCTCAATATAGACCTCCATCCTGTTAAAGTCTATCTCAACATAGACTTTTAACTCCAACAAGCATTATCGCAATATAGACTTTTATGTAAAGTTTATCTCAATATAGACTTTTAACTCTGTCAAGTCTATCTCAGCAAGAAGAAAAATGGTGTCAAAAGTCCCTTAAACTTCCATGCTAATATGGATAAGTCACTAGTAGAAAAATGGCCATAAATATCTGAAAATTTACGTCTATTGTGACATAACCAAATGCCTAAAGTGATGCGTTGCAATTTTTTAATTAAAATATCATCTTTAAATATGTTTTTTTTTAAATACGTAGACTATATGCAGTTGTTGTGCATTTACAACACACGCATATAGTCTTATTAAAAAAAATAATTAAATATTTCCATCCACTATATCTGTATACCAATTGCAGTTAAATTGCGTGTTTTTTATTTTTCATAATTTCTACCTCTGATATATATTAATTCGAGAAGCGAAAACTATGATTTTCAATGCCAAAATTTTCAATCACTATCACTCCACGCTCTCATCAGCCCCTTATCTACCATCATCCCCATACTTCACTATCTCCATTGTAAAAATCGCACATGCTCTATCGTCGCCATCACACAAGCTCCATTGTTGCCGGCTCGGGATCGATTGTAACAAAAGTACTAAACAAATTGAATGTATAGGGGAAGTTTGATTCCATTTTCTATGTTTTGCTGTAAATGGTGATGTTAGATGCAATTAGCATCATTCCTGAACATCTCTCATCTAGCTACTCTCAACTTGCAAATGAATAAGAAATTACAGCAATTGAAAGAACCTAATAAGAAGAGTCTTCAAGCATAAAAATATAAGTGTTTTGCATCATGGGATAGTTAAGTATTTTTAATATTTTTGAGCGTATAATAAATCACGTTTTTCTTCTTTTTGTTGTTTTATATTCTCCTTTATATTCCAGCACGAGTTCGAGTTTTAGCATTGATTGTGAAGTTATTGTAAAAGAGGATCAAGTAATTTATTTGACAATTATTAGTATACGATTTCAAATTACTTTTGGGTATGTACTTTGTTATGTGATTTTTATGGAGATGATTTTTGCTACATCGGGCTATTTGATTATAGGAACAATTATGAATATTTGACCAAACTCATGAGGCAATCTACATTTTGTTGTTTGTTCTGTTCGTTTTGGAACGTTCCTAATTATATTGCTCATTCCGAATCGTCGAGCTGACTCATTCCGAATCGTTGAGTCTTTTGAATTATTTGTTGGAACGTTCCATCTGGCTCATTCTGAATCGTCGAGCCTAACTCATTCTGAATCGTCGAGTCTTTCTAAATAATTATGTCGATAATGGCCTTTGCCACGGGTATAATAGTGGCTGTTGGTTGCCAATGAGTCATATGTTAACGAATGATTTGTGCTTTTGAATTTATTGCATTATGAAATAATGTTGATGCCCATGTAGCTAAAGTTTTCTGTTTTGGGAACTTGTGTATAGTATGATGAAAGTATTATGACTTCGATAAAGTTTAAAGATCGAGATTTGCATCTAATTATTACTCTAAAGCTTAGTGTATTATATTAGGGTTGTTTGATCCGGGGTGAGAAGAGTACCACTTACTGGGCATTAGCTCATTATTTGTATTTTTTCCTCATGTTTCAGAGTAGTTAAGGACATGTGAATAGCACGAGCACAAGTGGTGGGGTCTTGAAGGTGACTCTTGAAACTAGGAGACTTACTCCTAGTATTGGAGCTTATCACGGACTTTTATTTATTTGGTTATTCTCTTTGACCATTTGTATTTTTGGTAAACCATTGTGTTTGGTTTTGGTGCTTGTGATGCATTTTGGACACACTACTCTTGCTTGTAAATATTTAATAGTGGATTTGATGAGTTTTTGAGAAAAACTAGTTGATTATATTTTTCCATTTTAGCTGTGGAATTATTATGTATTCAAGTGTTATTATGAAGGTTCCGAGAGGTATGTATGGTTAGGCTGTGTATTGTCACAAGTCTTCACGTAACGATACAGCCGGGTCATGTCCTTGAAGTGGGGCATGGCAGGGCTGCTGAAAAATTAAGTTTTTGTTTTCCGCATTAAGAAACAAAAAAAAAAAAAAAAATCAATTTGGATATTTTTTTTTGGCTTACTGCTGCTTCGCCGTTCTCTTTAGAACTCCGGTCTGCGGTTAGATCGCCGGTGACCTTTGTTGATGGTGGAAAACGACGGCTCATCAAAAAAAAGAATTATACTCTCCCGTCGTTTTTCCTTCAAGATTGCCGTCAACAATGGAACTCCAATTGGCGGAAGGTTGGGGATCGGTAGCCAGATCACAAAACCTCAGTTTCCTCAAAGCTTGTTTCCTCCACCTGCGTACAGTTCTTTCAATATCTAGATCGTACGGCAAGATTTCTTGATTACCAGATCGAGTTATAGGCATAAACCAAAAGAAAATGTATTGCAACAATTATGTAAATGTAATGAATGAAAAAATTGTTTTTTTTTTTAGATTCCTTTCTTTTTTTTGACAAATGAAAATAAAAACAAACTGTAACACCCCCCAATCAAGCTAGATAATAAGCCTTAACACATGCAGATTAGACAACAAAACTAGCACAACGGAAGATAAAACGAGAACTGGATAAAAGAAATCCAACGGGGTGTCACGCCACGTCTACCAAACACGGTAAACGCTACGGCAAACAATCTGCTAGTGTAAACATCTATCCCAAAAACATCAGTCTACAACTACATTGGCACACAGGCCACAAAACAGGGATAAAGGTGCTAAGTTACCAGGCACTAGACATCGCACTTGTCTAAACATCACCTGAAAGATACAAAGATAAACATTGGGACGACGCCTGGTCAGCGATAATGCTGGTAATCCACCAATACCGTTAAATATCATACATAGATAGATATAAGTTGTAAAACCATTTTCGAAACGGAATACATAAGTATATAAGTCAAAAGCCAAGATCAACAGTCAACACAAGACTCATCACTCACAAAGATAACACGGGAACACATCCCAAACCGCAAAGGTTAACCACAGCACAAAGGAATAAGACAAGACCGATGGCAACACATGCCCTTGTGACTACACACGTCACAAGAAAGAGAACTAACAACAACGGCTACGCAAGCCCTCGTGACATCACCCATCACGAGTTGATATGCCTTCTTTATGCCCTGTTCCAACCTTATGGCTACCCCCGACCTTGTACCTTCATGCCAACCATTACCTCCAGGACTCCTGTACTTCTTAGTCCAACCTTTTCCCTCCCGGGACCGTCGTCCCCCACCAACAAACCACCAACAAGACCACCAAATCATAGTACACAAGGTACCGTACACGGCAACACATGCCCGGATAACACATGTTATCCCCCAATCACGTGAACCTTACACGAAGGCCACAGCTCCATAATCACATCACGGACACCACGAGGACCGCTGCAATACCTTGGTGACTAGTGTCCCATACCACAAATCGTGCAATCCAGGTAAAGCCACACACGCACCACCACTCACACGAGTCAATCAACGGATCACAATGAAGGTATGAAACAAACTCAATCAAGGAACGGGTCACAACCCAACGACAACAACGATGAATAACTCAAGTTATCATCAACCAAACGGAAGGTACAAACCACACACAGGCTTGCATTAAGACAATAAACTAGCATGCTTAACAACGGAGAAACTCAAGATAGTTCCGAGGAACACACAAGACACTTCTTGGTCCAACGAAACACAATGTTGAACACTTAGCACGATTCAAGACACCAAAGTCCTACATGGATACCTACCATATAGTTCTAGATATACGAAACATCAAGAAGACACTCAAATAGTTCCACAAAAGAACAACGGGAAGTCATAAGACCAAATACCGAGTCAAACAGATCACGGGGAACAAATCCCGAGCAAACACCACCATGTACCCGCGGGTGGACCCACGGGTAGTGCCTCACCCGTGGTTCTGCCCGCGGGAACATCATCCCACAAGGCCATGTACCCGCGGGTAGGCCGGCGGGTGGTGCCCCGCCCGCCATTCCGCCCGCGGGAACACTCCTGTTCCACAACAAATCCCTTCGGGGATTTTCTTCTCCAAACACAAATTCAAGTCCAAAACATGCCAAATCTCACCCAATACAACAAAATGACTTGAACCATGGAAAATGTCAAGCAATGGCACAAAGGAACCCTAAACATAAGCTCTAGATATGCAATATCACAAGACAAATGCATAAACCCTCACATTTCATAGCAAAACATAAGTAGAATCCAAGAAATCACATATAGGTAAGCAAAATAGGTTTTGTAGAGCATGGGTTACCTCTTGTAGACCAAAAGACTTCACTTTACACCACAACAAGCTCCCCACAAGGCTTACTTTCCAAACCCACTTCAAGATCGAACCAAAAGATTTTAAAGATCCTACCTTTAAGAAAAAGACAACTAAGATGGAACCAAAAAGACAAGATAAACATAGATCTTACCCTCCTAGATGCCCAAATAGGCGAAAGGTTGAATCTTGAAAGCAAAACTTGAAATCTTGACAAGGGTCTTAACTTGGCTTGGAGAATAAGCTACACTTCTTTTCTAGAGAGAAGGTAGAGCTAATTTCTAAGAATTGTAAGGAATGAAATGAAAAAGTCTTCTAGGTTAGGTTACAATACTAACTCTTGGTGAAAGGACAAGAATACCCTTACTAACCTTTAGAAAGTGTAAGGAACAAGGCAACTCCCCTCAAAGCTTAAGGTACAACACAACTTTAAGGTTGACTAGTTCCTCAAATAAAATAGGATTAATTACTCAATTAATACATGGATTGAATGTGTATTTTTGGGGTGTCACACAAACAAACAAACAAATAAATAAATAAACAAACACAAAATAAACAAGAAAATCTCCCCGGCAACGGCGCCAAAAATTTGGGGAGCTGTCGTAGGCTCCCAAATTAAAACCTTACAAACGTAGTAGCGGGAGTAAGGGTCGATCCCACGAGGAGTAACTAGTTTAACGTATGTGCTCAAATTAAAGGAAAGGGGGGGTTTGGTATGAAAGTGATAATCAAAGTAAATAAACGAATAAAGCAGTGAAAATAATATATTGAAAACACTTATAATAGGAAACCTTGGTTAGTAAAGATCCACCACCGGAATTTAACACTGATCATTGATTCAAAAAGTAATTAATATGCAGTTGAATATTTGTCGTGAAATTATTTCATTTCCGTTTTCCCTTAGTTGTAGGTAACTAAAGCACACGCGGTTTAATTACCCCTAACTACTAAGTAATCTAAGACAAGCGCTATAGATTTAATGTAATAACAGCAATATGAACTAGGAAAACCGACAAACTAAATAACACAAACACAAGAGGTTGCATTTAATTTAGGAAAATATTCTACTCGAGACCAATTATCACCCCAATCACTGCATAGGACAACTGAACGACACCTGACTAAAACCGGAAAAGAAAGTGGCTATAAAAATGTAGGACTGTAAAGATAATCTGAATGCCATTACATTAGTTAACATGAATAGCATATAACTTGAATGTAAGTTTTTACAGTACAATGATGCACAAATTTAAGAAGCATCTATTTCATCAGAATGATCCTATCAACAACATAAAAAAAATTTGGAAAAATAAAAATCATTCCATTAGGGTTCCAATTTAATAAGAAATTAGGGTTCAAAACACTAGCTATTCATAAGAAATTAGGGTTCAAATTTAAGAATTCATTAGGATGGTTCAACAAATCAGTCAAAGCCAGAGAAATTAGGGTTCAACAGACTAGCTATTCATAAGAAATTACGGTTCAAATTTAATAATTCATAGGAGGGTTCAACAAATTAAAGAATTACCTGATTTCTGCGGGGAGGAGGATGCAACCGCGAATGATTTCCGCTGCACGACGACGGCTGGACGGCGACGGCGGCGGCTGGACGGGGACGGCGACGGCGGTGCTGGACTCTACGTGTTTGTGGCGAGTGTTGGCGGCGAGTGTTTGCAACAAGCGTTGTGGAGGATGGGAGAAGACACTTAGCGTAGGAGAGTATTGTGGAGTCTGAGTTCACTTAGTGTAGGGTTATAATTTTTATTTCATTTTAATTTTAATTTGGTATTCAAAACATCATAGTTTAAGGTAAAAAATAAAAAAAAAATTTAACAAAACATTTGCGACGGAATAAAAATCGGTCGCCTTTTCCGTCGCAATTTTTAGGCTATACACAAAAATTTAATTATTTTAACGACAAAAATGAGACAGTCGGTAATTCCGTCGCCATTTCGCAAAGGAACAAAATTCGGTCCGCGAACTGCTTCTTTGGCGTAACGTTTGGAATTGACTGAACAGGCTCAGGCAGCAAACTCGTGTGGTTGACACCAACGCCGAGGTGACGGACTCCCATACTTCTCTAGCGGTGTGCCGGTCGAGCGCATGGTGCATAACCTCATCCGAGAAGGATGAAATTAGCAAGGAGAGAATAGATTGGTCCTGCTGGACCCAAGCGGTATGAGTAAGATTTAACGCTGTGGTGGTTGTCGTGGCTGTGGAATCGCCAGACGCTGAGGTGACAGTGATGGTTGCCGGAGGACAAGGTAGACTGCTATCAATGTACCCCAGAAGGCCTTGGCCACGAAGGAATGGAAGGAGTTGAGTGTAACACCCCCGATTTTCATGCCAATTTAAAGCATAAATATGCAAGGCAAACTAACCAACATAACATAAAAACGTAAACACAGCGGAAGTCTAATCATAAAACGGAGAAAACCTAGGAGTGTTATGCCACGTTCACCCCAACGTGAACGCACAGGCAAAAACTAAAACCATCAATCTAATATGTTCAACGCCAGTGGCACACAGGCCAAAACACAAACTAAACTGTTCAGGGGATCTAAACTATCCATGTCTAACGCTATCCCATCTACTCAGGACCTGTAAAGCACATAAAGAAAGGGGACGACGCCCCGTCAGCGGATATTGCTGGTAACCCATCAATACGCGTTCAATAGCATATGTATAGATAGTATAATACAAAATCATTTTTCGAAACGGAATACAGTATATATTAGTTTTACCGTAAAGAGAGAAGACAACTGCAAAGACTCTATTTCACTCTCAAAGAACAAGGGAATCACATCCCAAGACAACATCAAGACAAGAACAACAACAGAACAACGCAACACCGCTCAAGATGTAATCTACTGATCACAAAGCAGAAAACATCAAGGCAAAGACAAAAACAACAACAAGTACAACTCGAGGTGTATTCTACTGATCACAAAGTAGAATAGCACTCGACATGCTCAACAGATAATTATAAGGATAAACATCCACACATTAGCACTACATGCCACAGTGACACTTCATGTCACAAGTTCCAACCTTATGCCTACCCCCGACCTTATTACAGTTCCAACCATTACCTCCGAGAACCCCTGTACTTCTGAGTCCAACCTTATGCCTCCGGGAACCGTCGTTCCCCACCTACAACCACCAAATCATCAACCACCGATTTCATAGTACACGAGGGTACCGTTCATTTCAATCACACAACCACCAATCATATGGGCTTGCCCAGCTGAGCCTGAAGCACAAATCACATGAGCCTGAAGCCCAATTACAACTCCATAGTCACATCATGGCCACCACGAGGACCACATCTGTACCTTGGTGATTAATGTCCCATACCATTAATCGTGTAATCCAGGTACAGCCAACACACACATCATCATAGGAATCAATCAACGGATCACAACAAAGATATGAAACCATACTCAATCAAGGAAGGATTAAAATCCAACACCAACGATTGTCAACACAAGTTGCTATCCACACATGGGAAGAAAAAACCACACACGCTAGCATCTCAACATCAAACTAGCATGTTTATCAAACGGGTAAACAAAACATAGTTCCGAAGAACATACAAGACTCATCATGGTTCAACGAATCACAAGTTATGCCGTGTCGAAGTTTTGACACATTAAAACTTAAAAAAAAAAATAAATAAAAATTAATCGCCGGTTCACCCGGAGAGATGGCCGTGGAAGAGGGCAATTCCGGCCTTCATCGCCGCGGCCAGCAACTCGATTTTTGCAACACTGATATATAGTATAGGTATAGATTAAAATAGGAATAATTTGCAGAATTATTGTACGAATGGGCAAGTAGAAATCAATATAATTTATTAGGAAGAGAGATTTTTTTAGAATTGGGCGGGAAGTTAAAATTTCAGGATTTTGATATTATATATAGCATAGATTGATTGATTACAATAGGAATTGTATTACACTATTTTATAATATTAGAATAGAATTTTAACGCAGAATTATTGTACGAATGGGAAAGTAGAAATCAATATATTTTATTAGGAAGAGAGATTTTTTAGGAATTGGGCGGGAAAGTTAAAATTTCTAGATTTTATTATTATATATAGTATAGATTACAATAGGAATTGTATTACACTATTTTATAATATTAGAATAGAATTTTAACGCAGAATTATATTACTAATGGGAAAGTAGAAATCAATATATTTTATTAGGAAGAGAGATTTTTTAAGAATTGGGCGGGAAGTTAAAATTTCAGGATTTTGTTATTTTATATAGTATAGTATAGATTGATTGATTACAATAGAAGTTGTATTACACTATTTTATAATATTAGAAAAGAATTTTAACGCAGAATTATTGTACGAATGGGGAAGTAGAAATCAATATATTTTATTAGAAAGAGAGATTTTTTAGGAATTGGGCGGGAAGTTAAAATTTCATGATTTTGTTATTATATATAGCATAGATTATTAAAAAAAATTAACTAAGACACTCTCTCCACTCATGACATTGTATTGATCTTCTTGATTTATCCCGATCAATTTTATTCTGATCTTTGTGAAGTTTTATTTTTTTTATTTGACGAAGTTTCACAAATATTCACCTAAAATGTATTTTTTTGATGTTTTTGAATTTTTTTCACAAGTAATTCACATTATAATGAATACATTTGTAATTTGAAATAAAATTTCACAAGTAAAAGCACATTGATGTAAAAGCAATTGGAAATGAATTAAATTTTTTTAAATGTCTTTTTCTTCTAGTCTGAGTTATCTAAGCTCCCTTCTAAATTCATATTGTCATATGGGAATCCATTAATATGTGAGCCATCACATCCTCTATTCAAACCTGAATAAAGTCATCATGTGTTAACTTCAGTATAAATTCAAACAAGTATGGTTAGTGACGGACCCAGAAAATCATCTGAGTGGGGGCGAATATTAAATGACGTTAGAAATGTCAATGACAAAATATCAAATTGAACAACTATAATAAGGTTAAAATACAAACTACATTATAAATTACAATATATTTATGAGAAAACTTTAAAGTATTTATCCAGAATAATAATAATAATAATAATAATAATAATAAGTGCTTTGGTCCAACTATGTTGATTGATGACCATGTTAAAGAAGATTTAGATTCTAATTGTCTACCAAACATAATATTACATCATATTCGTAATTAATCTGATGGATTTTGTTTTTTAATTTTTATTAATTTTTAATCATTCGTAATAGTTTTGAACAACAAAAGAAACCATTGCTCTCTCAATTCTTATTTAATTATAATTTTTCAATATCGTAGAAGCAATTGGTAGATTATCAATGAATAAATTTAAATTAAAGTTGAATACTAATGCTGCTTTTAATCACTCTACCGGTCAGATGGGGTACGGATGGGTATTGACGGATGACGAAGGCCGGTTCCTTCCAACGAAGAATATGTGTGTGCAGGGTTAGTGTACTGTCCATGAGGCTAAAGCATTAAGCGTTCGGGAAGCTCTAAGTTGGCTAATGGATGTAGGGATGGGCAATGTGGAAGTAGAGATGGACTCTCAGTTCGTTTTTAAGGCTTTGAATTCTGTTTCGTTTAACATCAGCCACAATTGGTGGTGTTGTTTTCCGTTTTGTTAAGCGATCTGCGAATGGTGTCGCCCATAGTCTAGCTATGGAGGCCTTTTCAGTGTTAGGTTGCGGAGAATGGTTTGACACCGCCCCTACTTTCATTGTAAGCGTTCTAGCAAGGGATTTAATGAATTGAGTTTTCCTTTTCAAAACTAAAATTAAAATTTACATACATTACTTATACATTCATACCACTTCATAGTATAATAATTAAAGAAATTAATAAGGAATTTATAAATAGATCATGGCAAGATTAGTTGACAATAATATTTTATTTGTTCGTACACAATGCAAGAATTCATTAGCACAATTGTTCATCATCATCGACATCTTGTATAAGAGTTTTCCTATTAATTGACTAAACAAACCTATATCTCACATCTGGGACATTGAAAAATTCATTAGCACAAGCGACTAATGCATTAGAGATAATATATGTGGAGTAGAACTTGAGCCTTTCATCCGGCAGTTCAATATCATTCTGATAAGTCATTCCTTGAAGTTTGTTGCCCTATAATTATATTTCAAAATAGATCTCAATAATTATTACAAAATATAATATAACAAATATTCATAATCCTAAAACATGCATAATCGAATTATGTTTAAAATTGAGGAATGATAAAAGGAGTAACCGCTTCATCTTGAAATGTTATAGGTTTGTACAAGGTTCCAGGTTTAGTCTTTGACTCTATTGTGTTCAACTTTTCAATAACACAGACTTTACAACTCTATTGTGTTATCTCTCATGGAAAATCTAATTTCAAATTACATTTTAAGAACATCATCAAAATTTATAAATTACACTTATTCTTAGTATTTTCATTTTTAAAATTGTTACATTAAGAAATGAGCAATAATATGTAGTGATTCTAATAGAAAATTTATCAAATTTTTTAGTGTTTCGAAAATCTTATTTATCAAAATATAGTACTTTCTATTCTGTAAATCATCTTGAATTAATTGGTTAAGTTAGCAAGTATTAATTGAGATGATTTCCGAAACCCATTCTCGCTAAAAAGAGGGCTTAAACTACCAACCTTGTGGTTAACAGCCACATGATTTAACCAACTGAGCTATTCCAGCAACTCATTACATTACATCATGGGCACACGAGAAATTATTATCATGCACACAATTTAATACACAATGGCACACTTTCATACGTGTAAACATCAAGTTTCGAACCCAGGCGCGTGATACTATATATATATATATATATATATATATATATATATATATATATATATATATATATATATATATATATATAATATCACGCGCCTGGGTTCGAAACTTGATGTTTGCATGTATGATAGTGTCCCATTGTGTATTAAATTGTGTGCATGATAGAAATTTCTCGTGTGCCCATACTAATTAGATTATGGCACAGAAGAAATTAGTATCATCCACACAATTTAATACACAATGACACACTGTCATACATGTAAGCATCAGGTTTCGAACCCAGGCTCGTGATACTATATATATATATATATATATATATATATATATATATATATATATATATATATATATATATATATATATATATATATATATATTTTGGTTCCTGTGAGGTCATGTCTTCCTGTGCTGTCAGTGAGGCACACACCATTAGGTATGTATAAATGCACCATACAGTGTTCGAAAATACACCAAAATGATATGTCAAAAATACACCACACAAAAAAAACACACCACACATAATGGTGTATTTACGAACATTGTGTGGTGCATTTTTACATATATATATATATATATATATATATATATATATATATATATATATATATATATATATATATATATATATATATATATATATATAAGTTGTCACATTTATTGACCTATTATATACCATAATAATTTTTAGATTTTATATAGTAATAGTTGGGAGATAGCTTCGGCAAGAAGTTGCAAAAGTAGGATTTTGTTTTTATTAGTCGTACAGATTATAATAAAGCTTAACAAATCTCTAATGAATTGATGTGGTAATTTTCTTCTTCTTCTTCTTGTCTATATAAAAAGTACTGTATTAAAATTATAATGCATAAGGGGAAAATAGATCCATCTACTATGAAGGACTGTTCAATTAACATCTTGGACTAAAATAAGATCTAATTGAAGATTTTTCATATAAAAAATTTGTTCACTTTGAATTTCTTCAAATTTCCCCTAGGTAATCCTTCTACAATGCTGACATGGAATTTATATAAAATTAACTTTGCTGACTTAGATTTATTATTGACCTTTTAAACCCAAAGGAAAAAAAATAACGCACGATGATCATCTGGAGAATAATTTTTATCCATTTGTGTACCTCTTCCCCATCTTTCACTTCGCCAACTATTGGCCGATTATTCTCAACCCTAAAACTAGACAGACAATTTGGAAGCACCTTGTAGATTGTACACGCGGAGATTTTCATAGTGCTGCTTCCTTTGAAACTAATGTCGAATACCATATAAAATGATTTTTTGAAGGCGAACGTTTTGGTTTGTGGCGACAATACACATGCACCTTCAAGGTCACAAAGAAAATGCCATGGGTGTTGGGAAACAAGGACAAACAAGGGTGATGACTGTAAGGGAGTCTGTGCCATGTTATATAACACTACCTTAAAAGCGTTATTTGCCTGGCGACGGTGCAGTCAAACTAAACTTGTATGATTTTGACAAGCAACACAGAATAACCACGCAAAGCTTGCACTAGCTTAAACATAGACGAACTTCACTATTGCACAGACTCAGGGATATGAGAGAAAAGGCTCTGTACCGAATTGCACTTTTGAAAATGGAAGGGAAGAGTCTTATATAGTGTTTAATATAACAGCCTCCCTTCATTCAGCCAGAAATTAAACACAAAATAAGGGGTAGAGCTTTGAATGTGTGGACATGGGTTGGATGACCATTACTAACAAGTAAAAGGTTGTCTGAAATTGTAGCTCTTTCCCCTGAAATGAATTTTATAACACATACAGGCGTATGAAAAATGGGAAACCTATTCTGATTTGAATGTATTTCCAACAATCCCACACACTTTTAAAGTGGAAGGCTAGAAAGAAATAATGTCTGACCAATACAAACGAGTTGATCTTAATGTCAGTGTTTGAGAACTTGAATTGACACGTAGCGACACTGAGTAATTTTCTTCCCGAGAGTGATATGAATTTTGAACTCACCACTTAGATAAATCGTGAACTCTAATGCACGCACCAACTCAAAAACTCAGGTTCTACGAAAGTCAAACTCTCAGACTTCTTATGAATACCTTTAGTGTTCAAGTCTATTATGTCTATCTCAATACAGACCTCCATCCTGTCAAAGTCTATCTCAACATAGACTTTTAACTCTAACAAGCCTTATCGCAATATAGACTTTTATGTAAAGTTTATCTCAATATAGACTTTTAACTCTGTCAAGTCTATTTCAGCAAGAAGAAAAATGGTGTCAAAAGTCACTTAAACTTCCATGCTAATATGGATAAGTCACTAGTAGAAAAATGGCCATAAATATCTGAAAATTTACATCTATTGTGACATAACCAAATGCCTAAAGTGATGCGTTGCAATTTTTTAATTAAAATATCATCTTTAAATACGTTTTTTTTTTAAAAATACGTAGACTATATGCAGTTTTTGTGCATTTACAAAACACGCATATAGTCTTATTTTAAAAAAATTAATTAAATATTTCCATCCACTATATCTGTATACCAAATGCAATTAAATTGCATGTTTTTTATTTTTCATAATTTCTACCTCTGATATATATTAATTCGAGAAGCGAAAACTATGATTTTCAATGCCAAAATTTTCAATCACTATCACTCCACGCTCTCATCAGCCCCTTAGCTACCATCATCCCCATACTTCACTATCTCCATCGTAAAAATCACGCATGCTCTATCTTCGCCATCACACAAGCTCCATTGTCGCCGGCTCGGGAACGATTGTAACAAAAGGACTAAACAGATTGAATGTATAGGGGAAGTTTGATTCCATTTTCTATGTTTTGCTGTAAATGGTGATGTTAGAGGCAATTAGCATCATTCCTGAACATCTCTCAGCTAGCTACTCTCAACTTGCAAATGAATAAGAAATTACAGCAATTGAAAGAACCTAATAAGAAGAGTCTTCAAGCATAAAAAAAAATAAGTGTTTTGCATCGTGGGATTGTTAAGTATTTGTAATATTTTGAGCGTATAATAAATCACGTTTTTCTTCTTTTTGTTGTTCTATATTCTCCTTTATATTCCAGCACGAGTTCGAGTTTTAGCATTGATTGTGAAGTTATTGTAACATTTTCGCTAATCACTATTATTATAATATTGGGATAAGTTATGATAATGTTATGTATTTGATGTGTGGTGCAACACTAATAACCTAATAGTTAGACTACCAATATGATTAGGAGTCTAGTTAGGGTTTAAGAGACCTAAAGACATACAACCACAATGATGGCCAGTGGTTATATAGGGTCACGAGTCCTCTCATTGCTAACACTACATACCTCATACACCATCTAGAGAGAGCTGAATAGAAGTGAGAGACAAAACTCTACAGCAGTCCAGATCGCTCAATACAAGAACTAATGGCTAGAGGTTAGTATGATCCTGTTATCACATATTATATGATGCATGTGACATATTTAATTCTAACAGTTGGTATCCGAGCAAAAAATAATCTATGCCTAGTTCTTTTTAATTGCATATTATTTTTGAATATGTTGTATACACTGTATAATTGATATACATATTCGAATATTTGTATGCAATTCTATGTCTGGGCTTGTAATACCCACTACTTTAGAAATAAAGATATATCTATGTTATTAAATGAGGTCAACATGTCAAAACTTATTAAATGATGATATTGGGTAAATTACTAACTCACCCCTCTTTATCCTTAAAGCTTAAAGAATTCCATGTGTCTTGGAAGAACATTTCATTTGAAAGAAGAAAAAGAAAATATTGGCTAGAGAGAGATAGGGGAAGGAAAACCTTGAAGCTTTGATCTCCTTCTTCTTCAAGCTTAGGTCTCAAGTTATTGGGAGTATTCTAGGTGAGTTTGATCTCCATTTTTCACTCTTTTTGAGTTTGATTTATCATTGGAACCCTAAGATTGATGTTTGAAAATATTAGGGATTTTGACAGGGAGTATTTGTGTGAGCTAAATAGCTAAGCTAGATTTGGATGTTTTAGGTAAGTGGTTAACTCTTCTCTCCTTATTTTGCAAATCTCATAACCTATTTTGGAATCTCTACTACTTTGAATACCCCTTTCTAGGGTTAGTATGAGTTAAAAGTATTTTGTGCTATACTATGTTTTTGAGCTGTTAAACTTGACTAAAGATATCATTGGGCATGCCTAAGTTTGGATTTTGTGAATAAATGAACATGGCTATTTTTTTTTATTAAATTTGTATGTGTATGATTTGTACTACGGTGTTTTGCTCTAAAAGAGGATCAAGTAATTTATTTGACAATTATTAGTATACGATTTCTAATCACTTTTGGATATGTAATTTGTTATGTGATTTTGATGGAGATGATTTTTGCTACATCGGGCTATTTGATTATAGGAACAATTATGAATGTTTGCTTGACCAAACTCATGAGGCAATCTACATTTTGTTGTTTGTTCTGTTCGTTTTGGAACGTAACTAATTATATTGCTTATTCCGAATCGTCGAGCTGACTCATTCCGAATCGTCGAGTCTTTTGAATTATTTGTTGGAACGTTCCATCCGGCTCATTCTGAATCGTCGAGCCTGACTCATTCCGAATCGTCGAGTCTTTCTAAATAATTATGTCGATAATGGCCTTTGCCACGGGTTATAATAGTGGCTGTAGGTTGCCAATGAGTCATATGTTAACGAATGATTTGTGCTTTTGAATTTATTGCATTATGAAATAATGTTGATGCCCATGTAGCTAAAGTTTTCTGTTTTGGGAACTTGTGTATAGTATGATGAAAGTATTATGACTTCGATAAAGATTAAAGATCGAGATTTGCATCTAATATTACTCTAAAGCTTAGTGTATTATATTAGGGTTGTTTGATCCGGGGTGAGAAGAGTACCACTTACGGGGCATTAACTCATTAAATTATTTGTATTTTTTCCTCGTGTTTCAGAGTAGTTAAGGACATGTGAATAGCACGAGCACAAGTGGTGGGATCTTGAAGGTGACTCTTGAAACTAGGAGACTTACTCCTAGTATTGGAGCTTATCACGGACTTATATTTATTTGGTTATTCTCTTTGACCCTTTGTATTTTTGGTAAACCATTGTGTTTGGTTTTTGTGCTTGTGATGCATTTTGGACACAATACTCTTGATTGTAAATATTTAATAGTGGATTTGATGAGTTTTTGAGAAGAACTAGTTGATTATATTTTATCATTTTAGCTGTGGAATTATTATGTATTCAAGTGTTATTATGAAGGTTCCGAGAGGTATGTATGGTTAGGCTGCGTATTGTCACAAGTCCTCACGTAACGATACGGTCGGGTCATGTCCTAGAAGTGGGGCGTGACAGGGCTGCTGAAAAATTATGTTTTTTTTTTTCCGCATTAAGAAACAAAAAAAAAAATTCAATTTGGATATTTTTTTTTTGCTTGCTGCTGCTTCGCCGTTCTCTTTAGAACTCCGGTCTGCGGTTAGATCGCCGGTGACCTTTGTTGATGGTGGAAAACGACGGCTCATCAAAAAAAAAAAGAATTATACTCTCCCATCGATTTTCCTTCAAGATTGCCGTCAACAATGGAATTCCAATTGACGGAAGGTTGTGGATCGGTAGCCAGATCACAAAACCCCAATTTCCTCAAAGCTTGTTTCCTCCACCTGCGTACAGTTCTTTCAATATCTAGATCGTACGACAAGATTTCTTGATTAGCAGATGGAGTTATAGGCATAAACCAAAAGAAAATGTATTGCAACAACTATGTAAAGGTAATGAAAGAAAAAATTATTTTTTTTTAGATTCCTTTTTTTTTTGACAAATGAAAATAAAAAGAAACAAACAAACAAATAAATAAATAAACAAACACAAAATATACAAGAAAATCTCCCCGGCAACGGCGCCAAAATTTGGTGAGCTGTCGTAGGCTCCCAAATTAAAACCTTACAAACGTAGTAGCGGGAGTAAGGGTCGATCCCACGAGGAGTAACTAGTTTAACGTATGTGCTCAAATTAAAGGAAAGGGGGGGTTTGGTATGAAAGTGATAATCAAAGTAAATAAACGAATAAAGCAGTGAAAATAATATATTGAAAACACTTATAATAGGAAACCTTGGTTAGTAAAGATCCACCACCGGAATTTAACACTGATCATTGATTCGAAAAGTAATTAATATGTAGTTAAATATTTGTCGTGAAATTATTTCATTTCCGTTTTCCCTTAGTTGTAGGTAACTAAAGCACACACGGTTTAATTACCCATAACTACTAAATAATCTAAGACAAGCGCTATAGATTTAATGTAATAACAGCAATATGAACTAGGAAAACCGACAAACTAAATAACACAAGCACAAGCGGTTGCATTTAATTTAGGAAAATATTCTACACGAGACCAATTATCGCTAAGCCATCAATAATTAAACTCAGTTGCTACTGAATATTAGAATAATTTGTAGCACGACATTAACTAATATAGCAAATAATTATATCAAATAAATAACTAGTAGGCCTCCCTCGCAATTAAATGATGCAACTATTCAAATAACTTAGAAGAATATTTAATACTCAAATGCATAAAAACATATTTAATAAAAATAAATCAATAATCTTAAAGCAAAATCAATTCTGGGGCTTCAACTCACTAAACCAAGCTAACGAAATTAGCAACGAATGGACATTGATAACAACTTTAAAGAATAATCGAGAGAGGAAGAATGAACAATGGACAAAAAACTTTGCCCCTATTTATAGATTCTCAAAATATATTAAAGCTATTTTCCACCGTTTATTTCCCTCCTTTTGCGCTGAAGTCTACCTCTGTTCCGCTCATTTTTCTCCGTAAATATTTGCGCTGAAGTTGACGCTTTCCGCTGCTAACTGTACGAATGAAATTTAAACCAAAATGTGAATTTGCTTTGTTTTCTTGCTAAAGTTGGGTCCACACTAAATTATTATTGCTTTTTTGAAAGCCAAATGAATTAGATTGCATTAGCCACAAAGGGCTCAATAAACGAAGGAGGTATATCCCTCCAGAATGTTCGTCCTGCTATAGCAGATACATGCTTAGATAAGGAGTGCGCCACATGATTGGCCTCCCTATTAACAAATAAAACCTGAGATCTGGGTAAAGCATTAAATAGCCGATTACAAGATAAAAGAATGAAACTAAAATAGTTACGAAACAAACTAGCATGACTAAGACTTGAAATCAAAACTGCTGAGTCAGTGTAGATTCTGCCACCTGAGTACCCGTTATCCTTCAACCAAGAGAGGGATTCACACATTGCCATAGCTTCCGCTAAGAGGGGATCATACGGACATGGCTTCCATTAGCCGCTGCCACAAAGGAGGAATCGCAATCCAAGGCTACAAAACCAAAAGCCGCGGTATGTCGGGGGTCGTGAAAACCGGCTTCAATATAACAATGGAACAAGGGCGTCGTGGTAACAATTTGTGCATGTGTTGAAACGGTTCGGTTGCTGTACTCGCCAACATGGCTCTGCTGACTATCCATCCACGAAGACCATTGCGCCAAGTGTCGCCTCATAAGCGAAATCGGCAATGGCAAGACATACTCCCATACTGCCGAGTTCCTAGCATCCCAAATGCTATGGAGAATGCCACAAATTCTACCTTGTAGCTCACGTGTATATCCTGTTGCACCACCAAGCCATTCCTCCGTCCACTGTAAAAAATTCCTGTTAGCAAAAGGGGGAATTTGAATCTGAGAAAGTTGCCAAACATTAATAGCATATGGGCACGAGCAAAATATATACATAACACACTCCTCAACTAAGCCACAAGACGGAAAAATATTAATTATATCGACCCTCCTATTTATCAAATTATCAAGAGAGGGCAATATATTCAAAAGGGCTCTCCATAGGAACACCTTCCATTTGGGGGGAACCTGCAGCTTCCAAACATTATTCCATACAGGTGAAGGGTTCGATTTCAAGAATCCCAACCTTCTATAACCATCTTTAACCGAATAACATCCCCTTATATCCCCTTCCCAATACCATATATCCTCATAATCCATACTCACAGGCAATTTCAAAATCAGCCCTGTATCCCGTGAATTAAAATTCTGGTGCAAAAAATCATGATTCCAGCTACCCGTGTGGGCATCAATCAAATCTGAAACTAACATTGGGTGGCCGTTATGTACTTGATCAGTTTCAAAATAAGGATTCTGGCGATCCGGAAGCCAAGGAGTCGTCCAAACCTGCGTAGACATACCATTTCCAATTCTGCGCCTGCATCCAGACATTAACAAATCTTGGCTGGCCATAATGCTTCTCCAAACATAGCTTGGGTTACCACCCATAGCAGCCTCATAAAAAGAAGTAGTCGGGAAGTACCTTGCCTTAAAAACACGTGCCATTAAAGATGTGGGATTTGTAAGGAGCCGCCTCCCTTGTTTAGCCAATAGGGCTAGATTAAACTCATGTAAACGTTTAAAGCCCATTCCACCATACTTCTTCGGCTTACACATCCTGTCCCAGGCCAACCAATGTATGCTACTGTCATTACCACCCTTCCCCCACCAGTACCTGTTCATCAGTCTCTCTAAAGAAACACATAAAGTGATCGGAAGTAGATAAATACTCATAGTATAAGTTGGCATAGCCTGTGCAACACTCTTCAAAAAAACTTCCTTACCTGCCTTAGTTAGTAACCTCTTATTCCACGAGCCAAATCTCTGTCTCAGCTTTTGCTCAATGTAAGCAAAAACCGCCCTCCTGTTCCTGCCAACAACGGAAGGCAACCCTAGGTACTTCCCAAAATCCTCCGCCTGAGAAACCGTCAAAACCCCTGAAACAAGTTCCCGTATCTCCTCATGTGTATTTCGGCTGAACGAAATGCTTGATTTGTGGAAATTCACCGCTTGGCCAGAAAAAGACTCATAAACACTCAAACATCTTTTAACTTCCAATGCTTCCTGCAGATTAGCTTTAAAGAAGAGCAAGCTGTCATCTGCAAAAAACAAATGTGAGATCGGTGGTGCCCCCCGGGCCACCCTACATCCATGAATAAGACCTTTTGTTTGTGAGTCCTGCAAAAGCAAAGATAGTCCTTCTGCACAGATTATGAACAAATAGGGTGACAAGGGATCCCCCTGCCGTAATCCCCTTGTAGGCACAATCTCCTCCGTAGGCCTGCTATTCACCAATACCCTATACAGTGCGGTTTGAATACACAACATAATCAACTGTATCCATTTAGCATCAAAACCTAGACCCACAAGCATATCATTCACAAAAGACCACTCCATCCTATCATATGCCTTTGCCATATCAAGTTTTAGCGCGGCCCACCCTAACTGGCCTAACTGCTTCCTCCTCAAGTAATGGCCAACCTCAAAAGTAATCAGAATATTGTCCGAGATCAATCTACCCGGAAGGAACGCACTTTGTGAATCTGATATAATACTCTCTAGCAGGGGTTTCATACGATTCGCTAACATCTTAGCCATAATCTTATATATAACATTGCACAAAGCGATCGGGCGTAAATCAGAAACATGCTCAGGAACACATTTTTTAAGGATCAAGACAATGTTTGCATCATTCAAGCAATCAGGGAAAGATAACTGGGATAGGCAATTAAGCTCAAAAGAAGTGATATCCTTACCGATAACATCCCAGAAGGCTTGGTAGAAACCAGGGTTCATGCCATCCGGACCAGGGGATTTATCTTTGCCTATAGAAAATAAAGCAGCCCGCACCTCCTCCGGCTCAACATTATTAATGCTTAACATTATATTAACTAAAATTAAACAATTGGCTAAAAGCTAGGTGGACTAAAAATGCATTATTAACTAAATAAAATACTTATTTAGCCTATTACTTATTAAATTCTAAAAAGAAATAATTATTATATAATAATTAATAATTAACGCAAAATTATTATAAAGATGTATATAAAATAATAGTGTAAAATATGTCTATCATCTATCATATTTTGGTTTAATCTATTTGTTTATTGGGCTTTCTTTGCTAATGGGATGATGTTGTTTGGTCAATTAAAGACTAGCCACAACATCTTTTTTTTTTTTTTTTTTTTTTTTAATGCTACTAGTTCTATTACATTGTAGTATCTGTATCTATCATATTTTGGTTTAATCTATGTTGTTTGGTCAATTAAAGACTAGCCACAACATCTTTTTTTTTTCTTTTTTTTTTGAATGCTACTAGCTCTATTACATTGTAGTATCTGTTCATATACTTTCTCAACCTACTGAAACACAAAGAGCCAATAACGCCTCCACTGAGGCTCGAAATCTCAACCTTCCACTTGGAAGTCCACCCCGGATACCATTAGACCACATAGTCCTGGTAGCCACAACATCTTTAATTTACCAAAATTACAAATTAAGAAATACTCACATAAAGTTAAGGCAAGAATATTGTAATTCGCTCTGCGTGATATGGCAAAATTTAGCCCACAGTCAATTTTGTTATATTTGTAGGGTTAATTAGGATGAAATACCATAGTATGATCATAATTTGCCCACAAGAATTATGTATCAGCATATAGTTTTGATAGTTTTGTTATTAAGGGTGGAAAAACTCAAATCGCACCCCTTCCGTTTCAACCATTCAGTTTTGATAGATTCATTATGCGTAAAAATTTAGCCCACAGGCAATTGTTATGGCATCCGAATTTATCTTTTGCATAATTTTACATTGGTAATATTATGTGCATCAGTATCTCTCTCTATTTTTGTGGCTCGAAAATTATAACCAAGCTTTTATTATTATTCTATACAGCAACTCTTCCTGTCACTCAAAAACAAACTATTAATGTTCCTATCCTTAACTACGATAATCACAAGGTGTGGAAAGATGTTATTCTCCTGCAATTAAGATATTAGAGTCTGTGTTCAATGAGAAACTCCCTGAGGTTACTGAAGAAAGCACTGGTGAAGCCAAGCAGCTTCGCGCTCGATGGGAGAAATCCAATCGATTATGTGTGCTCTTCATTAAGTCAAGAATTTCCACTAAAATTAGTTATTGCATTGAGGACATTTAGGAAGTTAAGCCTTTGCTCAAAGCTATCGATGATAACTTCATTGACTCGAAGAAGGCGCTTTGGCAAATAACTCTAATAATGAAGTTTAGAAATATGCGTCTTTCCACTATCAAGGGCACGTGTGAGCACATCACGCAGGTTAGGGACATTGTGGCTCTGTTAAAGAAGTTAGAAATCATTATACTAGATGATTTTGTGGTGCGTTTTGCACTTGAGGCCCTCCCTCAGGAGTACAGCCCTTTTAAGATTTTCTACATCACACATAAAGTGGTTTGGTCTATCAATGAATTGATAACCATGTGTGAACTGGAGGAACAAAGGCTTGTGGCTGAGCTTGGGTATGTTCCCTCTTCTTTTGTTTGTTTCGAATCTAATATGTCAGAAGTTAATACTAATTCTTGGTGGGTTGACTCTGGTTCAACAATCCACATTGCAAACTCCTTGCAGGATATGACAAAATTGAGACAGCCGATGGGAAGTGAGTGTAGCATCTTCTCTGGAAATAAGATTGCATCACCAGTAGAAGCCGTCGGAGTTTGCAGTTTAGTTTTGGAAGTTGTTTTGTTTTGACGTTAGAAAAGACGTTTTATGTTCCTACTTTTTCATGGAATTGAACTTAGTTTCAGTTTCTAGACTTATACCCTTCGTATATTCATTTGAATTTAATGCCAATTATTTCAAGTTATTTCGTAATTCAACTTGTGTTGGTATTGGTACATTGTCTGATGGTCTCTTTCGTCTTAACTTAAAGAATGATTCAGTTTATAATTCTTTACATGTTCAAAACGGCACCAAGCGGTGTAGTATTAACGACAAATCCTCAATGTTGTGGCATCGGAGATTAGGTCACATCTCCATTGAGCGTATTAAAAGGTTGGTAAAGGATGAAGTACTTTCTACTCTAGACTATACTGACTTTGAGACTTGCATTGACTGCATTAAGGGTAAGCAGGCAAACAAGTCAAAGAAAGATGCCAATAGAAGTTCAACGTTGTTGGAAATTATTCCTAATGACATATGTCTACATCAAATAATTCTGATGTAGACCATGCCTTCTGGGACTTTTATCTTCTGAATATATGCCCCAATCTAATCCCTACTATTTTGGACTAGTCAGTTTCCTCTTATATCTTGAGCTCATACTTCTTCTCATAGTATACACTACTGACTTTGAAACTTCATCTCAGAATTAATTCTTTCAGCCAATGGGATCTCTTGATTTAATGTGAACTTCATCTCCAATTAAATCCCATGAATTAATTCTCAAATGGATCTCATACCGGTGGTGAGATCTCAATCCTTATTGAAACTTCATCTCATACTTCAGCTTTGAAACTTCATCTCATACTTCAGCTCATACTATAAATAGTCTTTTGAAACTTCATCTCATACTTCAGCTCATACTAAACTCTAAAGATTGAACATGACTTTGATAGCATTGCCACCACGAGCACTGGTTTCAAATGCCTCTTCAACCTCCTTCTGTGTGAACCCAAACCTGTGTGTGATCAGTGGCTTCACATCAATCTTCCCACTCCTCAAAAACTCTATGCACTGTGGCCATGTATTCTTGTACCTGAATATCCCCACTATATCCACCTCCCTACACAACAACACAACCATCATCTTTAACAAATTAAACACAATACGTTCTCGATCGAGATTCTACTAATTAATAATACAATTATAAAGTCTGCAAATAATTAATTAAAAATTACCTTGCTGCTGCAGGAGTGAGGGGGACTGTCATTTCGCAGTGGCCCATGCCGACGAGGCAAACCTTGCCGCCAGAGCAGGTTGCGCGAAGGGCGGTGGACATTGTCTTATTAAAACCGGCGCAGTCCAAGCTGACGTCAATTCCGACTCCCATGGCGGCCTTGATGTTTTCCACCTCAGATTCCACATCTTCCATCTTGTGTGAAACCTTGATAATCACATCCGCTCCCAATTTCTTAGCGAACGCCAAACGCTGATCGTCGACGTCCACAACAGCAACTCTCGGAGCGCCGAAGGCGCGAGCGGAGAGCATGGAGACGAGGCCAATAGGGCCGGCTCCGAGCACCAGCACGTTGGTCTCCGGCCCGATGTTCGCCCGGCGACAAGCGTACATGCCCACGCTCAACGGCTCGCACATCGCGCCTTCCTCCAAGCTCACGTTCTCCGGGAGCTTGAAGCACAGATCCGCCGGATGCACGATCTGGTTAGCGAGAGAGCCGTGGATCGGCGGCGTGGCGAAGAACTTCATCTCGTCACACAGATTGTAACTACCTTCCTTGCAATGGCTGCACCGCCAACAGCTAACGCCGGGCTCCAACGCCACGCGATCGCCGGCGACCAGACTCTTCACCTCGCTCCCGACTTCTTCAATGATTCCTGCGCATTCGTGGCCGATCACCATTGGCTCTTTCACAATGTAATCTCCACACCTCCCATGCTGAATATATAATAATCAAATTCTATATCAATTATCTCAAAATTAAAACAAAACCCTAATTAAAAACCATAAACTCACCTTGAGGTAGTGAACATCACTCCCACAGATACCAATTGCTTTCATATTCACTCTAACATCATGAGGACCTATCACATTAAATACAGTAATCGTATCATACGATTAACATTATATATATATATATATATATATATATATATATATTCAAAATCCAAAATCCAAAATCGAAAATATATATATACCAAGAGGAGGGAGGTTGAAGGGCTGAATCTTGAGGTTGCCAACGCCGAGAAGCCAAGCAGCCATGTTGTTTTCTGTGGGTACTCCATTAGCGCCCTTTCCCATTCTCACCAAATTGATTGATTGCTTAATTTCTCACAGAGATGAGATTTGATGGAGAAGAAGATTCAAGTAGTGACGGTGTGAAGAGCGCAGCGATGTAGAGAGGTATTTATAGAGTGATATGTCTGAATTAATTAATTAATGGATAAAGGTATTTCAGTCCTTTCAAAATTATCCTTCTCATCTGATCTGCTCATAATTTGCCGAGATAAACGTACGATTCCTTAGCTTGTTAGAATTAAGTCAGGGAACTAATTAATTATTCGATCTAAGTAAGATAATATACCAAAAAGGGAAAATCTTATCTTATCTAAATATGGGTAAGCCTATCATTATCCATGCAATACTTTCATACCCGACTTCTACTTCCAAATCATCAAATTACTAATTCTTTTATTATTTTTTCTACATCATGTAATGTAATTTCAACGCACTTTTAAAGTGAGTCCATATTTCACATCACATTAAAAAAAATATTATTTTTCATAAATGTCGTTATTATTATTTAGTTTAGCTAGTTTTTTCTACGCTCTTTGTGCAAAAATTTGTGCCCAATAATTTAACTCGATTAGTAAATCATTTTCAAATAGATGAATTGCGTTTGTGAAGTTTTTTTTTTTTTTTTTTTTTTTTTTTTTTTTTTTTTTTTTTTTTTGACGAAGTTTCACAAATATTCACCTAAAATGTATTTTGTTGATGTTTTTGAATTGTTTCAAAAGTAATTCACATTATGATGAATACATTTGTAATTCAAAATAAAATTTCACAAGTAAAAGCACATTGATGTAAAAGCAATTGGAAATGAATAAAATTTGTATAAATGTCTTTTTCTTCTAGTTTGAGTTATCTAAGCTCCCTTCTAAATTCATAGTGTCATATGGGAATCCATTAATATGTGAGCCATCACATCCTCTATTCAAACCTGAATAAAGTCATCATGTGTTAACTTCATATAAATTCAAACAAGTATGGTCTGTGGCGGACCCAGAAAATCATTTGAGTGGGGCGAATATTAAATGACGTTAGAAATGTCATTGACAAAATATCAAATTGATCAACTATAAACTACATTATAAATTACATTATATTTATGAGAAAATTTTAAAGTATGTATCCAGAATAATAATAAAATAAAATAAAATAAAAAAAAGTTCTTCGGTCCAACTATGTTGATTGACCATGTTAAAGAAGATTTAGATTCTAATTGTTTACCAAACATAATATTACATCATATTCGTAATTAATCTGATGGAGTTTGTTTTTTAATTTTTATTAATTTTTAATCGTTCTTAATAGTTTTGAACAACAAAAGAAACCATTGTTCTCTCAATTCTTATTTAATTATAATTTTTCAATATCGTAGAAGCAATTGGGAGATTATCAATGAATAAATTTTAAATTAAAGTTGAACACTAATGCTGCTTTTAATCACTCCACCGGTCAGATGGGGTACAGATGGGTATTGACAGATGATGAAGGCCGGTTCCTTCAAACGAAGAATATGTGTGTGCAGGGTCAGTGTACTGTCCATGAGGCTGAAGCATTAAGCGTTCGAAACGCTCTAAGTTGGCTAATGGATGTAGGGATGGGCAATGTGGAAGTAGAGATGGACTCTCAATTCATTTTTAATGCTTTGAATTCTGTTTCGTTTAACAACAGCCACAATTGGTGGTGTTGTTTTCCGTTTTGTTAAGCGATCTGCGAATGGTGTCGCCCATAGTCAAGCTAAGGAGGCCTTTTCAGTGTCAGGTTGCGGGGAATGGTTTGACACCGCCCCTACTTTCATTGTAAGAGTTCTAGCAAGGGATTTAATGAATTGAGTTTTCCTTTTCAAAATTTAAATTAAAATTTACACAAATTACTTATACATTCATACCACTTCACAGTATAATAATTAAAGAAATTAATAAGGAATTTATAAATAGATCATGGCAAGCTTAGTTGACTATAATATTTTATTTGTTCATACACAATGCAAGAATTCATTAGCACAATTTGTAACACCCCGTGTTACGGCCCCTAAAACCAATTAATTAATTAACCCATAGCCCAAGAGAAAGAATAAATTATAATAATTAATTAGGGAAAAAAGGCCCACCATAGTCCATGGGCCCTCATCTCTAAACCCAACCCCTAGTCCTAAAAGAATTAGACCCTAAATAAGACCCTTAGATATATAAATAGGGAACCTAGAAGGCACCTAGAACTCCCACAAGAATAACGCCCCACCACCCCAAAAGAGCTCCAAGAATCCCCTTAGAAGAAATCAAGAAAGCAAGAAAGCTTAAAGAAAGACCCTTCATAGCCAAGGAATTAATTAAGGCTAAGAGGTAACCCATGTCTCAACAAAACCTATTTTCATAGCTATGATTTCCCCCGTAGGATTCCCCCATATTATTGTGTATTGATGATTTGTGATGTTATTATTGGTGATTGATGGGATAATTCCATGGGTGATCTTGATATCGGGAGATTCTTGATAACTATGGTGTTCTTAACGATTATGTAGAGTTCTTGATGATTATATGGTGTTCTTGGTAATCGTATGGCGTTCTTGATGCTTATGTGTTATTTGTACCGAATCTTGTAATTAGAAGACGAACCGTATTCTTGTTGATGTAAAAGTAATTAGAACCCTAGGTTGATGTTCTTGTTGGCGTTCTTGATGCTTGTGTGATGTTCTTGATGCTTATGTGATATTCTTACCGAATCTTGTAATTAGAAGACGAATCGTATTCTTGTTGGCATAAAAGTGATTAGAACCCTAGGTTGTATCGTATGATATTATTCTTGGTGTATTGGGTGGGGAAATCGCATGTTTGGATGTCAATTATGTTTAGAAAATCATGATAGGTTATGTGCCGTACGTTTCTCATATTTGATCCGTTAATTGTCTACGTGTTGATCGTTAATTGCGTTGTAAAGTGTCTAAGCATGGTTTCGGGTTCCACAATGGTTCCCGGGGCGTTTTGTGTATAAAGAGTCAGTGGGGGGTAGGAGGGGGGGTAGGGGACCCGCCACCTACCCACGGCCAGAAGGGGCGTCTCCGGCAGCGGGCAGCTGCCCGCCGGCGACCCGCTGCTCGGAACAGTGTTTACCGGCGGGTGGCCCCCACCCACCGGCTACCCGCTGGAAATCTCCCCATTCGGGACCCCGGCTTCCCCGTTTGATGTTTCCCCGATCCCCGTGGTGTCCCAACGGACTCCGTTCATCGTGCCGTGTCTAGTTTGATGTTTCGGGTACCGTTCGTAGGTTAATGAGTCTTATATATTGCATGCTAGTTGAATTGGTATCCCGTTGACCTAGGTGGAAGAAGTATGAGCCCTTTAGGACCATTCTTAGTATGTGAAGGATCACGCATAGGTTTCGTTATACGCTTTCTCCCCCTTCCCAATGTGTTAATGTGTGTGGCATGTGCTTGCTATGTGTTATGTGTGCATGATACCCCAATTCGGTTGCGATCGGATTGGTTATTCCTGAGCTACGGTTCAGAAGCTGGCTGCGGTCAGATTTACACTCTTGGGTTGTGGTCCACCGTTTGGTTGCGATCAAACGTTTCTACATGAGCTGCGGTTCATACTTTCCTAGCTGCGGTCAGATGACATACTCTTGGGCTGCGGTCCACTGTTTGGTTGCGATCAAACATTATGATGAGCTGCGGTTCATCGGTCGGTTGCGATCGACCCCTCCGTGTTGCGATACGGGGCAGGGTGCTGCGGGGCCGTGTCAGAGCTATATGCGCTGACCCTCATGTATGGGCATGCGATTGGTCCTGTGGCGCCAACAAAGTGTGCTATGTGATGAGATATGGATGAGTTGTGATTATGAGTATCTTGGGGGATGTGACTATGGGATTTATGCTGGGGATTGTTTATATTGGGTTATGACTATTAATTGTGCTCAGCTTTATCTGTCTTGCCTGTTGTGGATTGTATACGCTTGTTATAACTGTTGCTTGTGTCTAGCCTTATCTGTCGAGTCATTCCCGGTTTTAAAAGCTAGAGTTCGTAGGATATATCTTCATGCTCAAAATGGTTTTCGTATATCTATATATATCTATATGTATTGTATTTCAACGCGTTGGAGTGGGTTACCAGCATCTCTCGCTGAACAGATATATTTGGCTTTCAGGCACAGAAGAATAAGTCACTGGAGCGCGCTAGAAATTGGAACGTAGAAGTAGATAGTTTCCCTTTCGGCCTGCGTGCCATGCTTATGCATTTACATTCTCGAGGATATTAGTTAGTTAGCCTGTGCATCTGAGTTCTCTGGCTCAGGTGTGGCATAGCACCCCGTACTCTTGTATTACGTTTTAGGATTTAATGAGATTCCGCCTTTATTTTATAAGTTTTAAATATCTTGAAATTTCGGGGTGTTACAGTTGGTATCAGAGCCTAAGTTTGACCCTAGGATAAGACTCTTAAGACCGGACTTTAGGACACTAGGCTCGGACTCTGAGTATTTAGGAACATAGGATTCAGGAATCTTAGGATACGCGGTGAGACTGAGAAACCTACACATAACCCCACACCCGATTCCTCTCCGAATGAAAGAAATTCCCCCCCCCCCCCCCCCCCCCCTTTTTCACTTATTACATCCAAGTCAGAATACAAAATAACATCGACTCATGAACACCAGGATGACACCAAAGAGGAGACAGACAGGAACACCGAAACTCCCCACTCAGGAATTCTTGACACAGAATCTACAACGCCTGGCCCAAATTGCCCAGGCACTGAGTACCACCATTCCTCAACCCTTACCAACAGACGAGAACCTGGAAGTCCACCACCAAGTCTCGGCACATCAACCACCCACCCTCTCCGGGGATGAAGACCCCACAACCCTCGAGGAATGGATCAGGACTTTCGACAGGATCTTCAGGGCAACCAAATGCCCCGAGGACCATCAAGTAAGAATAGCCTCCTTCTATTTCAAACACGAGGCCGATACATGGTGGGCCCACGAGGGACCCACATGTAAACATGACCATGGGTTCAACTGGGAATCCCTGAAGACACGACTACGGGAACGATTCCATCCCCACCACCTAAGAGCCACCATATACGAAGAATTCCTCCACCTAAAACAAGGTGCAACCTCGATCACAGAATACTACCAACAATTCCACCGACTGGCTCGCCTCATCCCCGAGCTAGTACCCACCGAGAAGATCAGGATCGAAAGATTCATAACAGGCCTGGACCCCGAATATCAAAAAGCCCTGGCCGCACAAGAACCAGGAACCCTCGGGGAGGCCTATGCCAAGGCGTCCCAACTACAACAAGTGCTAAACCAACCCCGGGAAACACACCTGGGGTACAAAAGGAAATCGGAAGGAAATCACGTAAACCCCACCCGCGGCCCTAAAAACCCCAGGCCCGCCTCAACCCGCCAAGTCACCGCGCCAACCACTCAAGGAAGAATCCTTACTCTAAGCAAAACCAAAATTGGAGATAGCAACATAGTCTCCGGAACCTTCCTAGTACACGCCACCCCCGCCACGGTGTTATTTGACTCAGGGGCTACCAACTCGTTTATAGCAACCGAGTTTGCCACTCAACTCGGCCTCAACACTAGCACCAAGGTCCGATTTCAGGTCAAAGTGGCCTCCGGCGAAATCCTAGAATGCGACCGCATGTACGAAAATATAACGATCGCCATACAAGGGGTGGGATTTCCCAGCAACTTAATCCGATTCAAACTGGATGGGGTACAGGTAATTTTGGGCATGGATTGTCTAGGGAAATACCAAGCACAAATCCTATGCGGAGAACAAAAAGTGGTCCTACGGGGACCAAACGGTAAGAGGGTGTCATATCATGGGACCCACCGGGAAGCCGGGATCAAGGTGGTGAACATGATAAAAATGAAGAAATACCTAAACAAGGGAAGCGAGGCCTTCCTATGTTCGGTCGAGGACCTCAGCACCAAAACCCCCGAACCACAAACCATTCCAGTGGTAAACGAATTCACCGACGTCTTCCCGGACGAAATCCCCGGGGCACCCCAGCCAGAGAAGTCGAGTTCACCATAGATCTCGTACCGGGCGCTGCCCCGATTTCTAAACCTCCCTACCGGTTAGCACCAAAAGAAATGAAGGAACTGAAGACGCAACTGCAGGAATTGCTAGACAAGGGCTACATCCGTCCTAGCACCTCCCCATGGGGGGCGCCAGTGTTGTTTGTTAAAAAGAAGGATGGGAGCATGCGCCTATGCATCGACTACAGGGAACTTAACCAAGTCACGATAAAGAATAGATACCCCCTTACCCGAATTGACGACTTGTTCGACCAACTTAAAGGGGCAGGGGTATTTTCGAAGATTGATCTAAGATCCGTATATCACCAAATACAGGTGGCCAAACCGAATATTCAGAAAACAGCTTTCCAGACACGTTACGGTCACTATAAATTCACCGTAATGGCCTTCGGACTCACCAACGCGCCTGCCATATTAATGGACCTCATGAACCGAGTATTCCGACCCCACTTGGATGACTTCGTCATTGTATTCATTGACGACATCCTAGTCTACTCCCGAAACAAGGAAGAACATGAAAGACACCTCCGCATAACCCTGCAAACTCTAAGAGAGCACCAACTATACGCCAAGTTCTCTAAATGCGAATTCTGGAAAGACAGTGTGGCCTTCCTGGGTCACGTGATAGCCAAGGAAGGGATTAAAGTGGACCCCGCCAAAATCCGTGCCGTTAAAGAATGGACCACACCGAGCTCACTCACCGAAGTCCGAAGCTTCCTAGGTTTGGCGGGCTACTACAGGAGGTTTGTACCCGACTTCACCAGGATAGCCCAACCCCTCATCAAACTCATGAAGAAGGAAACCCCCTTCCGATGGGACAACGACTGCACCTCGACCTTTCGAGAATTGAAGGATAAGTTAACCACGGCACCCGTACTCGCCATCCTCTCCGGGGAGGAAGGATTCGAGGTTTTCAGTGACGCATCCAAGAAAGGGTTGGGGTGCGTGCTAATGCAAAAGGGCTGAGTAATAGCCTACGCATCCAGACAACTCAAAACCCACGAAGAAAACTACCCCACCCACGACCTCGAGCTAGCCGCCATCGTGTTCGCACTAAAAATTTGGAGGCATTACTTATATGGGGTGCAATGCAAGATTTACACGGACCATAAGAGCCTAAAATACATCTTCACCCAGAAAGACCTAAACATGAGGCAACGGAGGTGGTTAGAACTCATAAAGGACTACGACCTGGACATCCAATACCATGAGGGAAAAGCTAACGTGGTGGCGGATGCCCTAAGCAGGAAGGCTAACCACTCCCTCAACACCACTTGGATCCTACCAGACCAACTGTACAGGGACTTCCAAAGACTGAATTTGGAAATAATAAAGCAAGATCAAAACCACCCCGACATCCACGTGTTCAACACACGAGTCATACCTACGCTCTTCGAGGAAATCAAAATAGGGCAACAGCAGGATCTGGAACTAGATAAAATCCGCCTCGACCTAACCCAGGGGAAGGAAGGACCCTTCAAAATACACGAAGACGGCAGTATCCGTTACCAAGGTAAGTGGTGCGTGCCCTCAACGTACCCCACTTGAAACAACAAATCTTGGAGGAAGGACACAACTCCCCATACTCAGTTCACCCAGGGGGTGACAAGCTATACCAAGATGTAAAAAGGTTGTTTTGGTGGCCCAACATGAAAAATGAAATCGCGGATTTCGTGGCCAAGTGTCTAAATTGCCAAAGGGTGAAGGCCGAACGGTGCAAACCCAAGGGACTCGTACAACCCCTTGAGGTACCACAAGGAAAGTGGGATTCCATATCCATGGATTTCGTCGGAGGACTACCCCCAACGAAGACCGGCAAAGATAAGATTTGGGTCATAGTGGACCGACTAACCAAAACGGCGCGATTCATCGCCATGAAGGAAACATGGACAATGACACAACTAGCCCAAGCCTACTTGAGCCAAGTAGTGAAGTATCACGGAGTTCCACGAAACATCGTGTCCGATAGAGACTCCAGGTTCCTCTCACAATTCTGGAAATCACTACAATTAGCCTTGGGGACACAACTAAAACTAAGCACTGCTTTCCACCCCACCACGGACGGCCAAACCGAAAGGACCATTCAGACTCTCGAAGACATGCTAAGAGCCTGCGTGTTAGACTTTCAAGGGACATGGGAGGAACACCTAGACCTGATTGAATTCTCATACAACAACAGCTACCACGCGAGCATTCGTATGGCACCCTACGAAGCTCTATACGGACAAAAATGTAGAACCCCCTTATGTTGGGAAGACATGGTCGACCCAATAACACTAGGGCCCCAACACCTACAAGATACAATCACTAAGGTCAAGTACATCCGGGAAAGGATGAAGGCTGCCCAGGACCGCCAGAAGTCCTATGCCGACCTAAAGAGGAAACAAGCCGAGTTTAACACCGGGGACAAGGTCTGATTGAGAATCTCGCCCACACGAGGGGTGATGAGATTCGGAAGGAAAGGAAAGCTCAGCCCTCGATTTATCGGCCCCTATGAAATTATAGAAAAAGTTGGGAACCTAGCCTATCGCCTCGCCCTACCTGTTGAACTAGAACGAGTACTCAACGTATTCCACATATCCCAGCTAAAGAAATACATACACGACCCAAGCCACATGCTTCAACCCGAGGTCGTAAACCTCGACGAGTCACTAGTATACGAAGAAAGACCCGTGAGGATCCTGGACACCAAGACAAGAAACACCCATCGCGAGCCATAGAAATGGTGAAAGTCCTCTGGACCAACCAAGGGACCGAGGAAGCAACGTGGGAGCTCAAAGACACAATGAGGGAACGCTACCCCGAACTTTTCATACCAGGTAACTAAGAAAAAAGTTACTCGGCAAGGACCAAGCTTCGGGGACGAAGCTTCCCGTTAAGGGGGGGGGGGGGGGGGGGGGGGAGAGTGTAACACCCCATGTTACGGCCCCTAAAACCAATTAATTAATTAACCCATAGCCCAAGAGAAAGAATAAATTATAATAATAAATTAGGAAAAAAAGGCCCACCATAGTCCATGGGCCCTCATCCCTAAACCCAACCCCTAGTCCTAAAAGAATTAGACCCTAAATAAGACCCTTAGATATATAAATAGGGAACCTAGAAGGCACCTAGAACTCCCACAAGAATAACGCCCCACCACCCCAAAAGAGCTCCAAGAATCCCCTTAGAAGAAATCAAGAAAGCAAGAAAGCTTAAAGAAAGACCCTTCATAGCCAAGGAATTAATTAAGGCTAAGAGGTAACCCATGTCTCAATAAAACCTATTTTCAAAGCTATGATTTCCCCCGTAGGATTCCCCCATATTATTGTGTATTGATGATTTGTGATGTTATTATTGGTGATTGATGGGATAATTCCATGGGTGATCTTGATATCAGGAGATTCTTGATAACTATGGTGTTCTTAACGATTATGTGGAGTTCTTGATGATTATATGGTGTTCTTGATAATCGTATGGCGTTCTTGATGCTTATGTGTTATTTGTACCGAATCTTGTAATTAGAAGACGAACCGTATTCTTGTTGATGTAAAAGTAATTAGAACCCTAGGTTGATGTTCTTGTTGGCGTTCTTGATGCTTGTGTGATGTTCTTGATGCTTATGTGATATTCTTACTGAATCTTGTAATTAGAAGACGAATCGTATTCTTGTTGGCATAAAAGTGATTAGAACCCTAGGTTGTATCGTATGATATTATTCTTGGTGTATTGGGTGGGGAAATCGCATGTTTGGATGTCAATTATGTTTAGAAAATCATGATAGGTTATGTGCCGTACGTTTCTCATATTTGATCCGTTAATTGTCTACGTGTTGATCGTTAATTGCGTTGTAAAGTGTCTAAGCATGGTTTCGGGTTCCACAATGGTTCCCGGGGCGTTTTGTGTATAAAGAGTCAGTGGGGGGTAGGTGGGGGGGTAGGGGACCCGCCACCTACCCGCGGCCAAAAGGGGCGTCTCCGGCAGCGGGCAGCTGCCCGCCGCCGACCCGCTGCCCGGAACAGTGTTTACCGGCGGGCAGCCGGTGGGTGGCCCCCCACCCATCGGCTACCCGCTGGAAATCTCCCCCATTCGGGACCCCGGCTTCTTCGTTTGATGTTTCCCCGATCCCCGTGGTGTCCCAACGGACTCCGTTCATCGTGTTGTGTCTAGTTTGATGTTTTGAGTACCGTTCGTCGGTTAATGAGTCTTATATATTGCATGCTAGTTGAATTGGTATCCCGTTGACCTAGGTGGAAGAAGTATGAACCCCTTAGGACCAGTCTTAGTATGTGAAGGATCACGTATAGGTTTCGTTATACGCTTTCTCCCCCTTCCCAGTGTGTTAATGTGGGTTGCATGTGCTTGCTATGTGTTATGTGTGCATGATACCCCAATTCGGTTGCGATCGGATTGGTTATTCCTGAGCTGCGGTTCAGAAGCTGGCTGCGTTCAGATTTACACTCTTGGGCTGTGGTCCACCGTTTGGTTGCGATCAAACGTTTCTACATGAGCTGCGGTTCATACTTTCCTGGCTGCGGTCAGATGACATAGTCTTGGGCTGCGGTCCACTGTTTGGTTGCGATCAAACATTATGATGAGCTGCGGTTCATCGGTCGGTTGCGATCGACCCCTCCGTGTTGCGATACGGGGCAGGGTGCTGCGGGGCCGTGTCAGAGCTATATGCGCTGACCCTCATGTATGGGCATGCGATTGGTCCTGTGGCGCCAACAAAGTGTGCTATGTGATGAGATATGGATGAGTTGTGATTATGAGTATCTTGGGGGATGTGACTATGGGATTTATGCTGGGGATTGTTTATATTGGGTTATGACTATTAATTGTGCTCAGCTTTATCTGTCTTGCCTGTTGTGGATTGTATACGCTTGTTATAACTGTTGCTTGTGTCTAGCCTTATCTGTCGAGTCATTCCCGGTTTTAAAAGCTAGAGTTCGTAGGATATATCTTCATGCTCAAAATGGTTTTCGTATATCTATATATATCTATATGTATTGTATTTCAACGCGTTGGAGTGGGTTACCAGCATCTCTCGCTGAACAGATATATTTGGCTTTCAGGCACAGAAGAATAAGTCACTGGAGCGCGCTAGAAATTGGAACGTAGAAGTAGATAGTTTCCCTTTCGGCCTGCATGCCATGCTTATGCATTTACATTATCAAGGATATTAGTTAGTTAGCCTGTGCATCTGAGTTCTCTGGCTCAGGTGTGGCATAGCACCCCGTACTCTTGTATTACGTTTTAGGATTTAATGAGATTCCTCCTTTATTTTATAAGTTTTAAATATCTTGAAATTTCGGGGTGTTACACAATTGTTCATCATCATCGACATCTTGTATAAGAGTTTTCCTATTAATTGACTAAACAAACCTATATCTCTCCTCTGGGACATTGAAAAATTCATTAGCACAAGCGACTAATGCATTAGAGATAATATATGTGGAGTATAACTTGAGCCTTTCATCCGGCAGTTCAATATCATTTTGATAATTCATTCCTTGAACTCAAAAATGCAGGTTCTACGAAAGTCAAACTCTCTAACTTCTTATGAATACCTTTTGTGTTCAAGTCTGTTATGTCTATCTCAATACAGACCTCCATCCTGTCAAAGTCTATCTCAACATAGACTTTTAACTCTAACAAGCCTTATCGCAATATAGACTTTTATGTAAAGTCTATCTCAATATAGACTTTTAACTCTGTCAAGTCTATCTCAGCAGGAAGAAAAATGGTGTCAAAAGTCCCTTAAACTTCCCTGCTAATATGGATAAGTCACTAGTAGAAAAATGGCCAAAAAAATCTGAAAATTTACGTCTATTGTGACATAACCAAACGCCTAAAGTGATGCGTTGCAATTTTTTAATTAAAATATCATCTTTAAATATGTTTTATTTTTTAAATACGTAGACTATATGCAGTCGTTGTGCATTTACAACACACGGATAGTCTTATTCAAAAAAAAATGAATTAAATATTTCCATCCACTATATTGGTATACCAAATGCAATTAAATTGCGTGTTTTTTATTTTTCATAATTTCTGCCTCTGATATATATTAATTCGAGAAGCGAAAACTATGATTTTCAATGCCAAAATTTTCAATCACTATCACTCCACGCTCTCATAAGCCTCTTAGCTACCATCATCCCCATACTTCACTATCTCCATCGTAAAAATCGCACACACTCCATCGTCACCATCACACAGGCTCCATTGTCGCGCGGGTCAGGCTCCATTGTAACAAAAGGACTAAACACCTTGTTGGTCCCGATAGATTGTAGCGAGAGTCTAGAGGGGGGGGGGGGGTAGGTGAATAGACTCTTTTCGTGAAATGCCCTAAAAGTCACCTTTCGGTGTTTTGGCGCAGCGGAAAAGTCATATTCGTTAAATTGCTTTGCACGAGTTTGCGATAAGGAAAACTTTCGGTAAAAGAGATAATGAGGATGATATGAATGCAGAAAGAAAAAGCTTAAGTAAAGAGATAGAAGGGACAAGATATTTTATAGTGGTTCGGCTAACGTTGCCTACTCCACTCTTCTTCCACAACTGATGGAAGGATTGCACTATCACTCTTTAGTACAATTACACAAAGACTTCCTTGATCACTAAGCCGGACAACCTTCGTAGGTTTTCAACTCCTCGAGTTTACTCCGCCTCTATCAACTTCTTCTTCAGAGTTGAGGTTGGTAGAAAAAGATTTCTTGATTTCTCCAACGTGATGAAGTCTTGACTGAGAGAGATGACTGCTTCGAACAAAAGGAAAGACTTCTCTAAGGAGTAAGAAAATGATCAATAACGTTCTTCAAGTAACTTAACACCTTAACACTGGTTCACAGAAGCTTTTAGAGATTTGAGAGCGTTCAAGAGCTTTTCCAAGTGAATGAGTCGAGTGAAAAGAACCAACACCTTCTTAGTTGATGAAGGTAGGTTTATATAGGTGATGAAAATTCATCCGTTGGAGGGAGATGAGATTTTCGAACCTTTTAACCAGTGGGCAAGGACCGGGGAGCTTCATGCATTAAATGCTCCATTAATGAGGTTGTAACATGTAGCCGTTGAAAGTATGGAAAGCATTAGGGTTTTGTCCTTTAGCTCCAGGAGATGGTACACCTTCATTTAATGCTCCTTGATTAGTGTGTCCCATAAGATGAGGTCCTTATTGTCCTAGGATGTTGTCAACTCAGACAGATAGAACATTCTTCTCGTTGTTGAAGAGAAGTAATGTTTGGTAAGAATCGTCTTTAACAAAACTGTCCTTTCGTGATAGTTGACAACTCCTGCTTGACTTTCGTTGTTGTTCATCATGCCTTGTGTCTTCTTTCGTCTTGGAGACCCTAACAACTAGTCATAACTCATTTTCGTGTGTTTGTCTAGCTTAACACGAATTACAGAGGAGTTATGGCAACTCTCGTCTAGGACGAAAGCAGCGAATGAAAAAGCTAATAGTTAGGGGTCTACTTTTCTACATTACATTGGTATCATCAAAATCCTAATACAAGGTTCCTAACAATTTCTCCCTTTTTGATGATGCCAAAACCCTATACCCTTCTTGTAAGGCTGAAAATGATTCCATAAAGAATTTTTCTATTATAAAATCAGCCTTACATGAGAGTGTACAAGTCTTTTTCTAAGATGAAAGCATTAACAAATAAGACAAGGACAAATAACTCAGACAAGTGACATGAGATGTGTGACAATGAGAGTTTCATATTATGATAATGAAAATTACAAAATCTTTTTGATGAAAACAGAACGAAAGATATCTTACATTTCTAAGAGCTTTGACTTCTGTTGAGCAGCTTCCTTAAGTTCTTTGTCGTCTTTTTTCTTTTGTTGCTTGAGCATTCTTTTGAAGTCTATTTTCTCATTGATCTTTTTCCTGAAGATCTTAATCGAATTTGTCTTGAAAAGCTCTTCATGTTCTCCTTTGATATTTAAACTTGTGTAGTTGTTATAGGCTTCACGAATGTTTCTTTCTTTGACTATCCCAGCTTTCCACCACGAAATTAGCTCAAACGAATTCATTCCTTCTTGATAACTTTTTCTTGACTCTTTGTGCAACTTGAAGGCTGCATTGTGAATAACACTTTGTGGAGAGTCTTTGGTTACACTTGAAAGATCTTCGATGAAATTCCTGATTCTTTCTCTTTCCTTTGCTTCATCCTCTCTTCTTTTGATTTCTTCATCATGTTTCTTCCACAGTTCTCTGTTTTCTCTTTTGATCCTTTCGTTTTGGGTGCTAATGTGATCTTGCCTTGTATGATTATCCCTTGTTTTAAGCCAGGTAGGGACATTGCAACCCTCAAAACGTTTACCACTTCCTTCTTCATAGGGAACAATGTCCACAAAGTTTCCTATGCCATCCATAGTTACTTTGTTGTTCTTCATAAGTCTCTGCCTTAGATTCGTCTGTTCTCTCTTGGACAGACCCGTGAAGATGTACTTGGCTTCAGAACCGAAAGATTGGCGAGGCTTAAGTGATCAGGATTGGTATCGACCATGGTATCTTGGCTTTGAGGATAGGTGACCACGAGACCTTGTTGGAGGATGGGATGGATTTGTGTTCCTTCGGCCAGAGTTTCTTGGTGTCCGAGAAGGCGAGTGTCTTGCTTCTGGAGACTGATCTTTCGTGTTGTTTCTTGGATGATCATCATCCTTATCCTTGTCGTCATCTCTCTTATCATCATCCTTATCCTTGTCGTCATCTCTCTTTTCCCCCTTTTTTGCATCATCGGCACAAGTGGTAGGAGGAACAGTGGAAAGCTTGCTTACGGCTACCAAGATGTCCTGGGCATAACCGAGAATTTGAAGAGCATATTCTCCCAGTTGGTATGAATTATCTTGATAAGTATCGATCTTTGTACAGGCTAGGTCAACACGTTCTTTAAGGCCAAAGTGAGAATGTTTGAGCTCGTGTTGTTGCCGTGCAAATTTGTTCATGGTGGTGTCAAGTTCATGAAGTCTCTTCGCAATTCGCTCAAGGAACTTGCGATCTGATTGAGTGTGCTGCGACGGTTGAGGTTGTTCTTGAGGTGGAGGCTGAGGTTGAGATTGGGCAGCCATCAGAAGATCTACCTTCTTGCATAAATCATCTAGTACTTTCGTGTCCTTTTTCCGTAGAACAAGATATTGCAGATGGATGGTTTCGGCTGAATGGACAGTTTCTCTCATGAGGTTCATGATGGTCCGTGGGGACTCTGCAGTTAACTCTTCTTCAATGTTTGTTGGCGTTGTGTCCATTTGTTCATTTTGAGGTGGTGCTTCCCTTTTGCCACCACTTGCTGAGCTGAGAAGAATTGGTGAGGCTTCCAGTTTGCCCTCACGCACAGATTCTTTCTCTTGCTTGATCGGCGTTTCGTCCATGGGTTGAACAAGTGGAACTATGGCACGAGACAGATCTTCGGGATGTTCATTTGAAGCTTCTTTCGGGTCATCACTATCAGAGGGTAATTTTCTTAGGGGAGATCTTTGGGGAAAGGTATCATAATCAGGACCGATCAATATTGGATCACTATCTTCGGGATCGTCTTCTTGAGCACCTGCATTACCCAAATGATCATTATTGTCATCGTCATCATCGTTGTCATCATGCTCGTCATCTGCATCTTCAACATCATCATCATTATCATCTTCATCTTCATCGAGATTTATTACACAGAACAAACGTAATAGAAACGATTACAGTCTCTCGTGCATCAGTAGGCAAGCTAGCCTTTACTCAATGCTATCCTTCTTCTTTCGTGCATACTCAAAATACTCCTTCTTTCGGATCATATGAGCAAATACTTCAGCGATGAGAGTTTCGTGATTTACCCCCATTGTTTCTCTAGAGAGACCTCGTCTCTCCATGTCATCTAGTTCAGCCAAGACTTTGGCTTTAGCACCAGCGTACAATGCACGATATCTTTCTTCGTGTTTCAGAAGTGGTGTTAGTTGAACAAGGGAGTAGAATTCTGAGATGTCTGGTTCCTTCCCAAAGGGTGAACCTTTCTCAACTGAACTTCTGAGATCGTGGTGCGACATTTTTTCGGACAAAGATGAGCTCTCGGATGTGAGGGCCATTTCCTTCCCTTTATCCATGAGCTTATAAAATATGAAGAATGAGTCCATTAAATAGTGGGTTGGACCTCTCAAAAGATGTGTCCGAATGACTTGACCAAGGCACGCCTTAGGGAATATATTCATTTCCAAGAAATTTTTCCTTGATCCGAGATATTAAACAGATGAGAAATGAGACAAGTAAAGTCTCGTTCAATATCTTTAAAGAAAAGCAGAACCAACGAAGTTTTATTATTCATAATACCGAGAGAAGAAAATACATAAGGTGAGATACAAAATCCAAGGGATCAATTTTTCTTTCTCTCATTTTTCTTGACTCCAGACGACTCAGCTTTCGCCTTTTTCAGATTTCCCCACATCTGCTTGTACCACTTTCCGGTACGTGGGTAGTTGGAACCAGATGAGGATTCAGGTTCTTCCCCCTTAGCATATGCCTCTTTTTCATCCTCTTGTTTCAGATAGGCCATATAATCTCGATCAAGGAACTTGCTGGGATCCTTAGGGGTGGCCTGAGTAGGGTCTGTTTCTTTTGAAAGCCTTTCTTCATTTTCAGATTTTTCAACAATGTAGGCAGCCATCTCATCATATTGAAGAGATGATTCGAAATCGGAGAGGATGTCTACTGGTGCTTGCGGACTGTTACCTGGATAAAGGTCACCTTGTTCCTCCCGGATACGCCTAGCAACCTCTCTTAGTTTGTAAGAGTCACCTCTAGTGAAAGGTTTCTTTGGAGACATGGTGAGGAGGAGAATGATGAAGATGATGTGAAGAATTCACCTCCTTTTATAGCAAGAGATCCATAAAGTTCATGTGTCTGTTACACATATTTTTCAACGTAGCAATTAATACTCATAAATATCTTCAAGGAGTTATCAATTCCAGGCAAGACTTTGACTGTGAATATTCGACTCTTTATTAACCATGCTCCAACTTCAATGTGCTTAAATGTCAGATAACTCATAATGATTTATGGCCCCCTTTTTTTTTGACCAGATTACATTTGTGTGATTAGTTTTCCTGTAACTTTAAACAAGAAACTAACAAAGATAAACATAGTCAAGAATTGCATTCATTCTAAGTACGAAAAAATAACACTTTTATTAGATCATAAAGGAGAGAAAAAGGGGGTTCCAAGTCACAACAGTACAGCACACAACAATTTAGAGAAAACGATAGGGCACGTGAAGTTCCAGACGAGTCATCTCTTCGGTCACATCAGAAAGATTTGCCTTCTTTGCATATTCATCCAGCTCCTCAAGTGAGAGAGTGGGTTCGGGTGAATGAGTTGAAGACCGAGAGTGAACCATAGTGAAATCTTCATAAGACTGATCACTAGGTTGGGGAACTTCAGGAATAGGATACCAGTGAGAGGTAGGTGTAGTTGTTGAATGCTTGTTAGAGCTTTTCATCATTATTACCCTTTCGTTAGCAAGCCGTTTGGCTTGTTTTAGGCAGTATTCTTTCTTAGCCCTGGATTCATTGACCAGATTGTCAAGAATCTCCTTCTCCTTTCGTGTTGCAGTGTTAGACATGGAGTAAATTACGTTGATCCTTTCCCTATCTTCTTCCAACTTAATGATGGTGGCATTTGGTAGCTTGCTGGCTTCTCGCAGATGATGAGCTAGGCGAGTAGCTCTTCTCTCAGCTTCATCGATCTTTCCTTTCCCTTTGTCCATTCCTACAAGCTTTTTCCTTTTTCTAAGGGTTAAGAGTGAGTACGGCTCATGAAATGGGAAAACAATTTATAGGAAAAAAGTTATCGTGTCAATCTTGATAAAATCTTTTAGATACTGACACCGTATTGAAAAGATATTGAAAGATAGAGTCATATATTAGAAGATCACAATCATGATAACATCACAACTTATCACCGTGGCCTAACAAAGTTATTTAGGCCTTCTTTTTCTTGTTGCTTGCGGTGGATTTGAGAGGAGATGCCATCTTAGTAAGAGTGCTTGAGGGTGAGGAGTTAAAACTGCCACTTCGTTCCAGTACACTGTCTTCCTTGACGTACCCTATAGGGTTGCCAACAGAGTGAAATGACTCTCTTGACTCATTTTCCGTTGTGTCACGGAGAAGACTCTGTATGTGTTGAGAATGTTCAAGAAATTGATTAAACTCTTACTCGGTTACAAGTGGATCATTGAGGATTTCGCTTTCCCCTTCTTGTGCCTCAGTGATTGTTCTTTCGCTTCCTGTACTCATATCTGCACATGTAAAGATAAATACTAGAAGTTTTGTTAGATATGAAAACTTAACCACGTCATGTACCTCATTTATAAAGATCCTTGCGTGTAAGGATGGATCAAATCTTTTGAGTATCGAGAGTGAGAATCTTTGCAGATTTGATTCTCTTGGCTTTATGTCAATTCAATCATTCCGATTTCGTGTCTTAGAGATGAGAATCTTGCTTCACTCAATGGTTTTGTGAGTATATCTGCAAGTTGATCATCAGTATTAACATACTCAGGAGATATATCTTTCTTCTCGACATGATCACGAATGAAATGATATTTGATGTCAATATGCTTAGTTCGAGAGTGTAAGACGGGATTATGTGTAATGGCAATTGCACTCATGTTATCGCATTTAATGCTCACTTCTCGTGCATTTATACATAATCCTTCAATTGATATCTCATCCATAAAATTTGAGCACAACAGCTTCCGGCTGCAATGTATTCGGCTTCAGCCGTACTTGTAGCAATAGAATGTTGTTTCTTGCTAAACCATGATACAACTCTTCCTCCTAGGAACTGGCAGGTTCCTGAGGTACTTTTTCAATCAATTCGACATCCTGCGAAGTCTGCATCTGAGTATCCAATTAAATCAAATGATCCTTCTTTCGGGTACCAAAGTCCGACACTTTGTGTTCCCTTAAGATATCTTAATATCTTTTTAGTTGCACTTAGATGACTTTCTTTCGGCTTGGCTTGAAATCGAGCACATACCCCAACAGCAAACGAAATGTCAGGTCTGCTTGCTGTTAGGTATAAAAGAGAACCAATAATGCCTCGAAAGTTTTTCTGATCAACATCTTTTTCTTCGTTATCAACATCCATTCTCAGGGATGTGCTCATAGGAATTTTGACCGAACTTTTTCCATCAATGCCAAATTTTCGGATTAGGTCCTTGGTATATTTGGCTTGATTAATGAATATTCCATCTGGGCATTGTTTGACCTGTAATCCCAGAAAATAGTTTAGTTCTCCCATCATGCTCATCTCAAATTTACCCTTCATAAGATTGGAGAACTTTTCACACAATATTGGATTTGTGCTCCCGAAGATAATGTCATCAACGTAGATTTGGACTAATAGAATATGATCATTATATTTTATACGAAAGAGTGTTTTGTCAACCACTCCTTTCGTGAAACCACAGTTGATAAGAAAGTATGAAAGAGTGTCATACCAGGCTTGTGGAGCTTGCTTTAAACCATAAAGAGCCTTTTTGAGATGATAGACCTTTTCAAGCTCATTATTGATTGCAAAACCAGGTGGTTGTTCAACATACACTTCTTCTTCAAGAAGGCACTCTTGACATCCATTTGATAAAATTTGAAATTCTTATAGGCTACAAATGCCAGGAATATACGTATAGGCTCCAATCTTGCTATAGCGGCGAAGGTTTCATCAAAATCAATTCCTTCTTCTTGGCAATACCCCTTAGCGACAAGACGAGCTTTGTTCCTAACAATGAGCCCATCTTCACTCATTTTGTTTCTGAACACCCATTTAGTTCCAATGACGTTCTGATGAGATGGTCTCGATATAAGTTCCCATACCTCATTTCGTTCAAACTGATGGAGCTCTTCTTGCATGGCTATTACCCAGTCAGGGTCACTTAGGGCTTCTTCTATGGATTTTGGTTCCATTTGTGACAAGAAGCATGTCATCATACTTTCGTGCAATGAGGCTCTTGTTCTCACACCTTCTTGGACATTACCAATAACCTGATTTGATAGATGATCTCTTAACCACCGGAGGTCTGGTTCAAATGCATCTTGTTGATTTGAGCTTACATTTCAGGAATATATGGTAGATCAATGTATATCATTGGTTCAGATGTTGTGGTACTTGTAGGATCATTCTGTTGAGTTCCAACTTTTTCTTGAGATGCAGGTTCGGGTTCTGAAATCTTTAGCTGATATTTCGTGTAAGTCGAAAGTATATCTTCTTCGTCTGAGATGTCTTCATCGACAGGTTGCGGAGGACTTTGACTTGAGTTGATTGAAGTTTTACATCCAGATGGATTCTTCTCAGATTGTTCATCAAATTTGACATGAATGGATTCCTCAATTATCATTGTTCGTTTGTTTAGAACTCTGAATGCTTTGCTTACTGAAGAATATCCCATGAATAGTCGTTCATCAGCTCTTTCGTCAAAAGCCCTTAGATAATTTTTTTCGTTGTTGTGTATGAAGCACCTGCAACCAAAGACATGAAAATAACCGATACTAGGAGTTTTACCTTTCCATAGCTCATATGGTGTCTTGTTGCGAGATTTGTTGATCAAGGATCTATTTTGTGTATAGCATGCCGTGTTTATGGCTTCGGCCCAAAATCTCTTTGGTAGACCTGAGTGCGAGATCATCGTTCGTGCAGCTTCTTTCAAGGTTCTATTTCTCCTTTCGGCCACTCCGTTTTGCTGAGGAGTTCGTGCTGCCGAGAGTTGGTGGAAGATTCCATTTTGCGCACAGAATTCCTTTATAACTTTGTTGACAAATTCAGTTCCCTGATCAGATCTTATTCGAATTATTTTGACCTCCTTTTCTGTTTGAAGTTGTCTTAAAAGATTTGGAATAGTTGTCTCTGTTTCATTCTTCTTCTTCAAGAAAAGCACCCATGTATATCTTATGTAGTCGTCTACTATAACAGGAGTATACTTTCTTCCACTTAAACTTGCTGGATCTACTGGTCCAAAGAGATCCATATGTAGAAGGCTTAGAGATCGAGAGTTTGCATCCACATCTTTTGACTTGAAAGATGACTTGAATTGCTTTCCTTTTTGACATGCTTCACATATTTTATCTTTCATGTATGACACTTCGGGTAGTCCTCTCACGAGATTTCTTTTGGCAAGCTTGTTTATAGTCTTCAAGTTCATATGGCTTAGTTTGTTATGCCATTCTTGATTAAGATCTGCATTACTTTTGGCCACAAGACAAACATTAGCGTTAGAAGAATTTAAGGATATTACATACATGTTCTTTTTTCGTTGACCCGTTAAGGCTGTCTTGCCATCCTTCGTGTTCACGATTTTACATTCGTCTTCGGAGAATTCTACTTTGTATCATTTGTCACAGAATTGACTTGTGCTTAGGAGATTGAACTTCAGTCCTTCAACATAAGAGACATCTTGTATTGTTATTCCCCTTTTGATGATGTCCCCTTTTCCACGAGTCTTGCCACTGTTTTCTCCTCCAAAGATAACTTTGGGTCCATCTACTTCCATAAAGTTGCTCAACATTGTTTTATCACCAGTCATATGTCTTGAGCATCCACTATCAACATACCGTATGACTTGTTTTTCCTGCATCAAAGATTATATGTTTTTAAGTACCCATTGAGTTTCAGGTCCTTGAGGGTTAGCAGTCAACTTTGGAACCCACATCAACCTAGAGTGTCCACGACTCATCCTTGGTCCTCTATATCCATTAGATGTACGATAATCATAATGAATATTGGCAAAGACTTTAGCATTATATCTTTTACGAAGATATTCCTGAGGAGGATTTTCATAATGCTTGAGATGATTAGTTTATTTACACAGATGAGTCTTTTCAAACTCTGCTCTAGAGAGAGGTTCTGGGTAATCAAACCAATCTTCTTCTGATGGCCCAGTCCATCCATTGCCATACCCAGATCTTATGAAGGATCTTTCGGGTTGTCTGATTTGTCCGTTCTTTGAAATTCCTTGAGTAGGATTCTTTCGTGTGAGTTTCGGACGATATTGCCTCTGGTTAACATTCGTCTTTTTCTTGGATTGAGTATTCCTGTTAGGCTGACCTCTTTTATGGTGTAGATCTTGTCTATTGCCATTTGGTCCATTCCTTCTGACATAAATTTGTCTAGGATTGCCATAAACGAATTTCTCTTTTCCAGATTCCACAACACGTTGTACAACCTTTCCTTTCGGTTGGCTTGTTGTTTGTGGTGTTTCGACATTGTTAACTACCATCATAGGCTCAGACACCTGGGTGGGTCCTTGAAAAAATGCAGCCTCGAAGCTTTTGTGTGAATATGCATTCGTGGATTTGTTCAATTCGACTTGTGAAGAGGAGCTGGGGTTAAAACCAATTCCAGTTCTTTCCCCGGGCAGTCTAGATTCATTCATCATTCTATCCATTAACTTGGATGAGTTATTGAATTTATCCAAGACTTCAAGCAGTTCTTGCTCTCTCTTTTCTTTTGCTGTACATTGCTCCTTTAGAGCGAGAACATTTTTCTCAAGTTGCTCCTTAGCAATGACTAGCATATCGTTCTCAATTCGAACTTGCTTTAGTTCATTATAGCTAATCATGAGCCGAGAGTTCTCCTCTTTAAGTTTGGAGTAAGTGTTATTTATCACCTTGAACCTCCTCATCATTTCGGTAACAGATTCATTAGAGGTTTGACTTCCCACAGAACTTGACTCAGCTGAATAACAAGAAGATGAATGAGAGTTTACCTCATCTTCATCTGCCATGAGGCACAGTTCGTCTAACTCTTGGCTGAATAGGCACAGCAGTCCTTTCTCCTCATCAGTGTTTTCGTCTTCTGAGCTCGAAATTGAGGAGCTACTTTCGGTTGCAACTGTGTCAGAAGTTTCGTTTACAAGCATTGCCTTCCTTCTTCCTTCATTTCAGGAGTTTGATGATTCGGTCTTGTCGCTCCTTTTATATCTTTCTCCAGTCTCTTTTGAGGAAATTGTGGTAGTGTTGTTATCTTGATGCTTGCTCACTAGGATGAGGACAGTTCGCCTTGAAGTGTCCTGGCTTTCGGCAATTATAGCACAATAGTTGCGAGTCCATGGTTTCGGTTTTTGAGGTTTGAGGGGAATTCTCGTGCTTCTTTTGCTGGCCCGATCGTTGTGGGTCTTGAAAGTTGTTCTTCCTCATGAACCTTTTCATTTTCCTGACAAATAGTGCATATTGTTCATCAGATAAAAAATCACAAGAATTAGTTTTCGACCTGTTGGATGTTGATGCTGATTGATTTGCCATGAGAGCAATGTTTCTCGTTTCTGATTCTTCGGCATCTTTCGGTTCATGTTCGAACTCATATGCTTTGAGATCACTAAAAATCTTGGTCGTGCTTGTTGTTTTCATGTCTCGATTATCCCTCATCGCAATAACCTTCATTTCCCATGATTTTGGTAATCCACGAAGAATCTTCAGATTCATCTCCTTTTCAGTTAGCTCTTTCCCGAGATCTGACAGATCGCCCATAAGTCTGGTGAATCTGAGTTCCATCTCCATGATTGTTTCATTTGGCAGCATTTTGAACTCTTCAAATGTTTTCATGGCCATTGTCAGTTTGTTGTCCTTTTCTTGCTCGTCTCCTTCTCCTAAACTCATTAGGACATTCCACACTTCTATGGCATTTTGGCACTTTCGGACTCTGGGAAACAAAGAATCATCCAGAGAGTTGTAGAGAATATTTCTTGCCACATTGTCCAGATTTGCCCTCGTTCTTTCGTCCGAGGTATACTGCTCTTTAGGCTTTGGTATCATCTGTGCAGCTCCTGCTCCCTGTGCGGCTGCTTGTGCATTCGCCATCATGACCGTGATTGGTCCGGTTGTTATGACGTCCCACATTTCATCATGAATAGAGCATAGGAGAGCCTGCATTCTTAACTTTCAGTCATCAAATTTAGCAAGACTAAAGGCAAGTTGCTTGGAGCGATGTGCATGATCCTTTTCCATTTTTTTAAAAAAAAAATGTGCAAACAAAATATGCAAGATTTTTAAGAGATTTTTGATAAGGGATCTACCAGGCAGTAAATGCAAAGCCTTTACCGATCAAGGTATTGGCTCTGATACCACTTGTTGGTCCCGATAGAGTATAGCGAGAGTGTAGAGGGGGGGGGGGTGAATAGACTCTTTTCGTAAAATTCCCTAAAAGTCACCTTTCGGTGTTTTGGCGCAGCGGAAAAGTCAGATTCGTTAAATTGCTTTGCACGAGTTTGCGATAAGGAAAACTTTTGGTAAAAGAGATAATGAGGATGATATGAATGCAGAAAGAAAATGCGTAAGTAAAGAGATAGAAGGGACAAGAGATTTTATAGTGGTTCGGTTAACATTGCCTACTCCACTCGTCTTCCACAACTGATGGAAGGATTGCACTATCACTCTTTAGTACAATTACACAAAGACTTCCTTGATCACTAAGCCGGACAGCCTTCGTAGGTTTTTCAACTCCTCGAGTTTACTCCGCCTCTATCAACTCCAACGTGATGAAGTCTTGACTGAGAGAGATGATTGCTTCGAACAAAAGGCAAGACTTCTCTAAGGTGTAAGAAAATGATCAATAACCTTCTTCAAGTAACTTAACACCTTAACACTGGTTCACAAAAGCTTTTAGAGATTTGAGAGCGTTCAAGAGCTTTTGCAAGTGAATGAGTCGAGTGAAAAGAACTAGCACCTTCTTAGTTGATGAAGGTGGGTTTATATAGGTGATGAAAATTCATTCGTTGGAGGGAGATGAGATTTTCGAACCTTTTAACCAGTGGGCAAGGACCGGGGAGCTTCATGCATTAAATGCTCCATTAATGAGGTTGTACCATGTAGCCGTTGAAAGTATGGAAAGCATTAGGGTTTTGTCCTTTAGCTCCAGGAGATAGTACACCTTCATTTAATGCTCCTTGATTAGTGTGTCCCATAAGATGAGGTCCTTATTGTCCTAGGATGTTGTCAAATCAGACAGATAGAACATTCTTCTCATTGTTGAGGAGAAGTAATGTTTGGTAAGAATCGTCTTTAACAAAACTGTCCTTTCGTGATAGTTGACAACTCCTGCTTGACTTTCGTTATTGTTCATCATGCCTTGTGTCTTCTTTCGTCTTGGAGACCCAAACAACTAGTCATAACTCATTTTTGTGTGTTTGCCTAGCTTAACACGAATTACAGAGGAGTTATGGCAACTCTCGTCTAGGATGAAAGCAGCAAACGAAAAAGCTAATAGTTAGGGGTCTACTTTTCTACATTACATTGGTATCATCAAAATCCTAATACAAGGTTCCTAACAAAATTGAATGTATATGGGAAGTTTGATTCCATGTTCTATGTTTTGCTGTAAATGATGATGTTAGATGCAATTAGCATCATTCCTGAACATCTCTCATCTAGCTACTCTCAACTTGCAAATGAATAAGAAATTACAGCAACTGAAAGAACCTTATAAGAAAGGTCTTCAAGCATTAAAAAAAATAAGTGATTTGCATCGTGGGATAGTTAAGTATTTGTAATATTTTTAAGAATGCCTATAATAAATCACCCTTTTCTTCTTTTTGTTGTTCTATATTCTCCATTATATTCCAGCACGAGTTCGAGTTTTAGCATTGATTGTGAAGTTATTGTAACGTTTTCCCTAATCACAATTATTATAATATTGGGATAAGTTATGATAATGCTATGTATTTGATGTGTGGTGCAACACTAATAACCTAGTAGTTAGACTACCATTATGATTAAGAGTCTGGTTAGGGTTTAAGAGACCTAAAGACATACAACCACAACGATGGCCAGTGGTTATATAAGGTCACTAGTCCTCTCATTGCTAACACTACATACCTCATACACCATCTTGAGAGAGCTGAATAGAAGTGAGAGACAAAACTTTATAGCAGTCCGGATCGCTCAATACAAGAACTAATGGCTGGATGTTAGTATGATCCTGTTATCACATATTTTATGATGCATGTGACATATTTAATTCTAACAGTTGGTATCTGAGCCAAAAATAATCTATGCCTATTTCTTTTTAATATGTTGTATACACTGTATAATTGAGATACATATTTGAATATTTGTATCCAATTCTATGCTTGGGCTGCTGAAAAATTAAGTTTTTTTTTCCCGCATTAAGAAACAAAAAAAAAAAAAATCAATTTGGATATTTTTTTTGGCTTGCTGCTGCTTCGCCGTTCTCTTTAGAACTCCAGTCTGCGGTTAGATCGCCGGTGACCTTTGTTGATGGTGGAAAACGACGGCTCATCAAAAAAAAATTATACTCTCCCGTCGTTTTTCCTTCAATATTGACGTCAACAATGGAACTCCAATTGGCGGAAGGTTGGGGATCGGTAGCCAGATCACAAAACTCCAATTTCCTCAAGGCTTGTTTCCTCCACCTGTGTACAGTTCTTTCAATTTCTGGATCGTACGGCAAGATTTCTTGATTAGCAGATCGAGTTATAGGCATAAACAAAAAGAAAATGTATTGCAACAATTATGTAAAGGTATGAAAGAAAAAAATTGTTTTTTTTTAAGATTTTTGTTGACAAATGAAAAAACAAACAAATAAATAAATAAACAAACACAAAATAAACAAGAAAATCTCCTCGGCAACGGCGCCAAAATTTGGTGAGCTGCCGTAGACTCCCAAATTAAAACCTTACAAACGTAGTAGCGGAAGTAAGGGTCGATCCCACGAGGAGTAACTTGTTCAACGTATGTGCTCAAATTAGAGGAAAGGGGGGGGGGGGTTGGTATGAAAGTGATAATCAAAGTAAATAAACGAATAAAGCAGTGAAAATAATATATTGAAAGTACTTATAATAGGAAACCTTGGTTAGTAAAGATCCACCACCGGAATTTAACACTGATCATTGATTCAAAAAGTAATTAATATGCAGTTGAATATTTGTCGTCAAATCATTTCATTTTCGTTTTCCTTTAGTTCTAGGTAACTAAAGCACACGCGGTTTAATTACCCCTAACTACTAAATAATCTAAGACAAGCGCTATAGATTTAATTTAATAGCAACAATATGAACTAGGAAAACCAACAAACTCTATAATAGAAGCACAAGTGGTTGCATTTAATTTAGGAAAATATTCTACCCGAGACCAATTATCACTAAGCCGTCAATATTAACCTCAGTTTCTACTGAATATTAGAATAATTTGTAGCACAACATTAACTAATATAGAAAATAATTATATCAAATAAATAACTAGTTGGCCTCCCTAGCAATTAAATGATACAACTATTCAAATAACTTAGAAGAATATTTAATACTCAAATGCATAAAAAAATATATAATAAAAATAAATAAATAATCTTACAGTGTAATCAATTTCGGGGCTTCAACTAACTAAACCAAGCTAATGAAATTAGCAACGAATGGACATTGATAATAGCTTTAAAGAATAATCGAGAGGGGAAGAATGAACAATGGATAAAAAACTTTGCCCCTATTTATACACTCTCAAAATATATTAAAGCTATTTTCCACCGTTTATTTCCCTCCTTTTGCACTGAAGTTTTCCGCTGTTTCGCTCATTTTTCTCCGTAAATATTTGCGCTGAAGTTGACGCTTTCCGCTACTAACTGTACAAATGAAATTAAAACCAAAATGTTAATTTGCTTTGTTTTCTTGCTAAAGTTGGGTCCACACTAAATTATTAATGCTTAACATTATATTAACTAAAATTAAACTGTTAGTGTTTTTATGTTAAAAAAAACACCCATATTATAATTGGCAATATTATTATGGCATACTAAGATAGGTTTAGAGTTTGTGCGGTTGGTTCTACAGATATCTGATCAATCAGAAGCAACAACAGAAGAACTGACACTGAAGATCTGACTTAGGGAAGCTGTTTCCTTAAGAGGCTCACGCGGTATTATTAGCCCAGTATGGAAAGACGATCAGCGTATCTTCAAAGAAGGTAATGAACCTAATCTGCTAAGATTACATTCCTCTTTTATAGTCCTACCTTCTACAATCAAAGATATCTATGGAGAGTGTTTATTGAAGGATCTATAAGTACCAGTTCTTGAAGGGAACTAGGGTTACGCCGAATAAGAAGAAGAAACACTCCATATCAGCTTTATGAGACTAGATCCTTGATTGTCATGCACCTTCTCAATACAACATGTTCACGGTGATTAAAATGATGAACTTGAGAAGATTTATTGCTGCTTAAACGAAAGGACACTAAGATCACACTGTTGTGGGAACAACCTTATAGAGCGTCACTGAAGTGGACTGCATCAGAGTGGGCTCTCCAAGTGAAGGGATTTCATTGGACTTCTGTATGCATGGCTCTCCATCTTCAACAATCCACTAAACCTGTGTAGACTGGGTTTGTACCTTGTGTGGGGCACTTGGGTAAGATTATTGTATATCTACCTTTGTACATTGGATTATGATTTAGTGGATTGGACGCCTATGTGATCGTCCGCCAGACGTAGATACACACCGTATCGAACTGGGTAAACATTGTGAGTGTTCGTTCTGTGTGTTTGTTTTTATTTCTCTGATGTTCTCTTCACGATCTATCATTACTGAGTAGGCGCTTAACTGAATCAATCAGTATTCTAAGTCAGCCAACTATTTCTGATATTTTACGTAAAATGAGGAAATGAAAAATTACATGTGGTATCAGAGCTTTTAAGTCTACATAGCGACTTGATCCGAAGGGCTATCTTAGTTTTGCATTCTCTCTGTTTTTGTGGAAGTCTGTCTCTGTGTTCGTTGGCTGGTTGTTGTTTTCAGGATGGACGCAAGTATGAAACCACCAGAACTAGATGGTCACAACTACTCTTTCTGGAAGGCTCGTATGGAGATATATCTTCAAGCACAAGGAACCAGGGTTTATCGCACCATCCTGACTGGGTGGAGTCGACCTACTACTCCGAATGCACAAGGAGTTGCTGAAGAAAAACCCATGGAGACTTGGACAGACGATGAAATGAATGCCTCTGATCTGAACAACAAAGCACTGAACTCAATTGTTGGATCACTACATGAATCTGTTTTTACGCTTGTTACAGGGGTAAAAGAGGCTAAACGGGTATGGGAGATTCTTGAAACCAGATTAGAAGGAACCAGTGATGTCAAACAGTCAAAGTTGTAAATGGTTCTGTCAAAATTCGAAGCTCTCAGAATGACTGAAGATGAAACCATTTCTACCTTCTACAGTAGGGTTCAGAACTTGATGAACCGAGCCTCAATTCTTGGGGAACCATTCACTGATGAGAGAGTGGTCAAAAAGATTCTCAGATCCTTACCTAAACGTTTTTGAATGAAAGTAACGGCTATTCAGGAACACACAGGTTGGGAAAAGAAGACTGTCGGAGAACTCATGGGAAGCTTGCACACATATGAACTGGAAGTTCTTGCTGATGATGATATTGGAAGCAACAAGAAAGGAAAATCTGTAGCTTTTGTGGCTGAAGCTGATCGAGAATCTGACACAGACGACATAGATGATGAAACCCTAGCTCTCCTAACCAAAAAGTTCAAGAAAATCTTAAAAGGTTTCAACAGAAAGGGTCAAGGTCAGTCTACAAGAACACAATACAAAGGTAACAACCCCTCATATCAAAAGGTTGAAACAGCACCCTTCTCACAAAACAATCAATCTCAGACTAGGCGATCGAGACAAAACAGAAACAGTGCCACAGACACAGGAAAACCCCTCAATCGGTCAGTGCAGTGTAGGGAATGTGAAGGATACAGTCACATACAGGCTGAATGTGCAACATATCTTAAAAGGAAAAAGGCTATGTCTGTAGCTACTCTTAGTGATGATGAGGAGGAAACTTCACATGATCAATCAGATGATAATGTAGGAAACTTTGTAGCGTTCTTCACTGCCACAAACATTCAATCAGACGGAGATCAATCAGATGGAGAATCATACATATCAACAGATGATTTTGAAGAGAGACATATTCCACTTGAGGCAGAATTTGCAAAACTTGTCGCTAGCTGGGAACAACTTGTGAAAGTAAATAAGAATCTGAATGATGATCTAAAGCAAAGAGATGATCTTCTAAAGAAATTGAATGCTGAACTAGTCATAAAAGAAGATCTCATCACTCCGATATGGTCCAGAGAAGGTAAATTAACCAAGGAGTTGGAGAACTTGAAGAAAAATATACAGATGATGGACACCACATCTACCTTAGATAAGATTCTAGACTCTAGCAGAAACCCTAATGATAAAAAGGGTCTGGGATTTGAACAAGGAGAATCTTCGAATAACGCACCAAAGTTCATCAAAGAGGGAATGTCTAAGACCACAGCCAATCACAGGTATGAACAAGGACAGTCATCTCAATCAGTACAAACCAAGGAAAGGAGATACGGTACTAACACTGACCTGGACAGATCAACTCATCAATCTCATTATTCGAGGTTCAAAAATAAGATTGTCAAAGTTAGATATTATACTCCCATTTGTCACTGCTGTCAGACAAAAGGTCATACACGTCCCGAGTGCTATTTTTTCTATAGAGATCAAAGGAAGGAAAAATATCAGAATAAGACTATTACACCATTCACTAGACAGGTTTGGGTCAGAAAGTCAGAAGTTATTTGCTATCCCACCATTGTTCTGACTGCATCTACAACTGATGCTAGATGGTATTTCGACAGTGGGTGTTCCAGACATATGACAGGAAACATTAAGTGTCTGATGGCTGTTCAACCTAGCAGTGGAGCTGTAACATTTGGAGATGGACAAAAGGGTAAAATCGTTGGGAAAGGTATCCTAAATGTACCAGGTTTACCTCAATTAGAAGAAGTCTTGCTAGTCGATGGGTTGAAAGCGAATCTTATTAGCATCAGTCAGTTGTGTGATCAAAATTGGAATGTATGCTTCGATCGTAACTGCTGCAAAGTGAGTGACAAAGCAAATCAACTTGTCATGGAAGGAACTCGGTCTTCAGACAACTGTTATGTTTGGAGAAATGAAACTGCATGAATCTGATGAATCAAAACTCTGGCATAGAAGACTGGGTCACATAAATTTCAGAGATATGGATAAGTTGATAAAACTGGAAGCAGTAAAAGGTGTACCGAAGATCAGAATTGATCCAGAGAAAATTTGTGGCGCATGTGCTATTGGGAAACAAATCAGAACTCCACACAAAGCAGTAAGAGGTATCACCACTGAGAAATGTCTAGATCTTGTCCATATAGATCTCATGGGGCTAACACAGACTGAAAGCATTGGAGGAAAGAAATATATATTTGTGTGTGTAGACGATTTCTCTCGATACAGCTGGGTATACTTTCTAAGAGAAAAGACGGAAGCTTTCAAGGCCTTTAAGACTCTGTGCATAAGAGTTCAGAAGGAAAGTGATGAACCTATTATAAAAATCCAGAGATTGAGGAGTGATCATGGAAAGGAATTTGAGAACTCACTATATTCAGACTTCTGCTCCGAGCATGGTATCTCACATGAGTTCTCAGCTCCTAGAACTGCTCAACAGAATGGAGTAGTGGAAAGAAAGAATCGAGCGTTACAGGAAATGGCTAGAGTTATGCTACATGCCTCACATCTGCCACAACATTTCTAGGCTGAAGCAGTTCACACAGCGTGCCATACTATCAATAGGATCTATCTTCGACCAGGAACTACGAAAACTCCATATGAGATCTGGAAGGGAAAGAAGCCAAATCTAAAATACTTTCATGTGTTTGGGACAAAGTTCTATGTGCTGGCTGACAGAGAACAAAGAGGGAAGTTCGAACCCAAAAGTGATGAGAGCATCTTTCTTGGATACTCTCCGAACAGTCGTGCTTACAGAGTCTACAACAAGAGGACTCAGTCTGTGATGGAGTCAGTAAACGTTGTTGTCGATGACAATCCAGAAGAACCAGTAGACTCAACTTTGATAGAGTCTCATCTATGTGATTCAGATGCAAGTAATAACAACAGTCAGCTCAAACCACAAGAATCGTCAGATGAAGATCAAGAAAGTTTGGAACAAGAGATAAATCTCATGAATGATGTTGGTAAAGATAAACCCACCAGAACTCAGAAAAACCATCCATCAGATAACATTATTGGAGATCCTTCAGATGGAATGAAAACCAGGAGCAGAATAAGAAATAATCTGACAGAAATATCTGGATCTTACTGCTATACCTCAAAGATAGAACCCAAAAATGTCAAAGAAGCTCTACAGGATGATCTGTGGATAAATGCAATGCAGGAGGAGCTACATCAGTTTAAGCGGAATCATGTCTGGAATCTTGTACCAAGACCTGATGGTGTTAACGTAATAGGAACGAAGTGGATCTTTAAAAATAAAACTGATTAAGCAGGGAATATAGCCAGAAACAAAGCTCGGTTGGTGGCTCAAGGTTATACACAGATTGAAGGGATTGACTATGACGAGACTTTTGCTCCTGTAGCTAGACTCAAGTCAATCAGAATCTTGCTGGCTGTCGCTTGCACTTCGGGATTTACATTATATCAGATGGATGTCAAGACAGCGTTTCTGAATGGGTACCTCCATGAAGATATCTATGTGGCTCAACCTAAAGGTTTTGAAGATCCAGAACGTCCTTCTTATGTCTATAAGCTTCGAAAAGCTCTCTATGGCCTTAAACAATCTCCATGGGCCTGGTATGAACGTCTGACACAGTATTTGCTCCAGCACGGGTATAAACGCGGAAGTGTTGACAAAACTCTGTTTGTCAAAACGACTGGAAGTCATGTAACCATAGCTCAAATCTATGTTGATGACATTGTGTTTGGATCAACCTTGCAGAAATACACTGATGAGTTGGTAAAAGTCATGGAGAAAGAGTTTGAAATGTCCATGGTTGGTCAACTGACATATTTCCTAGGTCTACAAGTCAAGCAAAGTTCTGAAGGATACTTTATTTCACAAGAGAAGTATGCTAAGAATCTTTTCAAAAAGTTTGATCTGGAATCATGTAAACCATCCAGAACACCTATCTCCACTTCTACAAAAGTATCGGAAGATGAAACTGGTATATCAGTGGCTAACACAGTCTATCGTAGCTTGATAGGCAATCTGTTGTATCTAACAGCCAGTCGACCAGACATAATGTTCAGTGTTGGAATCTGTGCAAGCTATCAATCTGACCCAAAGGAATCACATCTGATAGCTGCAAAACGCATTCTGAAATACGTGAATGGAACGATACAGTATGGACTCTGGAGGATGCATATTGTGATGCTGATTGGGCAGGGAATATTGATGATCGGAAAAGTACTTCTGGAGGATGCTTCTTTGTTGGAAAGAACTTAGTATCATGGTTAAGTAAGAAACAGAACTCTATCTCACTAAGCACTGCAGAGGCAGAATACATAGCCGCAGGTGGTTGCTGTACTCAGTTGGTTTGGATGAAACATATGTTTCTGGATTATGGTCTTACACAAGGAACAATGACACTCTTTTGTGACAATGTTAGTGCTATTAACATCTCCAAGAATCCTGTTCAACATTCCAGAACAAAGCATATTGACATAAGGCATCACTACATTAGAGACCTGGTTGAATCCAAGGAAATTGAGTTGGAATACATTCAGACTGACAAACAACTGGCGGACATTCTGACTAAGCCACTGGATGCTAATCATTTTGAAATTCTCAGATCTGCTCTGGGAATTTGCAGAATTGACTGATTCAAGCAGTTGGTCCGTCAGAGAGGAGTTGGTATATACGGGTCAGTGTTATGATTTGACTTTTCCTAAAAGACTCCACTCTATTTTTGCTAAGAAGATTATTTATCCATATACTTCTCAGAGATATCTTAAAAGATATTAACTCCTTTTCGAATTTCAAATTTCCTTGGGTTCCGTTTCCTTCCTAAAAAGGAGCTGTACCGTTGTGTCAATCAATCGCATCTGCATGATATTTGACAAGCCGCATTAATTAGGGTTCATCACCCTTAAGCATATATGATACCGGGTCAAGAAGAACATATCATCCTTGAACAGCTCAGCTCTCAACCTTCTATCTCTCTTGCAAATCTGCCTTCAGTGATCTGCTCTTTTCCTCGCACATAACCTTCAATGGCAGACCCTGTAAGAAACATCATTATCAAGCTTGGAAGCAAGACACAATCTCCGGAGGTGGCTCTTAAGCACATTTAGACGCTTCTGTAGTTTGCTATGAAGAAGAAGCTCAAACTTGATCCTCTTCTTCGCGACGAGATTTTAGTAACTGTGATGACCTATTACCCAGAGTTTTATGCAGAATGGTCTGAAGATGATGCGACTGAACTGCTTATGATGATTTCTGAAGCCAGTGATGAAGTTTCTCTAGTATATATTCCAGAACCCTTGGATGGAAATCGGGCCGGGGCATTCCTTCAATACTTTGCACATCGTGCCCTAGAATTTGGTTGAGGCCTCTCGAAGGCAAACGGAGGCGCAACCTCCGTATCTTGCAGCTGCTCAAAAAGAGGCAACACACAGACAGGAGATTCTTCGACAACTGGTAAATGATTCTGAAACCCCTATTGAAATTTCTCCTGATAGACTTGTTGATTCTTCTATTCCATCGTCTGTGTCTGTTATGCCTGAAAATCTATCTGCTTTGGATTCCGAGAAGTCCCCTGTGATTATTGATCCTCTATCTTTGCCTGTGATTGATTTTACGAGTGAAAAATCTGATGCGTTGCATGTGTCTGATGAGAAAACAAAGTCCTCTAATGAGCCAAATCCACTAAGTCTAGTTGTTTATGCTTCTGAGAATATTGCTTTGCCTCCGTCTGGGACTGTTAATGTCTCTAAAGAATCTTGCCCTGCTGTTGATCCTCCTGCCTTACCTGTAACTGTTGAAACTGTTGATTTATCAAGTCCCCACAAGTCTGAGAAAACAGGTGGAATCCCTGTTTACACTGCAACATCTTTAGGAGAGAGCCTGGAACATGCGCGACATTTTGCTGGGCTACCATCTGCTTCAATCCCTCAACCTTATCGAGTGATACATCCTTCAGAATCCTCCAGCGACGATGATAAGATACTGGCTGAGGTGTATGGGTCCCAAGCACCTTCACCTGCTGCACCTACTGTTGAGGCGACTGCACATCCTGACTCCACGAATTTCAAAATTCGAGAAATATCGAATATTGTTGGGAGCTCGTCTGCAAATGTTTCTGATTCTAGCCACTCTGTGACACGAGTCCAATCACCAACCAGAGAAACAAGACGGACGAAAAGGAAGAATGTTCCCACAAAGGTTGTTGTTGAAACCAGTGGTGATAATGCTGATGTGGATCAGCCTGCGAAGAAGAGAAAGTCGAGTGAGACTGTTAAGCCTGAAGGAGACCCACCTATCCGTCAAGTGTTCAAGACTTTGCGTTCATCTGTTAAGCAACAAGGACCTTCTGCTGCTCAAGCTACATCTTCACCAGCCTCCTCAGTCAGAAAAGGGAAACCGACCACAAGGTCAAGAGGTCGAAGTGTAACTCCTGAGGTTCCACCTGTTGAAGGATTTGACACAACTGTTTACAAACCTCAGTTTGTATCCCCTGCTGCACAGACCAAATGGGCCACTATGGTCAGAAGGGAGCTTATTGTTCAAAGAACTGTGGATGAGAATCAACTGAACTCCGTTTGTGATATTCTGCCCTTGCTGAATTAAGTTGGTCTTTCGAAAACTGTTACAGATGTTTGTTGTTACTCCAAGCTGCTCACATATGAATTCTATTGCAATCTCAGTGATGAGATTGACAGTCTCAAAGGGCCACGACCGATGCAGATCTTCATCAGAGGGAAGTGGTATGATTTTGGGCCGGATGTGATAAATAAGTACTATGGCTTGCCTGCAGTGCAAGAAGAAGTTGTTACTGAATGGGACTTGGTGGCCAAAACTCTTACTGGTAGACAGACTACATCTTGGCCTACATGAGATAAGGACTATTTGCTGAGCTCGCATCTCACGTCTAGATATGTCATCCTACATCGCCTGGCTCTGCACAACTGGCTTCCATCAGCTCATTTCAACACAGTTAGCAAGCTTCTGGCAGGGTTCTTATTTAGAATTGGAACTAAAATGCAGTTTGACCTGGGCAAATGGATTTATTATCATGTTCTAACTCTGATTCATCCCCGGGAACAGAAGGTAAGACTACCGTTTCCAAATCTTATTTTTGGCATCCTTACCTCTCAGGGTCTTAAGCCTATGCCCAGTGAAGTGATCAGTCCGACACTGCTCTATACTGTTGATAAACGCCTCCTTTCTGGAGATCTTATTAAGGATGTCGTTCCTGTGACTGCCCCATCCAATTAGGAACCTGATGCTGTGAATGATGAGTCTCCTCATGCTAAAGATATGAAGCTTTCCAAACAATTGAAGGCGCGAGTTGCTGATCTTGAGACGGTGCACGGTATCATTGCCAAGCAACTGACAGGTGCGCGTACTGAGCTGGCTACTGTTCTTCTCCGGCTGAGCCTGACTGATATTGCTGCTGCTGCGGATCCAGAGAAGACTGACAGTGACTCTCCCTCAAATGCTTGATCTTTGGCTACCATTGGCAAAAAGGGGGAGTAGTATGAACTCAGGGGGAGTTTTTTTGTGATTGAGTACCTTCTGGCCCTGGCTGGGCGTTATGTTTTGATGTTGTTTTTTATCTTAGACTGCTATTTTTTATCTTAGACTGCTTTGTTTTTTTTTTTTATTCAGATCGGACATGGGTTGCTTCTTTTTAATAACCTATCTTAGTTCTTTTTATATAGTTGAGTTGTTTTGCCAAATAATAGCCAAAGGGGGAGTTTGTTAGTGTTTTTATGTTAAAAAAAAAACCCCATATTATAATTAGCAATATTATTATGGCATACTAAGATAGGTTTAGAGTTTGTCCGATTGGTTCTACAGATATCTGATCAATCAGAAGCAACAACAGAAGAACTGACACTGAAGATCTGACTTAGGGAAGCTGTTTCCTTAAGAGGCTCACGCGGTATTATCAGCCCAGTATGGAAAGACGATCAGCGTATCTTCAAAGAAGGTAATGGACCTAATCTGCTAAGATTACATTCCTCTTTTATAGTCCTACCATCTACAATCAAAGATATCTATGGAGAGTGTTTATTGAAGGATCTATAAGTATCAGTTCTTGAAAGGAACTAGGATTACACCGAATAAGAAGAAGAAACACTCCATATCAGCTTTATGAGACTAGATCCTTGATTGTCATGCACCTTCTCAATACAACATGTTCACGGTGATTAAAATGATGAACTTGAGAAGAGTTATTGCTGCTTAAACGAAAGGACACTAAGATCACACTGTTGTGGGAACAACCTTATAGAGCGTCACTGAAGTGGACTGCATCAGAGTGGGCTCTCCAAGTGAAGGGATTTCATTGGACTTCTGTATGCATGGCTCTCCATCTTCAACAATCCACTAAACCTGTGTAAACTGGGTTTGTACCTTGTGTGGGGCACTTGGGTAAGATTATTGTATATCTACCTTTGTACATTGGATTATGATTTAGTGGATTGGACGCCTATGTGATCGTCCCCCATACGTAGATACACACCGTATCGAACTGGGTAAACATTGTGAGTGTTCGTTCTGTGTGTTTGTTTTTATTTCTCTGATGTTCTCTTCATGATCTATCATTACTGAGTAGGCGCTTAACTGAATCAATCAGTATTCTAAGTCAGCCAACTATTTCTGATACTTTACGTAAAATGAGGAAATGCAAAATTACATAAACAATTGGCTAAAAGCTAGGTGGACTAAAAATGCATTATTAACTAAATAAAATACTTATTTAGCTTATTACCTATTAAATTCTAAAAAGAAATAATTATTATATAATAATTAATAAATAATGCAAAATTATAATAAAGATGTATATAAAATAATAGTGTAAAATATGTCTATCATCTATCATATTTTGGTTTAATCTGTTTGTTTATTAGGATTTCTTTGCTAATGTGATCATGTTGTTTGGTCAATTAAAGAGTAGCCACAGCATCTTTAATTTACCAAAATTACAAATTAAGTTTTACTCACATAAAGTTAAGGCAAGAATATTGTAATTCACTCTGCGTGATATGACAAAATTTAGCCCACAGGCAATTTTGTTATATTTGTAGGGTTAATTAGGATGAAATACCATAATATGATCATAATTTGCCCACAGGTATTGTGTATCGGCAAATAGTTTTGATAGTTTTGTTATCAACGGTGGAAAAACTCAAATCGCACCCATTCCGTTTCAACAATTTAGTTTTGATAGATTCATTATGCGTAAAAATTTACTCACAGGCAATTGTTATGGCATCCGAATTTATCTTTTGCTTAATTTTACGTTGGTAATATTATGTGCTTCAGTATCTCTCTCTATTTTTGTGGCTCGAAAATTATAACCAAGCTTTTATTATTATTCTATACAGCAACTCTTCCTGTCACTCAAAAAATATCTATTAATGTTCCTATCCTTAACAACGATAATCACAAGGAGTGGAAAGATGTTATACTCCTGCCATTAAGACTATTAGAGTCTGTGTTCAATGAGAAACCCCCTGAGATTATGGAAGAAAGCACTGGTGAAGCCAAGCAGCTTCGCGCTCGATCGGAGAAATCCAATCGATTATGTGTGCTCTTCATTAAGTCAAGAATTTCCACTAAAATTCATTATTGCATTGAGGACATTAATGAAGCTAAGACTTTGTTCAAAGCTATCTGTAACACCCTAGAATTTCAGGACATTTAAAACTTATAAAATAAAGGTGAAATCTCATTAATTCCCAAAAACGTAATGACAGGATAATAGGGCTGGCACCCGACCCGGATCACAAATGAGCATCTGACTCAGCATCACATGGGAACCCAACGGGCAGAACTCCAACGGTTAGAATTCCAACAGGTGTCACCTTTATTGTCATTGAAGCCACCTTTGATGTCACCATTGATGAGAGAGAGTTAAAGCCTCAACGCCTCATTCATGACTCTTCATATTCTTGCCGTTAGCTCAACTCCCCAAGGATGTCTCTTCATGTTGTTACCGTTAGGACCTAGCATAAATAGAACTTCCCTCAGCTGAGCAGGGGACACACTGTACTTTCATACTGAGACAAAAGCAATACAACTATTGTCACTTTCTTATTCGTCACTTTACAATATATTTCCGGTAACATTATTACCGTCATTGGTGATTTCATTGAGAGCCTGAGTCCAATACTCCAGCAGGCTACGACACACACAACTCATTCCTCTTTCAACAGCAAGCTTGAAAGAATGGTGTCCCGCAGCTCCCACGGTTCCCGCAACGTGAACAGTGGCAATGCCTCCGGTGACCTCCGGGACCAACTCACCAACAATCGCGAAGGGGACCTCCGAGAACAGCTCAACAACGGGAGGCCCGGGGACCTTCGAGACCAACTCAACAATGGAGGAGACCTTCGAGACCAACTCAACAATGGAGGGAACCGCCGAGACCAACTCCACAATAGAGGGGCGAACCAAGTCGTGAACCTCCAGGCGACCATTCAGCAAGCAGTGACGGCGGCACTAAACCAAGTGGCGGTGGGACTACAAGGCCAAGTGCCCCCGCTGCGGCCTCAGGAAATAGAGGTAGAATCCCCACAGAGGGTGGATGCCCAGGACGCAACCCGTGCCGCGAGGGACGCAGGGCGTCGCACTAGGACCGGGGGTCCGGGAGAGGGCACCCAAAGAAGCGGACCGGCCGGACGGCAACCTAGGCCCTCCCACTCTGCCTTAGAACGGTTGGGACACGGGGCGCCCGCTTGGCAAAGGCCGGAGTCGCGTGCCGAGGGGTCCTCCGCTAGAGGCCCTCGCCGACACGAGGAAAGGGAAGCGGAAAGATCGCCCATAGAAAGGATGGGCGAGTCTCGTGGGCCGGCCCCGCGCCGGCACTGTGACGAGTCGGCCCTGCGTCGACACTCGGATGAGCGACGCTTCGATGAACCGGCCCCCCGTCGGCACTCAGCGGAGCGACGCGATGAGCCGGCTCCGCGTCAGCACTCAATGGGCGAACGACGCGCTGATGAGCAGGTTCCACACCGACACTTGGATGGACGAAACGTCAAGGAACCAGCTCCGCGTCGACACTCAGATGGACGGCACGTCGATGAACTAGCCCCACGCTGACACATGGAGGAGCGGCAGCCGGCTCCGCGCTGGCACCCTGACGAGTCGGCCCTGGTCGAAAGGCTGCAGAGAAGGATCGAGGAGTTAGCAAGAAGGGTGGAGGCACGGGAGCAGTCGCCGGAACCTAAGGTACGGATGGCAGCACCGTTCTCCCCAAGCATCATGGACGTACCTCTGCCGAGGGACTTCAGGTTACCTGCCATCAAGGCGTACACAGGAGCCACTGACCCACATGTCCACATGACTAGGTACAAGGCTGCCATGGTAATGATCAGGGCAGGGGACGCCATCATGTGCCGAGCGTTCTTGTCCACCCTGGATGGAACGGCCCAAGATTGGTTCAACACCATCCCGGACGGGTTGATCCAGAACTTTGGAGAGTTGTCCAAAAGCTTCATGACATACTTCTCCGGTAGCATACAGCGTAAGAAACCCTTCTCTCACCTCTGCGTAGTAAAGCAAGATAGAGGCGAGAGCCTCAAAGACTTCCTGATCAAGTGGAAAAAGGAAGTCAATAATGTCTACGACTTTGACTCCAAGGCGTCGATCCCGATATTCATCCATGCCTTGAGATCGGGGTATTTTCACAAGCAGCTGAACGCCCACCACCCCCGTTCTTACGAAGATTTGATGAGGATGGCTAGCCGCTATGCCGAAGCGGAGGACGTCGACATGAAGAAGAAAGATGAGGAGGACGGTAGGAAAAATGGGAAACCTGGGAAAGCGGGTCCGCCCAGCCAAGCGCCATGTTCGAACCACCCGGCCGCAGGGAAAGGCCGGGACCATGAACGGCCTCGCCTGGTTCCCTTGCGTAACCTAACTCCACTTACCCATCCCGTCAGTGTCATCCTAAAACAGGGTGAGGATATGGGAATAGTCGAGTTCCCACCAGAATGCATGAAGGTCTCCCCAAAAGGAGACCAAGCAAAGTATTGCAGGTTCCATAGGCAGCCTGGGCACGACACGGATGAATGTAACGTGCTGAAGAGACAAATAGAAGAACTCATCCAGCAGGGCTACTTCCGGCATTTTGTCAAGCGATCCAAGCAGCAGCAGCAGCCGCAGCGCGATCCATCAAAAAATCCACCACCAAAAAATGTCTGGAGAAATGAGGATGTCACCGAGCCGTCCACCTTGAAAAAAAGAGAACACGACTAAATATCTGAGCAGAGTGACAGCGAGAAAGAAACCGAGGTGGCGCCTAGACGACAAAAGAAGCACACCATACACTTTATCTATGGTGGACCTGCAGGGGGCGGCACGCCCGCGGAAAGAAAGAAGTGGAGCCGGCGGCTATACGTGGGAGAAGTGGCGAGTCTTCCCAGAGAAAAGAAACAGAGACAGGAGGCCATCACCTTCTCTGGTGATGATCTCCCAGAGGGCCCGTTACCCCATCGTGACGCCCTGGTAATTGAGATGGACGTCAACGATGTCATTGTCCGCCGCATCTTAGTCGACACGAGAAACTCAGTCAATGTGATGTATTACGATGTCTTCACCAAGTTAGGGATACTTAGGAACCAGCTCAAAGAAGTACGTACCCCACTCTCTGATTTACGGGTGATTCAGTGGAGACGGAGGGGTCAGTGGTCTTACCAGTGGAGATAGGCACGAGCCCTAACATTCGCAAACTCGACTTGGAATTCATCGTGGTAAGACTCACTTGTGCGCACAACATCATATTAGGGAGACCGGCATTGGAGAACCTCAAGGCCATAGTGTCGGTGGAACACTTGTGTATGAAGTTCCCCACTCCGAGCGAGATAGGGGTCGTCAGAGGAGACCAGCGAGCGGCCCGCAGTTGTTACGTTAAAGCATGCAAAAAGATTGGCAGAAATTATCCATAAGTCCACACCATCTGTAAGGATAATCGATCGGGTATGGAGCTAGGAACATTTGATTAAGTATTTTCCTTAATATTCTAGTAGTCGTTTGGGACTAGTGTTTGATAATCGCGGTCCGCCCGCTTTGCATTCTGAAATCTTTTGGAATAATATCTCGTGCTTGTGGTCCGCCCATGTTGTTTCAAAAAAAAAAAAGGAACGAGTCGCACGCCCCGGCCACAGGTTGGCCGAGACGTGACTCGACTTGGATGGCCGAGGCGGGCGCCTCGGCCAACGCCGAAGTCCGTCTCCGCAAAAAAAAAAAAAAAAAAAAAAAGAATAAAAAATAAAAATATAATAAAAATAAGCCGGAGCCTGCCCCAGCCACGATCAGCCGAAGCGCATGCCTCGGTCACGATCGATCGAGGCGACGCCTCGGTCGGGGCGACGCCTCGGCCACGATCGGTCGGGGCGACGCCTCGGCCACGATCGGTCGAGGCGACGCCTCGGCCACGATCGGTCGAGGCGACGCCTCGGCCACGATCGGTCGAGGAGCCGCCTCGGCCACGATCGGTCGAGGCGCCGGCCTCGGCCACGGTCGGTCGAGGCGCACGCCTCGGCCACGGTCAGCCGAGGCGCACGCCTCGGCCATGATCAGTCGAGGCGACGCCTCGGCCGGAGGCACGCACCTCTGCCAACCTAGGCCAAAGCCTATCTCGGCCAGCATAAGAAATAAAATAAAATCATATGTGATTTAAAAAATATATATATAAAATCACATACACAGGATCAAATAAAATCACATATCCTAAATCAAGCAGGATTCTACACAGGATCAAGATAGATTCAGCCTTACTCCCAAGTCAACTCAAACACATCCGTTGACTCAGGAGTAGGGGGGACTGGTGACAGGATAATAGGGCTGGCACCCGACCCGGATCACAAATGAGCATCTGACTCAACATCACGTGGGAACCCAACGGGCAGAACTCCAACGGTTAGAATTCCAACAGGTGTCACCTTTATTGTCATTGAAGCCACCTTTGATGTCACCATTGATGAGAGAGAGTTAAAGCCTCAACGCCTCATTCATGACTCTTCATATTCTTGCCGTTAGCTCAACTCCCCAAGGATGTCTCTTCATGTTGTTACCGTTAGGACCTAGCATAAATAGAACTTCCCTCAGCTGAGCAAGGGACACACTGTACTTTCATACTGAGACAAAAGCAATACAACTATTGTCACTTTCTTATTCGTCACTTTACAATATATTTCCGGTAACATTATTACCGTCACGTAACATAAAGAGTACGGGGTGCTATGCCACACCTGAGCTACAGAACTCAGGTGCACAGGCCAACTAACTAATATCCTTAATAAAGTAAATGCATAACATGGCACGCAGGCCGAAAGGGGAAACTATCTACTTCTACGTTCCAAGATCTAGCGCGCTCTAGTGACTTATTCTTCTGTGCCTGAAAGCCAAATATATCTGTTCAGCGAGAGATGCTGGTAACCCACTCCAACGCGTTGAAATACAATACATACATATATATATATATATATATATATATATATATATATATATATATATATATATATATAGATATACGAAAAGTCATTTCGAAGCATGAAGATATATCATAAGAGACTCTAGCTTTCAAATCAGGGAACCGACTCGACAAATAGGGGTACACACAATCTACAGTCATAACCAAGTATATACGATTCTCGACGTAGACCACAGTTATAGATAAACACAACCAATAATCACAATTAAACATGAATAGTTTACTAGCAAGAATCCTACGGTCATGTTTCCATAACAGTCACAACATCAATCCTTCTTATCTCATCATATAGCACACTTTGTTGGCGCCACAGGACCAATCGCATGCCCATATATGAGGGTCAGCGCATATAGCTCTGACACGGCCCCGCAGCACCCTGCCCCGTCTCACAATACGGAGGGGTCGATCGCAACCGACCGATGAACCGCAGCTCTATATAATATTTATATACCTGACCGGTCTTTACCAGCCAGGTTAACAGTTGGGATGGTTCTCAACCCATTCAACTGCCCATATAGTGGACCTTTGTCCTATATAATATTTATATACCTGACCGGTCTCTACCAGCCTGGTTAACAGTTGGGATGGTTCTCAACCCATTCAACTGCCCGTATAGTGGACCTCAGTCCTATATAATATTTATATACCTGACCGGTCTTTACCAGCCTGGTTAACAGCCGGTATAGTTCTCAGCCCATCCGACTGCCCGTATAGCCCAATTGATCTCAACCAAATCGGGGTAACATGCACACATAACACATAGCAAGCACATGCAACCCACATTAACACATTGGGAACGGGGAAACGTATAACGAAACCTATGCGTTGTCATCCACAACTAAGAATACTCCTAAGGGGTTCATACTTCTTATACCTAGGTCAACGGGATACAAATTCAACTAGTATGCAATATACAAGACTCATTCGACCTACGAAAAGTACCCGAACATCAAACTAGACATAGGCACGATAGGAGGGGTCCGTTTGGACACCACGGGGGTCAGGGGAACATCAAACGGGGAAGCCGGGATCCCAAATTGGCGTACAAACCAGCGGGAAGCCGATGGGTGAGGGTCACCCGCCGTCTGCCCGCCGGCGGCATTCTTCCGGGCAGCGAGTGCCCGGCGGGCAGCTGCCCGCTGCCGGCGTTGCCCAACTAGGCCGCGGGTAGGTGGTGGGTCCCCTACCCCCCACTGACTCTTTTTCACCAAAAACGCCCCGGGAACCTTTGTGGAACCCGAAACCATGCTTAGACACTTTCAAACGCAATTGATAACACACGTAGACAATTAACGGATCAAAATCAAGAAACATATGGCACATAACCTATCATGCTTTTCTAAACATAATCAACACCCAATCATGCGAATTCCCACCCAATATACCAAGAATATTATCATGCGATACAACCTAGGGTTCTAATCACTTTTAAATCAACAAGGACACAATTCATCTTCTAATATCAAGATTCGGTAAGAATATCACATGAACATCAAGAACATCCCACAATTATCAAGAACATCATATAATCATCAAGAACGTCATATAATCATCAAGAACACCATAATTATCAAGAACCTCTCAGCATCAAGATCACCCATGGAATCATCCCACCAATCATCAATAATAATATCACAAATAACCAATACACAGTAATATGGGGAATCCTAAGAGGGGAATCATAGCTATGAAAATAGGTTTTGTTGAGACATGGGTTACCTCTTAGCCTTAATTAATTCCTTGGCTATGAAGGGTCTTTCTTTAAGCTTTCTTGCTTTCTTGATTTCTTCTAAGGGAATTCTTGGAGCTCTTTGGGTGGTGAGAGATTATTGTGGTGGGAGTTCTAGGTGCCTCCTTATGTTCCCTATTTATATATTTAAGAGTCTTACTTAGGGCCTAATTACCCTAGGTTTGCTAACTCTATTCCTTTTAGGACTAAGGATTGGGTTTAGAGATGAGGGCCCACGGACTATGGTGGCCTTTATCCTAATTAATTTCTGTAATTTAATTCTTTCTTTTGGGTTATTGATTAAATGATTTAATTGATTTTAGGGATCGTAACACGGGGTGTTACACTCTCCCCCCCTTAACAGGAAGCTTCGTCCCCGAAGCTTGGTCCTTGTCGAGTGACTTCTTCTTAGTTACCTGGTGTGAAATGTTCGGGGTAGCGTTCCCTCATCGTGTCCTTGAGTTCCCATGTCGCTTCATCGGCCTCATGGTTGGTCTAGAGAACTTTCACCATTTCTATGGCTCGACGTCGTGTGGTTCTTGTCTTGGTGTCCAGGATTCTCACGGGTTTTTCTTCGTATACTAGTGACACGTCGAGGTCCACGACCTCGGGTTGAAGCACGTGGCTTGGGTCGTGCACGTATTTCTTTAGCTGGGATATGTGGAATACGTTGTGTACTCGTTCTAGTTCAACGGGTAGCGCGAGGCGATAGGCTAGGTTCCCAACTCTTTCTATGATTTCGTAGGGGCCGATAAATCGTGGGCTAAGCTTCCCTTTTCTTCCGAATCTCATCACCCCTCGTGTGGGCAAGATTCTCAACCAGACCTTGTCCCCGGTGTTGAACTCGGCTTGTTTCCTCTTTAGGTCGGCATAGGACTTCTGGCGGTCCTGGGCAGCCTTGATCCTTTCCCGGATGTGCTTAACCTTGATGATGGTATCTTGTAGGTGTTGGGGCCCTAGTGCTATTGGGTCGACCATGTCTTCCCAACATAAGGGGGTTCTAAACACTTGTCCGTATAGAGCTTCGTAGGGCGCCATACGAATGCTCGCGTAGTAGCTGTTGTTGTATGAGAATTCAATAAGGTCTAGGTGTTCCTCCCATGTCCCTTGAAAGTCTAACACACAGGCTCTTAGCATGTCCTCGAGAGTCTGAATGGTTCTCTCGGTTTGGCCGTCCGTGGTGGGGTGGAAGGCAGTGCTTAGTTTTAGTTATGTTCCCAAGGCTAATTGCAGTGATTTCCATAATTGTGAGAGGAACCTAGAGTCTCTATCGGACACGATGTTTCGGGGGACTCCGTGGTACTTCACTACTCGGCTCAAGTAGGCTTGGGCTAGTTGTGTCATTGTCCACGTTTCCTTCATGGCGATGAATTGCGCCGTTTTGGTTAGTCGGTCCACTATGACCCAAATCTTATCCTTGCCGGTCTTCGTTGGGGGTAATCCTCCGACGAAGTCCATGGATATGGAATCCCACTTTCCTCGTGGTATCTCAAGGGGTTGTACGAGTCCCTTGGGTTTGCATCGTTCGGCCTTCACCCTTTGGCAATTCAGACACTTGGCCACGAAATCCGCGATTTCCTTTTTCATGTTGGGCCACCAAAACGACCTTTTTACGTCTTGGTATAGTTTGTCACCCCCTGGGTGAACTGAGTATGGGGAGTTCTGTCCTTCCTCCAAGATTTGTTGTTTCAAGTGGGGGTGCGTTGAGGGCACGCACCACCTACCTTGGTAACGGAGACTATCGTCTTCGTGTATTTTGAAGGGTCCTTCCTTCTCCCGGGTTTGGTCGAGGCGGATCATATCTAGTTCCGGATCCTGCTGTTGTCCTATTTTGATTTCCTCGAAGAGTGTAGGTATGACTTGTGTGTTGAACAAGTGGACGTTGGGGTGGATTTGATCTTGCTTTATTATTTCCAAATTCAGTGTTTGGAAGTCCCTGTACAGCTGGTCCGGTAGGATCCAGATGGTGTTGAGGGAGTGGTTATCCTTCCTGCTTAGGGCATCCGCCACAACATTAGCTTTTCCCTCATGGTATTGGATGTCCAGCTCGTAGTCCTTTATGAGTTCTAACCACCTCCGTCGTCTCATGTTTAGGTCTTTCTGGGTGAAGATGTACTTTAGGCTTTTATGGTCCGTGTAAATCTTGCATTGCACCCCATATAAGTAATGCCTCCAAATTTTTAGTGCGAACACGATAGCAGCTAGTTCGAGGTCATGGGTGGGGTAGTTTTCTTCGTGGGTCTTGAGCTGCCTGGATGCGTAGGCTATTACTCGGCCTTTTTGCATTAGCACGCACCCCAATCCCTTTTTGGATGCGTCACTGAAGACCTCGAATCCTTCCTCCCCGGAGGGGATGGCGAGTACGGGTGCCGTGGTTAGCTTATCCTTCAATTCTTGAAAGGTCGAGATGCAGTCGTTGTCCCATCGGAAGGGGGTTTCCTTTTTCATGAGTTTGTTGAGGGGTTGGGCTATCCTGGTGAAGTCGGGTACAAACCTCCTGTAGTAGCCCGCCAAGCCTAGGAAGCTTCGGACTTCTGTGAGTGAGCTCGGTGTGGTCCATTCCTTAACGGCACAGATTTTGGCGGGGTCCACCTTCATTCCTTCCTTGGCTATCACGTGGCCCAGGAAGGCCACACTGTCTTTCCAGAATTCACATTTAGAGAACTTGGCGTATAGTTGGTGCTTTCTTAGAGTTTGCAGGGTTATGCGGAGGTGTCTTTCATGTTCTTCCTTGTTTCGGGAGTAGACTAGGATGTCGTCAATGAATACAAAGACGAAGTCATCCAAGTGGGGTCGGAATATTCGGTTCATGAGGTCCATGAATATGGCAGGTGCGTTGGTGAGTCCGAAGGGCATTACTGTGAATTCATAGTGGCGGTAACGTGTCCGGAAAGCTGTTTTCTGAATTTCTGGTATGGCCACTTGTATTTGGTGATACCCGGATCTTAGATCGATTTTCGAAAATACCCCTGCCCCTTTAAGTTGGTCGAACAAGTCGTCGATTCGGGGAAGGGGGTACTTATTCCTTATTGTGACTTGGTTAAGTTCCCTGTAGTCGATGCACAGGCGCATGCTTCCATCCTTCTTTTTAACAAACAACACTGTCGCTCCCCATGGGGAGGTGCTAGGGCGGATGTAGCCCTTGTCTAGCAATTCCTGTAGTTGCGTTTTTAGTTCCTTCATTTCTTTTGGTGCCAACCGGTAGGGTGGTTTAGAAATCAGGGCAGCGCCCGGTACGAGATCTATGGTGAACTCGACTTCTCTGGCTGGGGGTGCCCCGGGGATTTCGTCCGGGAAGACGTCGGTGAATTCGTTTACCACTGGAATGGTTTGTGGTTCGGGGGTTTTGGTGTTGAGGTCCTCGACCGTACATAGGAAGGCCTCGCTTCCCTTGTTTAGGTATTTCTTCATTTTCATCATGTTCACCAATTTGATCCCGGCTTCCCGGTGGGTCCCACGGTATGACACTCTCTTACCGTTTGGTCCTTGTAGGACCACTTTTTGTTCTCCGCATAGGATTTGTGCTTGGTATTTCCCTAGCCAATCCATGCCCAAAATCACCTGTACCCCATCCAGTTTGAATCGGATTAAGTCGCTAGGAAATTCCACCCCTTGTATGGTAATCATTACATTTTCGTACATGCGGTCGCATTTTAGGATCTCGCCAGAGGCCACCTTGACCTGAAGTCAGACCTTGGTGCTGGCGTTGAGGCCGAGCTGAGTGGCAAACTCAGTTGCTATAAACGAGTTGGTAGCCCCCGAGTAAAATAATATAGTGGCGGGGGTGGCGTGTACCAGGAAGGTTCCAGAGACTATGTTGCTATCTCCAATCCTGGCTTTGCTTAGAGTAAGGATTCTTCCTTGAATGGTTGGTGTTGTGACCTGGTGAGGTGAGGCGGCCCTGGGGTTTTTAGGCCCGCGGGTGGAGTTTATGTGATTTCCTTCAGATTTCCTTTTGTACCCCAGGTGTGTCTCCCGGGGTTGGTTTGGCACTTGTTGTAGTTGGGACGCCTTGGCATAGGCCTCCCCGAGGGTTCCTGGCTCTTGTGTGGCCAGGGCTTTTTGATATTCGGGATCAAGGCCTGTTATGAACCTTTCGATCCTGATCCTCTCGGTGGGTACTAGCTCGGGGATGAGGCGAGCTAGTTGGTGGAATTGTTGGTAGTATTCCGTGATCGAGGTTGCACCTTCTCTTAGGTGGAGGAATTCTTCGTATATGGTGGCTCTTAGATGATTGGGATAGAATCGTTCTCGTAGTCGTGTTTTTAGGGATTCCCAGTTGAATCCATGGTTATGTTCACATGTGGGTCCCTCGTGAGCCCACCAGGTATCGGCCTCGTGCTTGAAGTAGAAGGAGGCTACTCTTACTTGGTGGTTCTCGGGACATTTGGTTGTCTTGAATATCTTGTCGAAAGTCCCGATCCATTCCTCGAGGGTTGTGGGGTCTTCGTTCCTTGAGAAGGTGGGTGGTTGATGTGCCGAGACTTGGTGGTGGATTTCCAAGTTCTCGTTTGTTGATAAAGGTAGGGGAACGGTTGTCCTCAGTGCCTGGGCAATTTGGGCCAGGTGTTGTAGATTTTGCGTAAGGAATTCCTGAGTGGGGAGTTCTGGTGTTCCAACCTGTCTTCTTTTCGGTGCTATCCTGGTGTTCATAGGTCGATGTAATTTTGCATTCTTACCTTGATGCAATAAGCGGAGGAATAAAGTGAGGGAAGGTTACGTGTAGGTCTCACAATCTCACCGCGCGTCCTAAGATTCCTGAATCCTATGTTCCTAAATACCTAGGGTTCAAGCCTAGTGTCTTAAGGTCCGGTCTTAAGAGTCTTATCCTAGGGTCAAACTTAGGCTCTGATACCAACTGTAACACCCCAGATTTTCAGGACATTTAAAACTTATAAAATAAAGGTGAAATCTCATTAATTCCCAAAAACGTAACATAAAGAGTACAGGGTGCTATGCCACACCTGAGCTAGAGAACTCAGGTGCACCGGCCAACTAACTAATATCCTTAATAAAGTAAATGCATAACATGGCACGCAGGCCGAAAGGGGAAACTATCTACTTCTACGTTCCAAGATCTAGCGCGCTCCAGTGACTTATTCTTCTGTGCCTGAAAGCCAAATATATCTGTTCAGCGAGAGATGCTGGTAACCCACTCCAACGCGTTGAAATACAATACATATATATATATATATATAGATATACGAAAAGTCATTTCGAAGCATGAAGATATATCCTAAGAGAATCTAGCTTTCAAATCAGGGAACCGACTCGACAAATAGGGGTACACACAATCTACAGTCATAACCAAGTATATACGATTCTCGACGTAGGCCACAGTTATAGATAAACACAACCAATAATCACAATTAAACATGTATAGTTTACTAGCAAGAATCCTACGGTCATGTTTCCATAACAGTCACAACATCAATCCTTCTTATCTCATCATATAGCACACTTTGTTGGCGCCACAGGACCAATCGCATGCCCATACATGTGGGTCAGCGCATATAGCTCTGACACGGCCCCGCAGCACCCTGCCCTATCTCACAATACGGAGGGGTCGATCGCAACCGACCGATGAACTGCAGCTCTATATAATATTTATATACATGACCGGTCTTTACTAGCCTGGTTAACAGTTGGGATGGTTCTCAACCCATTCAACTGCCCGTATAGTGGACCTTTGTCCTATATAATATTTATATACCTGACCGGTCTCTACCAGCCTGGTTAACAGTTGGGATGGTTCTCAATCCATTCAATTGCCCGTATAGTGGACCTTTGTCCTATATAATATTTATATACCTGACCGGTCTCTACCAGCCTGGTTAACGGTTGGGATGGTTCTCAACCCATTCAACTACCCGTATAGTGGACCTCAGTCCTATATAATATTTATATACCTGACCGGTCTTTACCAGCCTGGTGAACTGACGGTATGGTTCTCAGCCCATCCGACTGCCCGTATAGCCCGATTGATCTCAACCAAATCGGGGTAACATGCACACATAACACATAGCAAGCACATGCAACCCACATTAACACATTGGGAAGGGGGAAACGTATAACGAAACCTATGCGTGGTCATCCACAACTAAGAATACTCCTAAGGGGTTCATACTTCTTAAACCTAGGTCAATGGGATACCAATTCAACCAGTATGCAATATACAAGACTCATTCGACCTACGAACGGTACCCGAACATCAAACTAGACATAGGCACGATAGGAGGGGTCCGTTAGGACACCACGGCGGTCGGGGGAACATCAAACGGGGAAGCCGGGATCCCAAAGTGGGGTACAAACCAGCGGGTAGCCGGTGGGTGAGGGGTAACCCGCCGGCAGCACTATTCCGGGCAACGGGTGCCCGGCGGGCAGCTGCCCGCCCGCCGGCTGCCCGCTGTCGGCGTTGCCCAACTAGGCCGCGGTAGGTGGCGGGTCCCCTACCCCCCACTGACTCTTTTTCACCAAAAACGCCCCGGGAACCTTTGTGGAACCCGAAACCATGCTTAGACACTTTCAAACGCAATTGATAACACATGTAGACAATTAACGGATCAAAATCAAGAAACATATGGCACATAACCTATCATGCTTTTCTAAACATAATCAACACCCAATCATGCGAATTCCCACCCAATATACCAAGAATATTATCATGCGATACAACCTAGGGTTCTAATCACTTTTAAATCAACAAGGACACAATTCATCTTCTAATATCAAGATTCGGTAAGAATATCACATGAACATCAAGAACATCCCACAATTATCAAGAACATCATATAATCATCAAGAACGTCATATAATCATCAAGAACACCATAATTATCAAGAACCTCTCAGCATCAAGATCACCCATGGAATTATCCCACCAATCATCAATAATAATATCACATATAACCAATACACAGTAATATGGGGAATCCTAAGAGGGGAATCATAGCTATGAAAATAGGTTTTGTTGAGACATGGGTTACCTCTTAGCCTTAATTAATTCCTTGGCTATGAAGGGTCTTTCTTTAAGCTTTCTTGCTTTCTTGATTTCTTCTAAGGGAATTCTTGAAGCTCTTTGGGAGGTGAGAGATTATTGTGGTGGGAGTTCTAGGTGCCTCCTTATGTTCCCTATTTATATATTTAAGAGTCTTACTTAGGGCCTAATTACCCTAAGTTTGCTAACTCTATTCCTTTTAGGACTAAGGATTGGGTTTAGAGATGAGGGCCCACGGACTATGGTGGGCTTTATCCTAATTAATTTCTGTAATTTAATTCTTTCTTTTGGGTTATTGATTAAATGATTTAATTGATTTTTGGGATCATAACACGGGGTGTTACACTATCGATGATAACTTCATTGACTCGAAGATAGCTTTGGCAAATAACTCTAATAATGAAGTTTAGAAATTTGCGTCTTTCCACTATCAAGGGCACGCGTGAGCATATCACGCAGGTTAGGGACATTGTGGCTCTGTTAAAGAAGTTAGAAATCATTATACTAGATGATTTTGTGATGCGTTTTGCAGTTGAGACCCTCCCTCAGGAGTCTGTCCTTTTAAGATTTTCTACATCACACATAAAGTGGTTTGGTCTATCAATGAATTGATAACCATGTGTGAACTGGAGGAACAAAGGCTTGTGGCTGAGCTTGGGTATGTTCCCACTTCTTTTGTTTGTTTCGAATCTAATATGTCCGAAGTTAATACTAATTCTTGGTGGGTTGACTCTGGTTCAACAATCCACATTGCAAACTCCTTGCAGGATATGACAAAATTGAGACAACCGATGGGAACTGAGTGTAGCATCTTCTCTGGAAACAAGATTGCATCACCAGTAGAAGCTATCGGAGTTTGCAGTTTAGTTTTGGAAAAATGGTTTTGTTTTTTTACGTTAGAAAAGACATTTTATGTTCCTACTTTTTTCATGGAATTGAACTTAGTTTCAGTTTCTAGACTTGTACCCTTCGTATATTCATTTGAATTTAATGACAATTATTTCAAGTTATTTCATAATTCAACTTGTGTTGGTATTGGTACATTGTCAGATGGTCTCTTTCGTCTTAACTTAAAGAATGATTCAGTTTATAATTCTTTACACGTTCAAAACGGCACTAAACGGTGTAGTATTAACGACAAATCCTCAATGTTGTGGCATCGGAGATTAGGTCACATCTCCATTGAGCGTATTAAAAGGTTGGTAAAGGATGGAGTACTTTCTACTCCAGACTATACTGACTTTGAGACTTGCATTAACTGCATTAAGGATAAGCAGGCAAACAAGTCAAATAAAGGTGTCAATAGAAGTTCAACATTGTTGGAAATTATTCCTACTAACATATGTCTACATCAAATAATTCTGATGTAGACCATGCCTTCTGGGACTTTTATCTTATGAATGTATGCTCCAATCTAATCCCTTACTATTTTGGACTAGTCAGTTTCCTCTTTTGAGCTCATACTTCTTCTCATAGTATACGCTACTGACTTTGAAACTTCATCTCAGAATTAATTCTTTCAGCCAATGGGATCTCTTGATTAAATGTGAACTTCATCTCCAATTAAATCCCATGAATTAATTCTCAACTGGATCTCTTACTGGTGGTGTGATCTCAATCCTTGATTGAAACTTCATATCATACTTCAGCTTTGAAACTTCATCTCAAACTATAAATAGTCTTTTGAAACTTCATCTCATACTTCAGCTCATACTGTAAATAGTCTTTCAAACTCCATCTCATACTTCAGCTCAGTTGACTATTATTCTTTGAGGGATTGCACATTAACGGTTATATGCTCAACACGCCCCCTCACGTGTATGTGCCGATTACTTTTGTTAGGCACCAAGCAACACGTGGACCGTAGTCACTTTTTTATCGAGTGGCGCTGAGATTCAAACCCTTGATCTTTTCCATGGCTCTGATACCAAATTGAACAATGACAAGATTCATTGTATTCAGTCAAAATAACTGTACAAACATCTACTATTTATACATGAATAAACTATTAACCTAATGGGCCTATTCCTTAAAGAGCCTAGGGTTTCAACACTCCCCCTCAAGGTGACAACTTCGCCAACTATTAACCTAATGGGCCAATTCCGAAAAGACCCTAGGGTTTTAACACTCCCCCTCAAGCTAACAACTTCGCCTCATACTTCATAGAACTGATCTCTTGGCAAACTTCGCCTCATACTTCATAGAACTGATCTCTTGGAAAACTTCACCTCATACTTCGTCGTCGAACTGATCTCATGGCAAACTTCACCTCATACTTTGTCGTAGAACTGATACTTCATCAAACCATCTCATTTCTTTAAATTTTGCCTTGTAAAATTGTAGAGAGTGAGTTTCGAACCTAAAACCATAAAGTTAATTTATCAAACTTCTAACCATCTCATTTGTACAAATTAATTGTTATTATAGCATTCTCCTTAATGTAGTTCTTTCTTTCCACAGATGCTTGATCTCCAAGATAACTTCATGCAATCTCGTTTGCTTCTCATTTCTTTGTATGAGATTTTCCAGTATGACTTCTTCTTTAAGTTTGGTGTGCGGGCTTGTTTAAGTATACATATCATATGCATGCATCTTCTTCTTCTTCTTCTTTGTATTTTTCCCTTTCTCAATGTTAATTTTCCTTTCATGGTCTAGGACAAAACTCAATCGTTATACCCTACACCACGGCGCGCGTAGCACTGTGCGCCACGCGCCTCCCAAAACGACGTCGTTTTGGGGTATCAATGCAATACTTTCATACCTGACTTCTACTTCCAAATCATCAAATTACTAATTTATTTATTATTTTTTCTACATCATGTAATGTAATTTCAACGCACTTTTAAAGTGAATCCATATTTCACATCACATTAAAAAAATATTATTTTTCATAAATGTCGTTATTATTATTTTGTTTAATTAATTAGTTTTTTCTACGCGCTTTGTGCGAAAATTTGTGCTCAATAGTTTAACTCGATTAGTAAATCATTTTCAAATAGATGAATTGCGTTTGTGGAATTTTTTTTTATTTGGCGAAGTTTCACAAATATTCACCTAAAATGTATTTTGTTGATGTTTTTGAATTTTTTCACAAGTAATTCACATTATGATGAATACATTTGTAATTCGAAATAAAATTTCACAAGTAAAAGCACATTGATGTAAAAGCAATTGTAAATGAATAAAATTTGTTTAAATGTCTTTTTCTTCTAGTTTGAGTTATCTAAGCTCCCTTCTAAATTCATATTGTCATATGGGAATCCATTAATATGTGAGCCATCACATCCTCTATTCAAACCTGAATAAAGTCATCATGTGTTAACTTCAGTATAAATTCAAACAAGTGTGGTCAGTGCGTGGCGGACCCACATAATCATCTGAGTGGGGGTGAATATTAAATGACGTTGGAAATGTCAATGACAAAATATCAAATTGAACAGCTATAAACTACATTATAAATTACATTATATTTATGAGAAAAATTTAAAGTATGTATCCAGAATAATAATAAAATAAAATAAAATAAAAAAGTGCTTTGGTCCAACTATGTTGATTGACCATGTTAAAGAAGATTTAGATTCTAATTGTCTACTAAACATAATATTACATCATATTCATAATTAATCTGATGGAGTTTGAGTTACGTACTGAAATTTGAAGAAACATTTCGAGCAGGCTTCTAGCTCCAATCCGTATTCGAGTTGCGGTAACTCCAAAAGTAAAACAATATAACGAAAGAGAATGAAGAAATCTTCAATATAATTGATTTCTGCATACCTTTAACATTACATAGAATACCCTATATATACTAACTCATTTCCTAAAATAATGTAATTATAATAATGGAATAACTAATTATTCTCCTATTGTAATTATATTATAATAATAATAATAATAATAATAATAATAATAATAATAATTATAATAATAATAATAATAATAATAATAATAATAATAATAATAATGTAATTATAATACCTTTAACATTACATAGAATAATTACCATGAGGCTGAAGCATTAAGCGTTCGGGAGGCTCTAAGTTGGCTAATGGATGTAGGGATGGGCAATGTGGAAGTAGAGATGGACTCTCAGTTCGTTTTTAATGCTTTGAATTCTGTTTCGTTTAACAACAGCCACAATTGGTGGTGTTGTTTTCCGTTTTGTTAAGTGATCTGCGAATAGTGTCGCCCATAGTCTAGCTAGGGAGGCCTTTTCTGTGTCAGGTTGCGTGGAATGGTTTGACACCGCCCCTACTTTCATTGTAAGCGTTCTAGCAAGTGATTTAATGAATTGAGTTTTCCCTTTCAAAATTTAAATTAAAATTTACATAAATTACTTATACATTCATACCACTTCACAGTATAATAATTAAAGAAATTAGTAAGTAATTTATAAATAGATCATGGCAAGCTTAGTTGACAATAATATTTTATTTGTTCATACACAATGCAAGAATTCATTAGCACAATTGTTCATCATCATCGACATCTTGTATAAGAGTTTTCCTATTAATTGACTAAACAAACCTATATCTCTCATCTGGGACATTGAAAAATTCATTAGCACAAGCGACTAATGCATTAGAGATAATTGTTGGAAAAAATAGCTTAAAATGGCATAAAATGGCATGTTAAGTGGCTATTTTGTGGTACAATTATCAGTGGGGTCCACTTCCGATTTGGGTCGGGTCAAAGTGGATTCGGGTTCTTCGTAGTGAGACGAAGAGATTGATATATTGTACGCTCAAAACGGATAAAGGGTGAATTAGACATTGATTCTCAAAGTAGACCCATTTGAGTTGCAAAATGAAGGGAAAAAGTGAGCTTTTGTCCCACATTGCTTTGGAATGAAGAGTTTCCCCCCTTATATACAAGAGCTCTTTTGAAGCTTGTAGAACTGTATAGCATATAGGCTCTCTCGCGCGGGGGTGCAAATCAAATTCCAACTAGCAGAGATTGAAAAAGGCTTGATTCAAGCCCGAGCTTGTGTGCGCCGGCACCTGCGGGCACGAAAGCACGAATTTTGTCTGAAAATTAGCTGGCCTTGCGAGCTAAGTTATGCCAAGATTCGGTATCATTTTTCCAACACGCCACTAGAGGATATGTTGTGGTCTCGTGGTCTCGACATGGGGCCTTGTGGCCGAAACTACACATGGTCTCGGCCTTGGGCCGAAACTAGTGTAGTCTCGGCCAGTTCTTTAGCCTACTGTGTTCATAGCCATTGTCTTGCTCGCCGGATTCTTTGTTTGAATGCTCAAACATTGAATCATAGCAAGTTTTATCCTGGGAAGCCTAGGCCACAATGCTCCTAGCATCTTTGGGAGGTGGCAAATAAGGTTTTAAGGAAAGAGTGCTCACTTGACTCTTGCAAAAACCCAACACCAAACACGAGCCAATTTTTCTCCATCTTTCCTTCCCTTGTTTTCCAAAAAAATAAAATCTTATTTTTTTGATTATTATTTTTTTTTCTACCAACGGATCCAATAGTCTTAAAACCTTATTCCTTGTTTTCCCGTTGGTTGTTTTCTCTAATTTCCTTGAAGAATGGAGAACCCGGAGTAGCCAATCGTTAACAATGGGGACGAAAATGTTGTTGAGAACAACAATGGAGGAAATGGCAACAATGTTGCTAATTCCCAAGCTACACCAGTGAACGTTGGTTCAAAAGATGGTGGGAGCACTGAGGGATATATTCCCATGTCTCGGGTACCTTCGGTACCGAGTGGTTCGGCTGAAAAGCCAGAGAAGTTCACCGGTGTTGGTTCGAACTTCAAGAGGTGGCAACAGAAAATGTTGTTCTACATAGCAACTCTCGGCTTGGCGAGGTTCTTGTCCGAGAAGGTTCCCGAGTTGAATGAACAAGATGCACAATCCGTGATGGCGGTCGGCTATTGGAAGGATTCGGACTTCCTTTGCCGAAACTACATCCTGAATGGATTGTGTGACACGCTATATGATGTATATCGAAAGATAAGCACATCAAAAGCATTGTGGGAAGCTTTGGATCATAAATACGGAAGTGAGGATGCCGGCTCAAAGAAATTTGTGGTTGGCCGATTCCTCGACTTCAAAATGGTTGACTCAAAGACCGTGCTAAGTCAGGTAGATGATTTGCAATTAATCTTTGATGAGATCCGTGACGAGGGCATGGTGCAAAGTGAAGCCTTTCAAGTGGGATCCATGATCCATTTGTTGCCTCCAGGTTGGAAGGACTTCAAGAACTACCTTAAGCATAAGCGAAAGGAGATGAATCTGGAGGACCTGATCCAGCGACTCAGGATTGAGGAAGGGAACAGGATGAATGATAGGAAGGTTCCTATTGTTGTTGGTGCTAAGGCCAATGTTGTGGAGCATGATAAGAGCTCCAAGAGGAACAAGAAGGACAAGCGAAAGCTAGATCCGAAAGGTGGCGTTACCAAGAACAAGTTTCCTGGTGAATGCTACAATTGTGGCAAGCATGGCCACAGAGCATCTGAATGCAAGGCTCCAAGGAAGAAGAACAAGAGTTCTGAAGCCAATGTTGTTGGAGATAGCAGTCAGAAGGAGGTCGAGATTAGCCTTTCGGCTATGGTGACCGAAGTGAACCTCGTGGGCTCAAACCCTCGTGAATGGTTCATTGATACTTGTGTTGCAACCGAGAGATGTTCAACACCTTTGAGACCGTTGAGGGTGAAAAGGTGTGGATGAGAAACTCTGCTCAGTCTGCTGTGGAAGGCATGGGCAAGGTGGTTCTGAAGATGACTTCCGGGAAGGAACTGACGTTGAACAATGTGCTATATGACCTTGAGCTGAGGAAGAATCTTGTATCTGGCTCACTGTTGAACAAGCATGGCTTTCGCCTGGTGTTCGAGTCCGACAAAGTCGTTTTGTCCAAGTTAAGGATGTTTGTTGGTAAAGGATATGTAACTGATGGGCTTTTTAAGCTCAATGTAATTCTTGTTATCAATAAAAGCAAAGTTAATTCTGTTTACTTGCTTGACTCTTCCAATTTGTGGCATGGTAGACTAGGTCATGTTAATTTTAATTCTATGCGTAGATTAATTAGCATGGACCATATTCCTAACTTTCAAATTGACACAAATAACAAGTGTGAAATTCGTGTTGAGGCAAAACTAACGAAAGTACCTTTTAAATCGGTTGAAAGGGAAACTGAACCACTAGAATTAATCCATAGTGATTTGTGCGATTTTAGATCGATACAAATGAGAGGTGGTAATAAGTATTTTATCACATTTATCGACGATAGCACACGATACTGCTATGTGTATTTGCTTAAAAGCAAAGATGAAGCCGTTGATAAATTCGTTCTTTATAAGAATGAAGTGGAAAACCAACTTAATCGGAGAATTAAGAAGGTTAGAAGCGATAGAGGTGGTGAGTACGAAGAACCTATTGGTGACTTCTGTGCAAGTATAGGTATAATACACGAACGTACGGTACCTTACTCACCTCAATCGAACGGTGTTGTCGAACGAAAGAATCGTACATTGAAAGATATGATGAATGCGATGCTTATAAGTTCGGGCCTACCTCAAGATGCATGGGGTGAGGCGATTTTGACAAGTAATTACCTTTTGAATAAGGTACCCCGCAAGAAGCTCGATAAGACGCCTTATGAGCTGTGGAACGGTAGGAAACCTTCCTACCAGTACCTGAAAGTGTGGGGGTGTCTTGCCAAAGTTTTGGTGCCAACACCTAAGAAAGTAAAGATAGGTCCTAAGACGGTGGACTGTACCTTTATTGGCTATGCACATAATAGTAGTGCGTATCGGTTCTTAATACACGAGTCCCATAATCCGGACGTACACGAGAACACGATAATATAATCAAGGAATGCATATTTTTCGAGAATATATTTCCTTGTAGGTCCAACGAGGGACCAAGTACATCAAAACGAACGTTTGACGAAACTGTGGATAATGATAGTGGGGAATCTGAGAAAGAACCCGAGCTCGAGCCGAGACGCAGTAAGCGGGCGAGAGTTGGAAAATCATTTGGTCCTGATTTTCTAACTTACTTGTTAGAGTATGATTCGGGTACTCTAACTTGTTTATTACAAAACGAACCTGATTTTCTGTCCTGTTTGATAGAAAACGAGCCTCGAACGTATGTAGAAGCCGTGACTTCTACAGAAGGACCAATGTGGAAAGAGGCTATAAAAAGTGAAGTGGATTCTATTCTACAGAATCACACTTGGGAACTTGTTGATCTTCCCCCGGGTAGTAAACCCTTAGGATCCAAGTGGGTCTTTAAAAGGAAGATGAAACCCGATGGTTCCATTGAGAAGTATAAGGCTAGGCTTGTAATCAAGGGTTACAGGCAACGCGAGGGCCTCGATTACTTCAACACGTATTCTCCCGTGACGAGAATAAACTCCATTAGGGTGATACTTGCCATAGCTGCGCTGCGGAACTTGGAAATTCATCAAATGGATGTGAAAACCGCTTTCCTAAATGCGGAATTAGACGAGGAAATCTATATGGAACAACCCGAAGGGTTCGTGGTTCCGGGCCAAGAAAGGAAAGTGTGTAAGTTGGTTAAATCGCTATAGGGTTTGAAACAAGCGCCTAAGCAGTGGCACGAGAAGTTTGACCATGCGATGTTAACCAACGGGTTTAAAATAAACGAAAGTGACAAATGCGTCTACGTTAAGGAAACGATAGACAGCTACGTCATTCTTTGTTTATATGTCAATGATATTCTCATCGTTGGTAGTAATGATCGGACGATCAAGTCTACCAAGAACATGTTAAACGCGAGATTTGACATGAAGGATATGGGTTTGGCCGATTTAATCCTCGGGATTAGAATCATTAGAAGACCTGATGGTCTCGTGTTAAGCCAATCACACTATATTGACAAAATTCTTGAGAAATTTAACAAGGATGATAGTCAAGTGGCTAGGACACCATTTGATACAAATATTCACCTAACCAAGAACCACGGAGAAGGTATTTCACAAGTGGAATATGCTCGGGTTATTGGTAGTCTGATGTATCTTATGAGCTGTACTAGGCCGGATATTGCCTATGCGGTTAGTAAACTCAGTAGATATACGAGTAACCATGGTGCTATGCACTGGAAGGCAATAGTAAAGGTTATGAGATACTTGAGGTATACTCGTGATCTTGGACTGCACTACGGGAGATATCCCGCTGTACTTGAAGGGTATAGCGACTCGAATTGGATATCTGATATTAAGGAGTCTAAGTCCACGAGTGGCTTCGTGTTTACACTAGCCGGTGTAGCCGTTGCATGGAAATCCTCTAAGAAAACTGTGATAGCTAGATCCACGATGGAATCTGAGCTGATAGTCCTGGACAAAGGTTGTGAAGAGGCTGAATGGCTACGCCATTTTATAGAGGATATTCCTAATTGGGAAAGATCGGTACCTCCAATATGTGTGCATTGCGATAGTCAAGCCACAATCGGGAGAGTACAGAGTCATATGTATAATGGTAAGTCTAGACATGTGCGTCGTAGACATAATAACATTAGACAACTACTCACAACTGGTGTTGTCTCGATTGACTACGTAAAGTCAAAAGACAATATAGCAAATTCGTTGACCAAAGGGTTAGGAAGAGAAGTTGTGGAGAAGTTGACACGAGGAATGGGTCTAATGCCCTTGGACTAAAAAGTTCTATAGTGGATACCAAACCTAGCTGGCACCTAGGTTCAATGGGACAACTAAATTATGGAACGGAGCGCGTCACTGTGGGGGTCTCGGACTCCCTACCACTCCTTGTTAAAACAGTGACTCCCGCAAGAGGCTAGCATGTTAATGCTTTAATGATTCTTGAGTGTGCGGGATACTCGAGAAAGAATCACCTATGTTAGAGAGAAGTGAGGGTCGCTTCAAAGGAGAATTGTTGGGCACAATTCTTTAGAAACTCTCGTAGAACCAGGAACGGTGACCCACGACCAAAACGGGCACACTCATGAGAGCAAGAGCATGGTTGGGAGATTCCTATGTGAGATATGTCATCGTCTACACAAACGGCAGTCGGTTCAAAGACATCGCGTTCTACCGTATAGCCAGTAGAGTAAACTTGTCTTCACGAGGGAAGGTTCAAAGGGTATAGTGACTCCCTACCTATCCTATGCAGGGATCGACCGTTTGAACACAGTTGTTTCCAATTTCAAAATACCCCGAAATCAATTTTTCATTCAAATGGGGGATTGTTGGAAAAAATAGCTTAAAATGGCATAAAATGGCATGTTAAGTGGCTATTTTGTAGTACAATTATCAGTGGGGTCTACTTCCAATTTGGGTCGGGTCAAAGTGGATTCGGGTTCTTTGTAGTGAGAAGAAAAGATTGATATATTGTACGCTCAAAATGGATAATGGGTGAATGAGACATTGATTCTCAAAGTAGACCCATTTGAGTTGGAAAATGAAGGGAAAAAGTGAGCTTTTGTCCCACATTGCTTTGGAATGAAGATTTTCCCCCCTTATATACAAGAGCTCTTTTGAAGCTTGTAGAATTGTATAGCATAGAGGCTCTCTCGCGCGGGGGTGCAAATCAAATTCCAACTAGCGAAGATTGAAAAAGGCTTGATTCAAGCCCGAGCTCGTGTGCGCCGGCACCTGTGGGCACGAATGTCGTCCGGAAATTGGCTGGCCTTGCGGGCTAAGTTATGCCAAGATTCGGTATCATTTTTCCAACACGCCACTGGAGAATATGTTGTGGTCTCGTGGTCTCGACATGGGGCCTTGTGGACCGAACATGCAGTTTCGGCCTTGGGCCGAAACTATGGTCTCGGCCTCCTAGGCCGAGACTTGGGACCCATGGCCGAAACTTCTAGTTTCGGCCTGGGGTCGAAACTGGAAAGTTTCGGCCTACACGAACCTGTGCAGTTTTGTGACCGTTGGCTGTTCAATTCTACTTGTTACAGAATTAATTTTTTGAGTTAATTCCAATTTTTAATTTTGAATTGAAGGTCATGTTAATGGTGCTGTTACAGGAAGGTGGTGGGGTGCCCTTAAGTGCCTAATTAAAAGCTATTAAATCCTACACCCCTATATAAAGAGGAGTTGGGCAGTAGAGTTCAAAAACATAGAAATATAGAACACGAAAGTTCATTTTTTTTTGCCTCAAAACCTCTCTGCTTCTACTCCTTCTTTAGCCTACTGTGTTCATAGCCATTGTCTTGCTCGCCAGATTCTTTGTTTGAATGCTCAAACATTGAATCATAGCAAGTTTTATCCTGGGAAGCCTAGGCCACAACGCTCCTAGCATTTTTGGGAGGTGGCAAATAAGGTTTTAAGGAAAGAGTGCTCACTTGACTATTGCAAAAACCCAACACCAAACACGAGCCAATTTTTCTCCATCTTTCCTTCCCTTGTTTTCCAGAAAATAATAATCTTATTTTTTTTATTATTATTTGTTTTTCTACCAACGGATCCAACATATATGTGGAGTATAACTTGAGCCTTTCATCCGGCAGTTCAATATCATTCTAATAAGTCATTCCTTGAACTTTGTTGCCCTATAATTATATTTCAAAATAGATGTCAATAATTATTACAAAATATAATATAACAAATATTCATAATCCTAAAACATGCATAATCGAATTATGTTTAAAATTGAGGAATGATAAAAGGAGTAACCGCTTCATCTTGAAATGTTATAGGTTTGTACAAGGTTCCAAGTTTAGTCTTTGACTCTATTGTGTTCAACTTTTCAATAAACTTTACAACTCTATTGTGTTATCTCTCTTGGAAAATCTAATTTCAAATTACATTTTAAGAACATCATCAAAATTTATAAATTACACTTATTCTTAGTATTTTCATTTTTAATAAAATTGTCACATTAAGAAATGAGCATTAATATGTAGTGATTCTAACAGAAAATTTATCAATTTTTTTTCAATATAATGTGTTTCGAAAATCCTATTTATCAAAATAAGAAGTACTTTCCATTCTATGACATGATGTTGAACTCATCTTGAATTAATTGGTCAAGTTAGCAAGTATTTATATTGAGATGATTTCTGAAACCCATTCTCGCTAGAAGGAGGGCTTGAACCTCCGACCTTGTGGTTAACAGCCACACGCTCTAACCAACTGAGCTATTCCAACAACTCAATACATTACATCATGGGCACACGAGAAATTAGTATCATGCACACAATTTAATACACAATGGCACACTGTCAGACGTGTAAACATCAAGTTTCAAACCCTGGCGCGTGGTACTATAGATATATATATGTATGTATGTATATATATATAAATATAAATATATATATATATATATATGTGTGTGTGTGTGTGTGTGTGTGTGTGTGTGGCGACAATACACATGACACCTTCAAGGTCACAATGAAAATGCCATGGGTGTTGGGAAATTTAAGCAATATCAACGCGGAGCTGCCAACCTTTTGGGAAACAAGGACAAAAAGGGGTGATGACTATAAGGGAGTCTGTGCCATGTTATATAACACTACCTTAAAAGCGTTATTTGCCTGGCGACGGTGAAGTCAATGTAAACCGGTACGATTTTGACAAGCAACACAGAATAACCACGCTAAGCTTGCAGCAGCTTAAACATAGACGAACTTCACAATTGCTCAGACTCAGGGAGATAAGAGGGATATGAGAGAAAAGGCTCTGTACCGAATTGCACTTTTGAAAATGGAATGGAAGATTACTTATATAGTGTTTAATATAATAGCTTCCCTTCATTCAGCCGCAAATTAAACACAAAATATGGGGAAGAGCATTGAACATGTGGACATGGGTTGGATGACCATTACTAACAAGTAAAAGGTGGTCTGAAATTGTAGCTCTTTCCCCTGAAATGAATTTTCCAACACATACAGGCGTATGAAAAATGGGAAACCTATTCTGGTTTGAATGTATTTCCAACAATCCCACACACTTTTAAAGTGGAAGGCTAGAAAGAAATAATGTCTGACCAATACAAACGAGTTGATCTTAATGTCAGTGTTTGAGAACTTGAACTGACACGTAGTGACACTGAGTAATTTTCTTCTCGAGAGTGATATGAATCTTGAACTCACGCTTAGATAAATCGTGAACTCTAATGCACACACCAACTCAAAAATGCAGGTTCTACGAAAGTCAAACTCTCTAACTTCTTATGAATACCTTTAGTGTTCAAGTCTTTTATGTCTATCTCAATACAGACCTCCATCCTGTCAAAGTCTATCTCAACATAGACTTTTAACTCTAACAAGCCTTATCGCAATATAGACTTTTATGTAAAGTCTATCTCAATATAGACTTTTAACTTTGTCAAGTCTATCTCAGCAAGAAGAAAAATGGTGTCAAAAGTCCCTTAAACTTCCCTGCTAATATGGATAAGTCACTAGTAGAAAAATGGCCATAAAAATCTAAAAATTTACGCCTATTGTGACATAACCAAACGCATAAAGTGATGCGTTGCAATTTTTTAATTAAAATATCATCTTTAAATATGTTTTATTTTTTAAATGCGTAGACTATATGCAGTGGTTGTGCATTTACAACACACGCGTATAGTCTTATTTAAAAAAATTAATTAAATATTTCCATCCACTATATCGGTATACCAAATGCAATTAAATTGCATGTTTTTTATTTTTCATAATTTCTGCCTCTGATATATATTAATTCGAGAAGCGAAAACTATGATTTTCAATGCCAAAATTTTCAATCACTCTCACTCTACACTCTCATCAGCCCCATAGCTACCATCATCCCCATACTTCACTATCTCCATCGTAAAAATCGCACACGCTCCATCGTCACCATCACACAGGCACCATTATCGCCGGGTCAGGCTCCATTGTAACAAAAGGACTAAACATATTGAATGTATAGGGGAAGTTTGATTCCATGTTCTATGTTTTGCTGTAAATGATGATGTTAGATGCAATTAGCATCATTCCTGAACATCTCTCATCTAGCTACTCTCAACTTGCAAATGAATAAGAAATTACAGCAACTGAAAGAACCTTATAAGGAGAGTCTTCAAGCATAAAAAAAAATAAGTGTTTTGCATTGTGGGATAGTTAAGTATTTGTAATATTTTTAAGAATGCCTATAATAAATCACCCTTTTCTTCTTTTTGTTGTTCTATATTCTCCATTATATTCCAGCACGAGTTCGAGTTTTAGCATTGATTGTGAAGTTATTGTAACGTTTTCCCTAATCACTATTATTATAACATTGGGATAAGTTATGATAATGTTATGTATTTGATGTGTGGTGCAACACTAATAACCTAATAGTTAGACTACCATTATGATTAGGAGTTTGGTTAGGGTTTAAGAGACCTAAAGACGTACAACCACAATGATGGCCAGTGGTTATATAAGGTCACTAGTCCTCTCATTGCTAACACTACATACCTCATACACCATCTAGAGAGAGCTGAATAGAAGTGAGAGACAAAACTTTACAGCAGTCCGGATCGCTCAATACAAGAACTAATGGCTAGATGTTAGTATGATCCTGTTATCACATATTATATGATGCATGTGACATATTTAATTCTAACAGTTGGTATCTGAGCCAAAAATAATCTATGCCTAGTTCTTTTTAATTGCATATTATTTTTGAATATGTTGTATACACTATATAATTGAGATACATATTTGAATATTTGTATGCAATTTTATGCTTGGGCTGCTGAAAAATTAAGTATTATTTTTCCCGCATTAAGAAACAAAAAAAAAAAAATCAATTTGGATATTTTTTTTGGCTTGCTGCTGCTTCGCCGTTCTCTTTAGAACTCCAGTCTGCGGTTAGATCGCCGGTGACCTTTGTTGATGGTGGAAAATGACGGCTCGTCAAAAAAAAAAAATTAATACTCTCCCGTCGTTTTTCCTTCAATATTGCCGTCAACAATGGAACTCCAATTGGCGGAAGGTTGGGGATCGGTAGCCAGATCACAAAACTCCAATTTCCTCAACACTTGTTTCCTCCACCTGTGTACAGTTCTTTCAATTTCTGGATCTTACAGCAAGATTTCTTGATTAGCAGATCGAGTTATAGGCATAAACAAAAAGAAAATGTATTGCAACAATTATGTAAAGGTAATGAAAGAAAAAATTGTTTTTTTTAGATTCCTTTTTTTTTTTGACAAATGAAAAAACAAACAAACAAACAAACAAATAAATAAATAAACAAACACAAAATAAACAAGAAAATCTCCCCAGTAACGGCGCCAAAATTTGGTGAGCTGCCGTAGACTCCCAAATTAACCTTACAAACGTAGGAGCGGGAGTAAGGGTCGATCCCATGAGAAGTAACTAGTTCAACGTATGTGCTCAAATTAGAGGAAAGGGGGGGTTTGGTATGAAAGTGATAATCAAAGTAAATAAACGAATAAAGCAGTGAAAATAATATATTGAAAGCACTTATAATAGGAAACCTTGGTTAGTAAAGATCCACCACCGGAATTTAACACTGATCATTGATTCAAAAAGTAATTAATATGCAGTTGAATATTTGTCGTGAAATCATTTCATTTCCGTTTTCTTTTAGTTGTAGGTAACTAAAGCACACGCGGTTTAATTACCCCTAACTACTAAATAATCTAAGACAAGCGCTATAGATTTAATTTAATAGCAGCAATATGAACTAGGAAAACCAACAAACTAAATAATAGAAGCACAAGCGGTTGCATTTAATTTAGGAAAATATTCTACCCGAGACCAATTATCACTAAGCCGTCAATATTAACCTCAGTTTCTACTGAATATTAGAATACTTTGTAGCACAACATTAACTAATATAGCAAATAATTATATCAAATAAATAACTAGTTTCCCTCCCAAGCAATTAAATGATACAACTATTCAAATAACTTAGAAGAATATTTAATACTCAAATGCATAAAAACATATATAATAAAAATAAATAAATAATCTTACAACATAATCAATTCCGGGGCTTCAACTCACTAAACCAAGCTAATGAAATTAGCAACGAATGGACATTGATAACAGCTTTAAAGAATAATCGAGAGGGGAAGAATGAACAATGGATAAAAAACTTTGCCCCTATTTATACACTCTCAAAATATATTAAAGCTATTTTCCACCGTTTATTTCCCTCCTTTTGCACTGAAGTCTTCCGCTGTTCCGCTCATTTTTCTCCGTAAATATTTGCGCTGAAGTTGACGCTTTCCGCTGCTAACTGTACGAATGAAATTAAAACCAAAATGTTAATTGGCTTTGTTTTCTTGCTAAAGTTGGGTCCACACTAAACTATTAATGCTTAACATTATATTAACTAAAATTAAACAATTGGCTAAAATCTAGGTGGACTAAAAATGCATTATTAACTAAATAAAATACTTATTTAGCCTATTACCAATTAAATTCTTAAAAGAAATAATTATTATATAATAATTAATAAATAATGCAAAATTATAATAAAGATGTATATAAAATAATAGTGTAAAATATGTCTATCATCTATCATATTTTGGTTTAATCTGTTTGTTTATTAGGCTTTCTTTGCTAATGTGATCATGTTGTTTGGTCAATTAAAGAGTAGCCACAGCATTTTTAATTTACCAAAATTACAAATTAAGTTTTACTCACATAAAGTTAAGGCAAGAATATTGTAATTCACTCTGCGTGATATGACAAAATTTAGCCCACAGGCAATTTTGTTATATTTGTAGGGTTAATTAGGATGAAATACCATACTACGATCATAATTTGCCCACAGGAATTGTGTATCGGCAAATAGTTTTGATAGTTTTGTTATTAAGGGTGGAAAAACTCAAATCGCACCCATTCCGTTTCAACCATTCAGTTTTGATAGATTCATTATGCGTAAAAATTTACCAACAGGAAATTGTTATGGCATCCGAATTTATCTTTTGCTTAATTTTACATTGGTAATATTATGTGCATCAGTATCTCTCTCTATTTTTGTGGCTCGAAAATTATAACCAAGCTTTTATTATTATTCTATACAGCAACTCTTCCTGTCACTCAAAAAATAACTATTAATGTTCCTATCCTTAACTACGATAATCACAAGGAGTGGATAGTCTTTGAAACTTCATCTCATACTTCAGCTCATACTGTAAATAGTCTTTGAAACTTCATCTCATACTTCAGCTCAGTTGACTATTATTCTTTGAGGGATTGCACATTAACGGTTATATGCTCAACACGCCCCCTCACGTGTACGTGCCGATTACTTGTGTTGGGCTCCAAGCAACACGTGGACCGTAGTCACTTTTTTATCGAGTGGCGCTGAGATTCAAACCCTTGATCTTTTGCATGGCTCTGATACCAAATTGAACAATAACAAGATTCATTGTATTCAGTCAAAATAACTGTACAAACATCTACTATTTATACATGAATAAACTGTTAACCTAATGGGCCTATTCCTTAAAGAGCCTAGGGTTTCAACACTCCCCCTCAAGTTGACAACTTCGCCAACTATTAACCTAATGGGCCAATTCCGAAAAGATCCTAGGGTTTCAACACTCCCCCTCAAGCTGACAACTTCGCCTCATACTTCATAGAACTGATCTCTTGGCAAACTTCGCCTCATACTTCATAGAACTGATCTCTTGGCAAACTTCACCTCATACTTCGCCGTAGAACTGATCTCATGGCAAACTTCACCTCATACTTTGTCGTAGAACTGATACTTCATCTAATGGCAAATTTCACCTCATAGAACTGATTTTGACTTCTTTAAATTTTGCCTTGTAAAATTGTAGAGAGTGAGTTTCGAACCTAAAACCATAAAATTAATTTATCAAACTTCTAACCATCTCATTTGTACAAATTATTTATTATTATAGCATTCTCCTTAATGTAGTTCTTTCTTTCCACAGATGCTTGATCTCCAAGATAACTTCATGCAATCTCGTTTGCTTCTCATTTCTTCGTATGAGATTTTCCAGTATGACTTCTTCTTTAAGTTGGGTGTGCGGGCTTGTTTAAGTATACATATCATATGCATACATCTTCTTCTTCTTCTTCTTTGTATTTTTCCCTTTCTCAATGTTAATTTTCCTTTCATGGTCTAGGACAAAACTCAATCGTTATACCCTATACCACGGCGCGCGTAGCGCTGTGCGCCGCGCGCCTCTCAAAACGACGTCGTTTTGGGGTCATTTTGGGAGGCGCGGTAGGAAGTTGATGTGATTATGTGTATTTGTTCACACAATTATGTGTATTTATTCACACAATTATGTGTATTTGTTCATACAGTTATGTACATTTTTTATACAATTATGTACATTCTTTTTATACAATTATGTACATCCGAATCAGAAAATTTGTGTGTATTATGTTAAGAGTTGATGTGTATTGTGTTAAAAGTTTATGTTTATTATGTATTATGTTAGATTATGTGTATTATCTTTTAAAAAGAGTATGTATATTTTGTTATATAATTATGTACATTTATGTATACAATTATGTGTATTCTAGTATAACATAATGTACATTTTTGAACAGCGGGTTTTTTTTAATGAAAAAATTACTGCCATTCACTGGGGCGGGAAATTTCAAAAAAAAAATAAAAAAATTAAAACGACGTCGTTTTGCATCTGGGCGCACAGTGCAACGCGCGTCGTGGTGTAGGATATAAATTGCCTACAAAACTAGACTTAACAAATAAAATTGGGGATTCTAAAATACAATTTGGCATATCAAAATCTAATATAATATATTCCTAACAAATGGAGATACGGTTACAACACACGTTTTGCCTATTTACTTATCCATTTACATTATCCGTTATTTCTTGGGTTTGTTGATTCAGGCTACCCGAGTTAATTAAATTCATCAGTAGTGTTAGTAAAAAAAATTAACATAATGGTGCTATATTTGTGCTAAGAAATTTAGTTTTGTGACATTTAGTCGTTGTATACTTGTTGGCAAGGTCACAAATTCGATGACAATAGAATAATCGTTATACATGTGTACATGCATGGGTTATGACAATTTGTCAATTCTAAAGTCTAATTTAATTAACTTTACAAGTTTATATTCAACATGTCAAGATTTAAATTAATTGATATTTATAAAAGTTTAATTATTATAATATATTATTAAAATTATATATTACATAAAAAATTTACATTGCATACATTTAGAAGATTAAATAACAAAATTAAATTTAAAAATGGGAAAATAAAAATAAAATAAAATCAGTTAATTTGCATAAACTAACAAGTTGGTGTTAAAACGCACCCGCTAATCACATGCATGTTACCACACACCTTTTTTTCTTTCTTCCCAAAAAATATATCTTATAGGGAGAAAAATATTGAAGAAAAAAGTATCCGGTTTTTAGTCGGCCTTGGAAGAAGGCAATAGCTGGCTTCTTCCAAAGTATAGTTGTGTACAAAGAGGCAAGAAAGATAATTGGCCCTGTTTGGTAAAAAATTGGCCTATAGGCTAATTTTGGCTTATTTGACCACTATTAATTGTTTGATTTAGTTAAAATATCAATATAAATGTTTGGTTAATTAGCTTTTTGCAACTCCAAAAGGCTAAAATTCAAAAAGCTACTCCAAACAACTTTTTCAATTAGCTTTTTGAGAAAAGAAATTATACCAAACAGCTATCAGCTAAAAGTTAATTTACCAAACACTTTTCTACAATCAGCTAATGTTATCTATTTATACCCTCTAATTAACACAATCAGCTAACAGCAAACAGCAATCAGCTAACAGCCATTTTACCAAACAGGGCCGCCAATACTCTTCTTTATATGACGTAGCAATATGAGTGATGAGCAACAATGGAGATACGGGTACGGTCAACCCCACCCCCACTCCTACTTCAATTACAAATGAATCTACTATAAGCAATAATGAAAATTGTTGTAATAACCAGAACCAGCAGGTAGAAAATGCAACATATTAACTGGGAAGCACAATTCTATAATGGTACTCCATATTACACTCCAAGTAGCACAAAACAAGTGAACTCAGAATGAGACAGAAAACTTAAACCGGAAATTAAAGTTGCATTAGGCCATTTATGTTAACTAAAAACAGCCGGCATGTATGTAATTCCAATCTTGCATGGCGCCATATATAAGGTGCCTACAGAGAAAGAAAGTTGATGAATATAAAGGGAATGTGCCAAAGAATTAAGCATCAAAATTATGTGCCAAAGAATTAAGCATCAAAATTTCACAGAATCATTTCCATAATTCCTTACCAATATAATGTGCACCATTTGTAATTCCTGGCTTAGAGACATGTTACTGTGATGATGACTATATAAACTTCCCATATCTGAAAGTTTCATCATCAGGGCAAGCAAAGTAATATTTCTTGCAAAAGGTCCCAATTGACAACATTACACTGAAAACTAATTAAAACATTTTTAAAAGAGGCGCTACCTTTCTATGACCCAGTTTGATTATTGTCCTTTGTATACCCGGAATATAATTTGAACGGAGGTACAAAAAATAGACAAAGAATTTACGAGGACAATTATCAATGCACAAGGTACAAAAAATTTCGTCTGACTAAGTTGAATTGTATGCGTATTCATTTACATAAGTATAAGTCTAACTACTACATTAGACTATTTCTAGCTAAGTTATTGATGAATGGCAATAATGACTCTAAACTCTAAAGATTGAACATGACTTTGATAGCATTGCCACCACGAGCACTGGTTTCAAATGCCTCTTCAACCTCCTTCTGTGTGAACCCAAACCTGTGTGTGATCAGTGGCTTCACATCAATCTTCCCACTCCTCAAAAACTCTATGCACTGTGGCCATGTATTCTTGTACCTGAATATCCCCACTATATCCACCTCCGTACACAACAACACAACCATCATCTTTAACAAATTAAACACAATACGTTCTCGATCGAGATTCTACTAATTAATAATACAATTATAAAGTCTGCAAATAATTAATTAAAAATTACCTTGCTGCTGCAGGAGTGAGGGGGACTGTCATTTCGAAGTGGCCCATGCCGACGAGACAAACCTTGCCGCCGGAGCAGGTTGCGCGAAGGGCGGTGGACATTGTCTTATTAAAACCGGCGCAGTCCAAGCTGACGTCAATTCCGACTCCCATGGCGGCCTTGATGTTTTCCACCTCAGATTCCACATCTTCCATCTTGTGTGAAACCTTGATAATCACATCCGCTCCCAATTTCTTAGCGAACGCCAAACGCTGATCGTCGACGTCCACAACAGCAACTCTCGGAGCGCCGAAGGCGCGAGCGGAGAGCATGGAGACGAGGCCAATAGGGCCGGCTCCGAGCACCAGCACGTTGGTCTCCGGCCCGATGTTCGCCCGGCGACAAGCGTACACGCCCACGCTCAACGGCTCGCACATCGCGCCTTCCTCCAAGCTCACGTTCTCCGGGAGCTTGAAGCACAGATCCGCCGGATGCACGATCTGGTTAGCGAGAGAGCCGTGGATCGGCGGCGTGGCGAAGAACTTCATCTCGTCACACAGATTGTAACTGCCTGTAACAACCCCAGTATTAACCCCGGAAGATAAAGAAGGCAATGGTAATTCAGAGGAAATAGAAGGGAACGACGTTGTAGGATAAGTCAGTTAAGAAGCAGTTGGAGTGACCAAAACGATGTCGTTTCACCATTCCGGTAATTAGTTGAGAACGGGTGACGTATTGTCAGACGGCGCCGTTTCGTTATTGCTTTCCGTAATTTGTTAGTTTGTTAGCAGATTCCAGGAAAGGTGGACTATAACACCTCTGAGCTTGTATGTGGTTTTTATGCAATTTTTGATGAATCAACACTACTCTTTTTCTCTCCTCTTTCTCTCTATCCTTCTCTCCCCTTTTTCTCTTCTCCTACGAACCCTAGATCACTACAGTTGGTATCAAAGCTCCTCGACCATGGAGGACCGAGTAAGGAAGATAGAAGCAGCCTTGCTTGAGCTTAACAGCAAGGTGGATACTCAAGCTCAAGCTTCCCAGGACTCTGTGGCCACCCTAACCTCCCAGGTGAACAATGTTTCTTCACAACTGGGTAGTCTAAGGGCAGAGATCCTGGAGATCATCAGGCTCAATAGGCCAGCACCTCCAGTGATGAGTTCCACTCCCGGACAATCATCAGTCCAAGGAAGGGCATATCCAATGTTTGCAGAGGAAAATGGCAGACCGGCTGGGGGCAGGCCAGACAAGGCTCCAATGCCAGCGGATATCATTGATGAGGGGGCACCAGTAGGAGGGACCCCTATCATGGTGGAGCAGGAAGACGAAGTGGAGGAACAGTGGGAACCCAGGAGGGCTGAGCTGAATCCCACTAGGCAGCAACCAAGGGGGCATCACCAGGAATTTTTCCTGAGGTATAAAGCTGAATTCCCCGTTTTTGATTATACTCACCCTAGGCAATGGATCCTAAGATGTGAGAAATTTTGTATACTCTCTCATGTTCCTAGACATGAGATCCTGAATCTGTTATATGTGAATCTATCTGGGAAAGTCGGATTATGGTTTGAAGGGTATGTTCGTGGACTGAGGGGGGAATTCCAGTGGACCCTGTTTGCTAATGAACTTTGTAAAAGGTTTGGGGATAGTGGGGCTTCGCTAGTGGAAGAATTTGCTGCTTTTAAACAGTGGGGGGGTGTAGAAGATTTCACTGAAGGCTATGAGGAATTTAAAAGCCTATTAATACAAGCCTATCCCTATCTCACTGAGAATTATTTCATGGACAACTACATTGCTAGGTTAAAACAAAATTTGAGATGTTTTGTAAGGACTTCTAGGCCAAGGAGCCTAGGTGATGCTATATGGTTTGCTAAACAATATGAAAAAGGGCTCAAAACCAGTGACAACCCCAAACCAGCTACATGGAACTCTAAACCTTCATACACCACAAAAACCACCAACTCCACCCCAAATTACCCTAACCAGTCTATCCCTGCACCCAAGCCACAACCTACATCCCACCCTGCCACCTCAAAAAACCCTGATATAACTCACTTTAAGAACCAGTTAAGGGAGCAAAAGAGATGCTTCAGGTGCTTTGAGCCTTGGCAACCTGGGCACAGATGTAGGGGCCCAACTTTCAATATTATAGAGGAGTATGAGGGGAATGAGGAGTCGGAATCAAGGGACCAAGATGATAGTGGTCTGGACACTGAAGATGCTGAGGTATCCTTATGTGCTGTAGTTGGAGGTGAGGGTCTGAATACAATCAAGCTGCTGGGAACTATCCAAAAACAGCAAGTAATCATACTAGTAGATAGTGGTAGTACCCATAGCTTCCTTGATCCCAGATTGCTATGCCAACTGAGAAAAGAGCCTGCAAAAGCCAAACCACTAGTTGTTACAGTGGCCAATGGTGAGAAGATAATGAGTGATTCAGTTTATCAGGGACTTAGCTGGCAAATTCACAATGAGAAGTTCACTAAGGACTTTAGACTCCTAAGGCTGGGGGGCTGTGACATGGTCATGGGAATGGACTGGGTTGATCAATATGCTCCTATCCAATTACACACTAGACCCCTTGGTATATCCTTCCATAAAGAGGGAAAAAAGATACTCCTGAAAGGACTGACAAGAAGGGTTCTGATAAAAGCTGCTAATGAGAAACAAATCAGAAAATGGAACAAGGAAGGAGTGCAAGGGTTCTTGGTTCAATGCAGTGCCTTGCCTCAGGAGAAAATAGAAGGGGAATCCTACTTTGGCCAAGCTACTGTTAGCACCATTCACCCTGAATTGAGCCTGTTGCTACAAGAATTCCAAGACCTCTTCCAGGAACCCACAACATTACCCCCTAAGAGGCACTTGGATCATGCTATTCCACTGAATCCAGGAGCTAAACCAGTTAATGTAGGCCCCTACAGATATTCATATGATCAAAAGAACACCATTGAAAAGATGGTGTCAGAAATGCTAGCAGCAGGAGTAATCACACACAGTTCCTCTTGTTTTGCATCTCCAGTGTTGTTAGTTCCCAAGAAGGACAACACTTGGAGGTTTTGTATTGACTACAGAGCACTCAACAGCATCACTGTGAAGAATAAGTTCCCAATTCCTTTAGTGGAGGACTTATTTTCAGAGCTAGCTAGGGCAGTATGTTTCTCCAAGTTGGATCTAAGATCTGGATACCATCAAGTAAGGATGAGGGAAGGGGAAGAGTTTAAAACAGCATTTAGAACTCACCAAGGCTTGTATGAATTTAGAGTCATGCCCTTTGGGCTCACAAATGCCCCTGCTACCTTCCAGGCACTTATGAATCAAGTATTTCAGCCTCTACTTAGGAAGTTTGTGCTGGTTTTTTTTGATGATATACTGGTGTACAGCCCTAGCCTGGAGACCCACTGGCAACACCTCAGGGAAGTCTTACTGATTATGAAACAGCACCAGCTCTTAGCCAAGATGAACAAGTGTTCCTTTGCCCAACCACAAGTAGAATACCTTGGGCATGTTATTTCCAAAGAAGGACTATTAACTGATCCCAAAAAACTGGAGGCTGTGGCTGCCTGGCCCAACCCAATGACTGTGAAGGCTCTTAGAGGGTTTCTGGGGTTGGCTGGCTACTATAGAAGATTTATTAGAGCTTATGGGGTCATTAGCAAGCCTCTTACAGACATGCTAAAAAAAGAGGGGTTCCAATGGTCTACTGAAGCTGAAGGGGCTTTTGAACAATTGAAGTATGCCCTCTGCCATCCTCCTGTATTGGCCCTACCTGACTTTCAGAAAGAATTCACTGTGGAAGCTGATGCAAGTTACAAGGGTATGGGGGCTGTCCTACTGCAAGAAGGGAAGCCTATTGCCTTCTTTAGTAAGGCTTTTAGTGGGAAACATTTGGGGCTTTCCATTTATGAGAAGGAGTACCTTTCCATAATTAATGCTGTTGACAAATGGAGGACTTATCTAATGGGGAGGCACTTTGTGATTAAAACTGACCATCACAGCTTGAAATTTTTGTTGGAACAGAAAATTACTACAGCATTGCAGCAAAGGGGTCTAACCAAACTCTTGGGATTGGATTATGCAATCCAGTACAAAAAGGGGGTGGAAAATGGAGCAGCAGATGCATTATCAAGGAGAATGACTGATTCAGAGGCTGAGGTGAACTCCATCTCCATTGTACAGCCTCAATGGATAGAAGAAGTTATAAAAAGCTATGAGCAGGATGAGTGGGCAACTGAAACCCTTACAACAGCCCTAGTGGATCCCTCTGCAAACCCTGACATTGCTGTGGTAGGGGGATTATTAAAATTTAAGAACAGATTGTATGTGGGGAAGACTGGAGGACTGAGAGAGAAGTTGATATTACAGCTGCATGAATCTTCATTAGGGGGTCACTCAGGCCAGAATGGAACTTACCAAAGGGTTAAATCACTCTTCTACTGGAAGGGGCTTAAAGGAGATGTGGTGACACTTGTTCAAAGGTGTGATGTATGCCAAAGGTGTAAAAATGAGAACGTGGCCAATCCAGGACTGTTACAACCCCTAAATATCCCAGAGGAAGCATGGCAAAGTATATCAATGGACTTTATTGAAGGCCTTCCAAAATCTCATGGCAAGGAGATAATCATGGTAGTTGTAGACAGGCTGACCAAGTATGGTCATTTTATTGCCCTTACACATCCATATAGTGCTGAAACTGTAGCAGAAGCATTTATGGAGAACATATACAAACTACATGGATTGCCTAGGGATATCACCTCTAACAGAGACAAGGTTTTCACTAGTAAGTTTTGGCAATCAGTGTTTAAAAATATGCAGGTGAAGCTTAATTTGTCCACTGCTTACCACCCCCAGACTGATGGCCAAACTGAAAGAGTTAACAAGTGTTTGGAAGGGTATCTCAGATGTATGGTTTTTCAGAAACCTAAGGGCTGGGCCAAGTGGTTGCACTTGGCTGAGTGGTGGTACAACACAAATTATCACTCTTCTACCAAATACTCTCCCTTTCAAGCCTTGTATGGCTATTCCCCACCTGTGATGGCCATGGGCACTAACTCTGGCAGTAGTGATCTGGACTGGGTAATGGAAAGGCAGGCTGTCTTAGCAGCTCTTAAAGAGAATCTAGAACAGGCTCAGAACAGGATGAAACTGCAGGCTGATAAAGGAAGAAGTGAAAGGGTCCTAGAGGTTGGAGATTGGGTGTATCTCAAGGTGCAGCCCTACAGGCAAATCTCCCTAGCAGTAAGGAACAACCTTAAACTGACCTCTAAGTACTATGGACCTTATCAAATCAGTGACAAGATTGGCACTATGGCCTATAAGCTGCAGCTACCCCCAGGAGCACTTCTCCATCCTGTTTTTCATGTATCTCAGTTAAAAAAAAGGGTGGGAGAAGGGGTGGTGGCACAACAAGATCCCCCAGTGACTGGTGAAGATGGGCAAATATTAGCCGAGCCATTGGCAGTGCTTGGGAAGAGATTGATTAAGAGGAAGAACCAAGCAGTGACAGAAATTCTAGTCCAGTGGACTAACCTACCAGCCGAAGAAGCTACTTGGGAGGACTACTATCACATCTGCAGTCAGTTCCCAAGTTTTGATCCTTGGGGACAAGGATCTCCGGCAGGAGGGGGTACTGTAACAACCCCAGTATTAACCCCGGAAGATAAAGAAGGCAATGGTAATTCAGAGGAAATAGAAGGGAACGACGTCGTAGGATAAGTCAGTTGAGAAGCAGTTGGAGTGACCAAAACGATGTCGTTTCACCATTCCGGTAATTAGTTGAGAACGGGTGACGTATTGTCAGACGGCGCCGTTTCGTTATTGCTTTCCGTAATTTGTTAGTTTGTTAGCAGATTCCAGGAAAGGTGGACTATAACACCTCTGAGCTTGTATGTGGTTTTTATGCAATTTTTGATGAATCAACACTACTCTTTTTCTCTCCTCTTTCTCTCCATCCTTCTCTCCCCTTTTTCTCTTCTCCTACGAACCCTAGATCACTACACTGCCTTCCTTGCAATGGCTGCACCGCCAACAGCTAACGCCGGGCTCCAACGCCACGCGGTCGCCGGCGACCAGACTCTTCACCTCGCTCCCGACTTCTTCAATGATTCCTGCGCATTCGTGGCCGATCACCATTGGCTCTTTCACAATGTAATCTCCACACCTCCCATGCTGAATATATAATAATCAAATTCTATATCAATTATCTCAAAATTAAAACAAAACCCTAATTAAAAACCATAAACTCACCTTGAGGTAGTGAACATCACTCCCACAGATACCAATTGCTTTCATATTCACTCTAACATCATGAGGACCTACACATTAAATACAGTAATCCTATCATATGATTAACATTATATATATATATATATTCAAAATCGAAAATCCAAAATATATATATATACCAAGAGGAGGGAGGTTGAAGGGCTGAATCTTGAGGTTGCCAACGCCGAGAAGCCAAGCAGCCATGTTGTTTTCTGTGGGTACTCCATTAGCGCCCTTTCCCATTCTCACCAAATTGATTGATTGCTTAATTTCTCACAGAGATGAGATTTGATGGAGAAGAAGATTCAAGTAGTGACGGTGTGAAGAGCGCAGCGATGTAGAGAGGTATTTATAGGGTGATATGTCTGAATTAATTAATTAATGGATAAAGGTATTTCAGTCCTTTCAAAATTATCCTTCTCATCTGTCTGCTCATAATTTGCCGAGATAAATGTACGATTCCTTAGCTTGTTAGAATTAAGTTAGGGAACTAATTAACTATTCGATCTAAGTAAGATAATATACCAAAAAGGGAAAATCTTATCTTATCCAAATATGGGTAAGACTATCATTATCCATGCAATACTTTCATACCTGACTTCTACTTCCAAATCATCAAATTACTAATTCTTTTATTATTTTTTCTACATCATGTAATGTAATTTCAACGCACTTTTAAAAGTGAATCCATATTTCACATCACATTAAAAAAAATATTATGTTTCATCACTGTCGTTATTATTATTTAAATTTGAATTATTAAAAATAAATTAACACAGACTCTCTCTTCACTCATGACATTGTATTGATCTTCTTGATTTATCCCGATCAATTTTATTCTGATCTTTTACCATTTAAGATAACAAGATGAAGTTTCATCTAATGTCCGAAAATTATATTATAAGTTCCATTTTTTAGTTTAACTAGTTTTTTATTTGTGCCCAATAGTTTAACTCGATTAGTAAATCATTTTCAAATAGATGAATTGCATTTGTGAAGTTTTATTTTTTTTTATTTGACGAAGTTTCACAAATATTCACCTAATATGTATTTTGTTGATGTTTTTGAATTTTTTCACAAGTAATTCACATTATATATATATATATATATATATATATATATATATATATATATATATATATATATATATATATATATATATATATATATACACACACACACACACACACACATACACATACACGATAAGACTCTCCTGTTATTTAGGTTAGGACTATTTGACTGTACTACAACCAATAGTAATAAAGCATATAATATAAACATGAAATACTAATATTACTAACACACCCCCTCAAGCACAAGGGTGGATGTTGACAACATTGAGCTTGCTTCTAAGAGCATGAAAAGGCGGAGCTGGCAGCGCCCTGGTGAAGATGTCAGCAAGCTGGTCTTTGGTTGAATCAAAGTTGACAATAAAGTCCCCAGAAGCAACCTTATCACGGACAAAATGGAAATCGATCTCAACATGTTTCGTCCTGGCATGGAAAACCGGATTAGCTGCTATGTATGTAGCCCCAAGATTGTCACACCATAGTGTGGGTGGACTTCCAGAATGCAGACCCAACTCCTGAAGTAATGAGACAACCCAGTTGACCTCGGCGGACACATCGGCAAGCCCTTTATATTCAGCCTCAATCGAGGAGCGTGCTACTGTGCGCTATTTGCGGGAAAGCCAGGATACAAGATTAGACCCAAGAAAGACTGCATGGCCACTAGTGGATTTCTGGTCGACTGGACACCCAGCCCAATCAGAGTCTGAGTAGGCATGCAGATCAGAAGCTGGTGAAGAAGCCAGACGTAGCCTGTAGTCCAGGGTTCCTTTCACGTATCGAAGAACACGCTTGAGCAACCCCAGTGATCCTGCGTTGGAGAGTGCATGAACTGACAGAGCCTATTGACTAAAAATGAGAGATCGGGGCGAGTGATAGTTAGATACTGTAGGGCCCCAACAATCCTTCGGTATTGAGTCGGATTATCAAACGGATCGAGAGTTGGTGTAGCCGGTGTAGCCAAGGCTTTGCAATCCGTCATACCTGCACGAGACAGTATATCCACCATGTACCTGCGTTGAGATAAAATAAATCCATCCCCGTCAGACAGAGTCTCGATGCCTAGGAAGAAGGTAGGCTTGCCCAGATCCCTTATTTTGAAGGCAGAAGATAGACGCCTGAGGAGTGAGTCAATAAATGCTGGATCAGCGCGCAACATAATGATATCTTCGACATACACGAGTAAGAATACCCGTGAGTTGCCGTCGGTGTAGTGAAACAACGATACATCAGTTTTGGATGTCAAAAACCCCGTTGAGATCAAGAATTCATGTAAGCGATTAAACCACGCCCTGAGCGCCTGTTTAAGACCATAAAGAGAGCGTTGCAAGTGACACACGTGGTCCGGATGTGTGGGATCCCCGTATCCCGGTGGCTGTTTCATATAAACTGTCTCGGATAGATGCCCATTTAGAAAGGCGTTATGGACGTCTAGCTGCCGCAAGGTCCACTTGTGAGACACTGCAAGAGAAAATAAAATACGAACAGTGGTCGATTTAACCACCGGAATGAACGTGTCAAAAAAGTCCTTGCCGGCTACTTGGTTAAACCCTTTAGCAACCAGGCGGGCCTTGTAACGCTCACCGGAGCCATCGACTTTGCGTTTGGTGCGGAACACCCACTTCCAGCCAATCACATTCATATTTGGTGTAACCGGGACCAAGTTCCATGTGTTGTTATGTAGAAGTGCATTGAACTCCTGATCCATGGCATCCTGCCACTGCGGATGCCCCACAGCCTGTGAGTAACACGTGGGATCTATAGTAGTGGTGAGTGCTAAAAACTGTTCATCCGTTCCACGTGTCTTGCGGCGAGTGCGTATGACATGTCCATCACCCTGAGTAGGCTGAGTAGTAACCCTCCGCCGTCTCCAAGTTGGAGCCGGGGCGGCTTCTATGGACATAGGTGGTGGTTCATGTGCCAAGGGTATCTCCATTGGCTGTGGTGCGGACTGGGTGTTAACCACTACGGGACTGGATCTCAGGGTGTGGGTGTACTTTGCTTGCGAGCAACCTGTAAAGATGCCTGCATAGAAAAGGAGAAAGTGGATTCATCAAATCGGACATGACGGCAGATAAAGATCTTCCCCATGGCTAAGTCTAAGCAGCGGTATCCCCTATAAGAGACTGGGTAACCTAAGAAGACATACGGTGCCGACCATATTCCATCTTGTGGCGATTGTAAGGCCGCAGAGAGGGATAACAGCGGGAACTGATGGGATAACCGCATGACCCACACGGGAGACATCCAAACCTGCGCCGTTGCCGACTTTGAGTACGTCCTCGCCGGTGTAAGCCTCGGAGTGGTGCAACAACTGATCATCCGGGGTCGCATGAGACGAGGTGCCCGTGTCCGGGTACCATGCATCGGCTACTTGTGGATCACTGGAAACCGCAACATTGGCGTGACCTGCGTGAGCCTGCGGACGATCAGCATATCTCTTAAAACAATACACGGCCGTATGGCCGTGTGACTTACAAATTTGGCAGCGGGGTGTGCCGCCACGCCCTCGGCCATTGTTACCCCTGCCACGACCTTGTCGTCCACGCCCACCGGAAGACTGCCGCCCACCTGACCCCGGATCTCCACTGTTTCTGCCGCGACTAGCAAAGAACACTGATGGTGTGCCACCAGTGCTGGAGTCCACTGTGAAATCATCCACTACAAGAAAAATTGCGAATCGCGACGGAATTTTTCCATCGCGAATGGGCAATATTCCGTCGCGAATCACGTTTCGCGACGGAATTTATTCCGTCGTCTATCACCTTGTCGTATTTTGATAGACGACGGAATAATTCCGTCGCAATTTTTGGCGATGGACTTCGCGACGGAAAATTTCCGTCGCCATTTGGCGACGAAAATATTCCGTCGCAATTCCGTCACCCATTTTGCAACGGAACTATTTCCGTCGCAAGTCGCGAATCACGTTTCGCGACGGAATTTATTCCGTCGTCTATCACCTTGTCATATTTTGATAGACGACGGAATAATTCCGTCGCAACTTTTGGCGATGGACTTCGCGACGGAAAATTTCCGTCGCCATTTGGCGACAAAAATATTCCGTCGCAATTCCGTCACCCATTTTGCAACGGAACTATTTCCGTCGCAAATCTGTCAGTTATTTCATAACCGAATATTCCGTCGCCATATTATCTTTTTCGTCGCTAATTTCGTCGCCCATTTCGCAACGGAAATATTTTCCTTCGCAATTCCATCGCATCATTTGCAACAAATATTCCGACGCAAATCTTATATTCCGTCGCATTTTTGAATTATTTTAAAATAAAATTGTGATTTTAAATAGTAATGAATGTTTTTAAAATAAAAGATAACATAATTCTAAATTAAGTTAAAATAATAATAATACATTGCTAATCCACATTTCATACATAATATAATCGTCAATTCAACTCTAAACAACATAACAATACATTATCAATCCGCACTTAATACATAATAATAGTCAATTCAATTCTAAACAACATTGTAATAGTTTTAACAAACAACCATTAAAATCAATTGACTTGAGATGGAGGTGATGATGAAATACCCTCTCTCCCGCCATCAATAGCATCAAGTCGTTGCATAAGGAGAATAGTAGCCTTCACACTCTGAATTTCATCTTGAACATTTGCAGAAGTAGCACTGTCGGGTGGTCACGATTTTAGGGTCATATTGCCAGAAATGTTATCATTAGTTAGACCATTAACAACAGAACAACCATATGAACCAAGTCCATAAACTCTTCTTTTCTTGTCGTGTCCACCAACCGCGTCATAGTATAATTGATTATCATCCACCTGTTCTCCATTTTCTGCCAACATCTCCCATTGCGATGCAACTTGTTCTTAAAATATGTAAGAAATTTAGTACAAAATATATGTAATGGCATATATATTTTAAAAACTTAAAAGAATTTAAACTTACATGAATTTGTTTGGCTTTTTCAGCTATGAATGTTTGACATCGTGTTGTTTGGTATGTGTATGCTTGAACAGTTCATAATACGATGGACAATGACCCAATTGCCCTTCCTACAAATTATATTTAACAAACAAAAGCAATTATTAAAGTAAGAAAAAAAGCAGATGAAATTATTTGGCAGATGAAATTAACTCTCAAAAAAAGCAATTACAGACCAGAATTTTGTATAGAATTATTTTATATAATCAGAGAAAGAGGCCAGATAAAGGAGCATTATTACAATTATTTCACTATTATAAAAAAAATATGTACTACCAATGAACCTAAGATCAGAGCTCTCTCTAATGTTGCAGAAGTGTAAGAGCTTGAACTAAAGTGGCTCTAAACCTGTTAACATCAATCCTCACATTCTGTTTGTCTAAGTAAATTGATCTAAGTGCCACCCATCCCTTCCTATGAATGTACTGTGGATCCTTAACCACAACATCATCAAGTGGATAAGTATCTAATAACAACGTCTACCAAACCCTAGCAAGACATCAAGCAAAAAGCTTAGAATTATCTCTAAATTACTAATATCAGGCAAAACTTTTCTTCCAACTTTCACCTTAACAGAAGAGCTACTCTTGGTGTTGCTAACTAGAAGGAAAGAGTATATCAGTATATGGTGAAAACCACCCAAGAAACATGTAAGATTTTAAGTACCCTAAAAATTATAGTGAAACGTTACCTGCACTACCATGCTTGCTTTTATTTTTCTCCATGTTCCTCTTTCTGATCAAAGAAGTTAAGCAACTAAATCAATATTAGCAAGTACACAAAACAAACTTTAAGAATTCAAAAAATTAAATTAAATAAAATAAGTGAATCTGCAAACAAGTATGCTAGTAACCTTCAAAGAAGTAGCTCTGCTTTGCATGGCTGTACTATTAAGCATAGCAGATTTCCTGCACCAAAAATGAGAAAGAAATGTGTATTACTTTTGCATTACAATTAAACAATCAATTACAACATAACTTTCAATTACACAAGAGAATATTTGAAATACCAGACCCTGCATTGTTACAATCAAGCAAAACCTCTTGAATTAATTGCTTCAAATTTTAGCAATATTTACTGGGGTAGAATCTAGTCTAGATTTAAGAAGATGAACAAACACATGTGAACACACATACAATATTTACTAGGGTCTAGGGTAGAACCTATTTAAGAAACTGTGCACACTTGCATACAAAATATGAGAAGTAAGAAGGAAGTGTAGGCTTACTTAGAATCAGTGCTGAGAGAAATGCGTCCTCCTACTTTAGTTTTCTCTATTTCTGAATAAATGCTTAATTTTCTTAGTCCGCCTGTAACTATATTAGTAGAATTACTATATGCATAAAGAGTAATGCGCACTATTCTTGCTCGGTTTATGGTCTTGCGCGAGAAGATTGGCAACTACGTTTGATTTTCCCTGCATGAACAGTAACAAAACAATAGCGAATTGAATATGAAATGTAGAGGAATAGAGAGAAGAAATAGTGAAATAGAACAAGTCGAAAGTTTAAACACTAACTTATACCATTTTTTCCCTCGTTTATGTTTATAGGAACGCTAGGAGGGACAGAAACTTGTTCCCTAAAGCAAGTTAAACAAAAAGCAAAATTTGAAATGTTTCCTTCTACGTACATTTCAAATTCCTCCTACTATGATCATTTTATGCTATAAGAACAAGAACATGTTGAAACACTGACTTATACCACGTAAAATCTTTTCCTCTTTTATGTTTCTGGGACAAAAATTTATTTGCACACCCCAATCACTGCTTAGGACAACTGAACGACACCTGACTAAAACCGGAAAAGAAAGTGGCTATAAAAATGTAGGACTGTAAAGATAATCTGAATGCCATTATATTAGTTAACATGACTAGCATATAACTTGAACGAACTTAAGTTTTTACAGTATAATGATGCACAAATTTAAGAAGCATCTATTCCATCAGAATGATCCTATCAACAACATAAAAAAAAAATCTGGAAAAATAAAAATCATTCCATTAGGGTTCAAATTTAATAAGAAATTAGGGTTCAAAACACTAGCTATTCATAAGAAATTAGGGTTCAAATTTAAGAATTCATCAGGATGGTTCAACAAATCAGTTAAAGCCAGAGAAATTAGGGTTCAACAGACTAGCTATTCATAAGAAATTACGGTTCAAATTTAATAATTCATAGGAGGGTTCAACAAATTAAAGAATTACCTGATTTCTGCGGGGAGGAGGAGGCAACCGCGAATGATTTCCGCTGCACGACGACGGCTGGACGGTGACGGGGACGGCTGGACGGCGAAGGCGGCGGCTGGACGGGGACGGCGACGGCGGTGCTGGACTCTACGTGTTTGTGGCGAGTGTTGGTGGCGAGTGTTGGCGGCGAGTGTTTGCAGCAAGCGTTGTGGAGGATGGGAGAAGACACTTAGCGTAGGAGAGTATTGTGGAGTCTAAGTTCACTTAGTGTAGGGTTATAATTTTTATTTCATTTTTATTTTAATTTGGTATTCAAAACATCATAGTTTAAGGTAAAAAAATAAAATAAAATTTAACAAAACATTTGCGACGGAATAAAAATCGGTCGCCTTTTCCGTCGCAATTTTTAGGCTATACACAAAAATTTAATTATTTTAACGACGAAAATGAGACGGTCGGTAATTCCGTCGCCATTTCGCGACGGAACAAAATTCGGCCGGCGAACTGCTTCCTTGGCGTATCGTTTGGAACTGACCGAGCAGGCTCAGGCAGCGAGCTTGTGTGGTTGACGCCAACGCCGAGGTGACGGACTCCCATACTTCTCTAGCGGTGTGCTGGCCAAGTGCATGGTGCATAACCTCATCCGAGGAGGATGAAGTTAGCTAGGAGAGAATAGATTGGTCCTGCTGGACCCAGGCGGTATGAGCAAGATTTAACGCTGTGGTGGTTGTCGTGGCTGTGGAATCGCCAGACGCCGAGGTGACAATGATGGTTAGCGGAGGACAAGGTAGACTGCCATCAATGTACCCCAGAAGGCCTTGGCCACGAAGGAATGGAAGGAGTTGAGTGTAACACCCCCGATTTTCATGCCAATTTAAAGCTTAAATATGCAAGGCAAACTAACCAACATAACATAAAAACGTAAACACAGCGGGAAGTCTAATCATAAAACGGAGAAAATCAAAGAGTGTTATGCCACGTTCACCCCAACGTGAACGCACAGGCAAAAACTAAAACCATCAATCTAATATGTTCAACGCCAGTGGCACACAGGCCAAAACACAAACTAAACTGTTCAGGGGATCTAAACTATCCCTGTCTAACGCTCTCCCATCTACTCAGGACCTGTAAAGCACATAAAGAAAGGGGACTACGCCCGTCAGCGAATATTGCTAGTAACCCATCAATACGCGTTCAATAGCATATGTATAGATAGTATAATACAAAATCATTTTTCGAAACGGAATACAGTATATATCAGTTTTACCGTAAAGAGAGAAGTCAACTGCAAAGACTTTATTTCACTCTCAAAGAACAAGGGAATCACATCCCAAGACAACATCAAGACAAGAACAACAACAGAACAACGCAACACCGCTCAAGATGTAATCTACTGATCACAAAGCAGAAAACATCAAAGCAAAGACACCAACAACAACAAGTACAACTCGAGGTGTATTCTACTGATCACAAAGTAGAATACCACTCAACATGCTCAACAGATAAGGATAAACATCCACACATTGTCACTACATGCCACAGTGACACTTCATGTCACAAGTTCCAACCTTATGCCCTGTTCCAACCTTATGCCTACCCCCAGCCTTATTACAGTTCCAACCATTACCTCCGAGAACCCCTGTACTTCTGAGTCCAACCTTATGCCTCCGGGAACCGTCGTTCCCCACCTACAACCACCAAATCATCAACCACCAATTTCATAGTACACGAGGGTACCGTTCATTTCAATCACACAACCACCAATCACATGAGCCTGAAGCCCAGCTGAGCCTGAAGCACAAATCACATGAGCCTGAAGCCCAATTACAACTCCATAGTCACATCATGGCCACCACGAGGACCACATCTGTACCTTGGTGATTAATGTCCCATACCATTAATCGTGTAATCCAGGTACAGCCAACACACACATCATCATAGGAATCAATCAACGGATCACAACAAAGATATGAAATCATACTCAATCAAGGAAGGATTAAAATCCAACACCAATGATAGTCAACACAAGTTGCTATCCACACATGGGAAGAACAAACTACACACGCTAGCATCTCAACATCAAACTAGCATGCTTATCAAACGGGTAAACAAAACATGGTTCCGAAGAAGATACAAGACTCATCATGGTTCAATGAATCACAAGTTATGCCGTGCCGAAGTTTTGACACATTACAACTTTAAAAAAAAAAAAATAATAATCGCCGGTTCACCCGGAGAGGTGGCCGCGGAAGAGGGCGATTCCAGCCTTCATCGCCGCGGCCAGCAACGCGATTTTTGCAACACTGATATATAGTATAGATATAGATTAAAATAGGAATAGTTTGTAGAATTATTGTATGAATGGGAAAGTAGAAATCAATATATTTTATTAGGAAGAGAGATTTTTTTGGAATTGGGCGGGAAGTTAAAATTTCAGGATTTTGTTATTATATATATAGTATAGATTGATTAATTACAATAGGGATTGTATTACACTATTTTATAATATTAGAATAGAATTTTAACGCAGAATTCTTGTACGAATGGGAAAGTAGAAATCAATATATTTTATTAGGAAGAGAGATTTTTTAGGAATTGGGCGGGAAAGTTAAAATTTCAGGATTTTATTATTACATATAGTATAGATTACAATAGGAATTGTATTAAACTATTTTATAATATTAGAATAGAATTTTAACGCATAATTATATTACGAATGGGAAAGTAGAAATCAATATATTTTATTAGGAAGAGAGATTTTTTAGGAATTGGGCGAGAAGTTAAAATTTCAGGATTTTGTTACTATATATAGTATAGATAGATTGATTGATTACAATAGGAATTGTATTACACTATTTTATAATATTAGAATGGAATTTTAATGCAGAATTATTGTACGAATGGGAAAGTAGAAATCAATATATTTTATTAGGAAGAGAGATTTTTTAGGAATTGGGCGGGAAGTTAAAATTTCAGGATTTTGTTATTTTATATAGTATAGTATAGATTGATTGATTACAATAGGAATTGTGATAGGAATATTTTTGTAAGTTTTGATGAGCCAAATGTACTTTAGATCCCCTTAGTTTTAGGTCTTTTAGTACAAGCATCATAAATCAGAATATCAAGTCAAAAGGAATCTACCATAGGAAGAACAAAATTAATTTTGGTCCAACGAGTATTCATCCGAGAAAGAAGCATAAAGGAATGACATTGCAAGAAATAATCGGATGAGCCTAATGGTGAAATGGTAGAAGTCCTTACTCAAAACGATCACTTTCGAGATCAATTCCCCCCCAAGAACTTATCTTTTACAAGTCAAGTTTTCGGACAAGCACAATGTTCCTAAAGGAGCACGATGTGGCAAAGAAGCAAGATGTTCAGAAAATGAATAAATTCGAAGGAATTTATTTTGGATCAGCCCACATGCCACAAGAGTCCAAAATTGCCTGAAGATATTTGATCAGAACGGAAAAATATTTATGAAGACATGAATATAAAAACTTATCCTAGAAATAAATTCTATCAAGATGAATTTATTTCAAAGATTCGTTGGATATTCAAATTGACAACAAAAATAATATTTTAAGAAATAACTTGAAAATCAAGTTGAGATAAAATATTATTTTGTCAGGCAAGTTGACAATCAAATCAAAATTGATGATCTACTATTGTCAACAATATCAGGCTATGAAGATTCAAATTTCAAATATCAAATTATCCCACTCCAACGGATATATTTGATTGCCTATAAAAAGCCATGAAGACTTGAAGACAAGCAGAGATAGAGGTGCAATACACACGGATAGACAAAGTGAAAAATTCAAAAGTGCGAGTGCTCAAATATTCTTAGAGACTTTATCTGAATAGTCTCAAATCTAGTTGGAGAGAGATACAATTACCTTTGTAATTGTAATTGTAAAAAGAGTATAGCTGTGTGCAAAATACTCTAAGGAGTGTAGTTGTGTGCAAAACACTCATAGTTGCTAAGTGTAGCTGTGTGCAAGAAACTTAGTTGGCGTTGAGTATAGCTGTGTGCGAAATACTTGGAGTTGAGTGTAGCTGTGTGCGAGACACTCGGAGTTGGGTGTAGCTGTGTGCAAGACATCCGGAAGAAGTGCTTGTGTAGCAATTATTCACTATTGTAACTGTGTGTGGAAAATAGTGAATTACTCCTAGAAGTGAATGGAGTAAAGTGGACTAGGAAGATTACGCCACTTCCGAACCACTATAAATTGCCTCACTCATTTACATACCGCACTTACATAATTTGCTCTATTTATCTATCTTATCCGACTAACTCGTTTACTATTCACAGTTAATCTTAATCATCCGGGTTTAGTGTGTTTTCACGTATGCATGTGACTCAAACTTCTCGAGCTTAAATATTGGAATATTCTAAGCAAGTTTGACGTGTGGCATGTAACGTTCGTCACATGGTCGACGTGACACGATATTTATATACAATCTTGTATATTATTGTTATATATTGAGTGAACCATCTCCTTTATATATTCAAGATACCTATGTCACTTTACATATTATATGTACCCTTCTTACATGCGTATTTAAATTATTGGTTGGGCATAACTCTTTACATACTATTATTCCGCTGTGCAGTTTAAACTTACTCTATTTACTTGTTACTTAGAGTTGAAGTTACCAAAGAGTTATTTATTTTGAAAAAGCTTGAAAGTCTATTCACCCCCCCCCCCCCTCTAGACTTTCACCACCCTATCGGGACAAACAAATTGTATTACACTATTTTATAATATTAGAATAGAATTTTAACGCAGAATTATTGTACGAAAGGGAAAGTAGAAATCAATATATTTTATTAGGAAGAGAAATTTTTTAGGAATTGGGCGGGAAGTTAAAATTTCAGGATTTTGTTATTATATATAGTATAGATTATTAAAAAAATTAACAAAGACTCTCTCTCCACTCATGACATTGTATTGATCTTCTTGATTTATCCCGATCAATTTTATTCTGATCTTTTACCATTTAAGTTAACAAGATGAGGTTTCATCTAATGCCCGAAAATTATATTATAAGTTCCATTTTTTAGTTTAACTAGTTTTTTATTTGTGCCCAATAGTTTAACTCGATTAGTGACGAAGTTTCACAAATATTCACCTAAAATGTATTTTGTTGATGTTTTTGAATTTTTTTCACAAGTAATTCACATTATGATGAATACATTTGTAATTTGAAATAAAATTTCACAAGTAAAAGCACATTGATGTAAAAGCAATTGGAAATGAATTAAATTTTTTTAAATGTCTTTTTCTTCTAGTCTGAGTTATCTAAGCTCCCTTCTAAATTCATATTGTCATATGGGAATCCATTAATATGTGAGCTATCACATCCTCTATTCAAACCTGAATAAAGTCATCATGTGTTAACTTCAGTATAAATTCAAACAAGTATGGTCAGTGGCGGACCCAGAAAATCATCTGAGTGGGGACGAATATTAAATGACGTTAGAAATGTCAATGACAAAATATAAAATTGAACAATTATAATAAGGTAAAAATACAAACTACATTATAAATTACAATATATTTATGAGAAAACTTTAAAGTATTTATCCAGAATAATAATAATAATAATAAGTGCTTTGGTCCAACTATGTTGATTGATGACCATGTTAAAGAAGATTTAGATTCTAATTGTCTACCAAACATAATATTACATCATATTCGTAATTAATCTGATGGAGTTTGTTTTTTAATTTTTATTAATTTTTAATCATTATTAATAGTTTTGAACAACAAAAGAAACCATTGTTCTCTCAATTCTTATTTAATTATAATTTTCAATATCGTAGAAGCAATTGGTAGATTATCAATGATTAAATTTAAATTAAAGTTGAACACTAATGCTGCTTTTAATCACTCTACCGGTCAGATGGGGTACGGATGGGTATTGACGGATGATGAAGGCCGGTTCCTTCCAACGAAGAATATGTGTGTGCAGGGTTAGGGTACTGTCCATGAGGCTGAAGCATTAGGCGTTCGGGAGGCTCTAAGTTGGCTAATGGATGTAGGGATGGGAAATGTGGAAGTAGAGATGGACTCTCAGTTCGTTTTTAATGCTTTGAATTCTGTTTCATTTAACATCAGCCACAATTGGTGGTGTTGTTTTCCGTTTTGTTAAGCGATCTGCGAATGGTGTCGCCCATAGTCTAGCTAGGGAGGCCTTTTCAGTGTTAGGTTGCGGAGAATGGTTTGACACCACCCCTACTTTCATTGTAAGCGTTCTAGCAAGGGATTTAATGAATTGAGTTTTCCTTTTCAAAATTAAAATTAAAATTTACATACATTGCTCATACATTCATACCACTTCACAGTATAATAATTAAAGAAATTAATAAGGAATTTATAAATAGATCATGGCAAGCTTAGTTGAAAATAATATTTTATTTGTTCATACACAATGCAAGAATTCATTAGCACAATTGTTCATCATCATCGACATCTTGTATAACAGTTTTCCTATTAATTGACTAAACAAACCTATATCTCTCATCTGGGACATTGAAAAATTCATTAGCACAAGCGACTAATGCATTAGAGATAATATATGTGGAGTATAACTTGAGCCTTTCATCAGGCAGATCAATATCATTCTGATAAGTCATTCCTTGAGGTTTGTTGCCCTATAATTACATTTCAAAATAGATGTCAATAATTATTACAAAATATAATATAACAAATATTCATAATCCTAAAACATGCATAATCGAATTATGTTTAAAATTGAGGAATGATAAAAGGAGTAACCGCTTCATCTTGAAATGTTATAGGTTTGTACAAGGTTCCAGGTTTAGTCTTTGACTCTATTGTGTTAGACTTTTCAATAACACAAACTTTACAACTCTATTGTGTTATCTCTCTTGGAAAATCTAATTTCAAATTACATTTTAAGAACATCATCAAAATTTATAAATTACACTTATTCTTAGTATTTTCATTTTTAAAATTGTCACATTAAGAAATGAGCAATAATATGTAGTGATTCTAATAGAAAATTTATCAAATTTTTTAGTGTTTCGAAAATCTAATTTATCAAAATATAGGACTTTCCATTCTGTAACTCATCTTGAATTAATTGGTCAAGTTAGCAAGTATTTATTGAGATGATTTCCGAAACCCATTCTCGCTAAAAAGAGGGCTTGAACCCCCGACCTTGTGGTTAATAACCACACGCTCTAACAACCTGAGCTATTCCAGCAACTCATTACATTACATTATGGGCATACAAGAAATTAGTATCATGCACACAATTTAATACACAATGACACACTGTCATACGTGTAAACATCAAGTTTCGAACTCAGGCGCGTGATACTATAGATATATATATGTATGTGTATACATACACACACACACACACACACACACACACACACACACACACACACACACACACACACACACATATATATATATATATATATATACATATATATACATATATATATATATATATATATATATATATATATATATATATATATATATATATATATATATATATATATATATAATATCACGCGCCTAGGTTCGAAACCTGATGTTTGCATGTATGATAGTGTGTCATTGTGTATTAAATTGTGTGCATGATACAAATTTCTCGTGTGCCCATACTAATTAGATTATGAGCACACGAGAAATTAGTATCATCCACATAATTTAATACACAATGGCACACTGTCATACATGTAAGCATCAGGTTTCGAACCCAGGCTCGTGATACTATATATATATATATATATATATATATAATTTGTCACATTTATTGACCTATTATATACCATAATAATTTTTAGATTTTATATAGTAATAGCTGGGAGATAGCTTCGGCAGGAAGTTGCAAAAGTAGGATTTTGTTTTTATTAGTCGTACAGATTATAATAAAGCTTAACAAATCTCTAATGAATTGATGTGGTAATTTTCTTCTTCTTCTTGTCTATATAAAAAAGTATTAAAATTATAATGCAGAAGGGGAAAATAGATCCATCTACTATCAAGGACTGTTCAATTAACATCTTGGACCAAAATAAGATCTAATTGAACATTTTACATATAAAAATTTTGTTCACTTTGAATTTCTTCAAATTTCCCCTAGGTAATCCTTCTACAATGCTGACATGGAATTTATATAAAATTAACTTTGCTGACTTGGATTTATTATTGACCTTTTAAACCCAAAGGAAAAAAAATAACGCACGATGATCATCTGGAGAATAATTTTCATCCATTTGTGTACCTCCTCCCCATCTTTCACTTCGCCAACTATTGGCCGATTATACTCAACCCTAAAACTAGACAGACAATTTGGAAGCACCTTGTAGATTGTACACGCGGAGATTTTCATAGTGTTGCTTCCTTTGAAACTAATGTCGAATACCATACAAAATGATTTTTTGAAGGTGAACGTTTTGGTTTGTGACGACAATACACATGACACCTTCAAGGTCACAAAGAAAATGCCATGGGTGTTGGGAAATAAGGACAAACAGGGGTGATGACTGTAAGGGAGTCTGTTCCATGTTATATAACACTACCTTAAAAGCGTTATTTGCCTGGTGACGGTGCAGTCAAACTAAACTGGTATGATTTTGACAAGCAACACAGAATAACCACGCTAAGCTTGCACTAGCTTAAACATAGACGAACTTCACTATTGCACAGACTCAGGGAGATAAGAGGGATATGAGAGAAAAGGCTCTGTACCGAATTGCAGTTTTGAAAATGGAAGGGAAGACTGCTTATATAGTGTTTAATATAACAGCTTCCCTTCATTCAGCCAGAAATTAAACACAAAATAAGGGGAAGAGCTTTGAACATGTGGACATGGGTTGGATGACCATTACTAACAAGTAAAAGGTGGTCTGAAATTGTAGCTCTTTCCCCTGAAATGAATTTTCCAACACATACAGGCGTATGAAAAATGGGAAACCTATTCTTATTTTAATGTATTTCCAACAATCCCACACACTTTTAAAGTGGAAGGCTAGAAAGAAATAATGTATGACCAATACAAACGAGTTGATCTTAATGTCAGTGTTTGAGAACTTGAACCGACACGTAGTGACACTGAGTAATTTTCTTCCCGAGAGTGATATGAATCTTGAACTCACCACTTAGATAAATTGTGAACTCTAATGCACGTATGCACCAACTCAAAAACTCAGGTTCTACGGAAGTCAAACTCTCAGACTTCTTATGAATACCTTTAGTGTTCAAGTCTGTTATGTCTATCTCAATACAGACCTCCATCCTGTCAAAGTCTATCTCAACATAGACTTTTAACTCTAACAAGCCTTATCGCAATATAGACTTTTATGAAAAGTTTATCTCAATATAGACTTTTAACTCTGTCAAGTCTATCTCAGCAAGAAGAAAAATGGTGTCAAAAGTCACTTAAACTTCCATGCTAATATGGATAAGTCACTAGTAGAAAAATGGCCATAAATATCTGAAAATTTACGTCTATTGTGACATAACCAAATGCCTAAAGTGATGTGTTGCAATTTTTTAATTAAAATATCATCTTTAAATATGTTTTTTTTTTAAATACGTAGACTATATGCAGTTGTTGTGCATTTACAACACACACATATAGTCTTATTTAAAAAAAAAATTAATTAAATATTTCCATCCACTATATCTGTATACCAAATGCAATTAAATTGCGTATTTTTTATTTTTCATAATTTCTACCTCTGATATATATTAATTCGAGAAGCGAAAACTATGATTTTCAATGCCAAAATTTTCAATCACTATCACTCCACGGTCTCATCAGCCCCTTAGCTACCATCATCCCCATACTTCACTATCTCCATTGTAAAAATCGCACATGCTCTATCGTCGCCATCACACAAGCTCCATTGTTGCCGGCTCGGGATCGATTGTAACAAAAGGACTAAACAGATTGAATGTATAGGGGAAGTTTGATTCCATTTTCTATGTTTTGCTGTAAATGGTGATGTTAGATGCAATTAGCATCATTCTTGAACATCTCTCATCTAGCTACTCTCAACTTGCAAATGAATAAGAAATTTCAGCAATTGAAAGAACCTAATAAGAAGAGTCTTCAAGCATAAAAAAAATAAGTGTTTTGCATCGTGGGATTGTTAAGTATTTGTAATATTTTGAGCGTATAATAAATCACGTTTTTCTTCTTTTTGTTGTTTTATATTCTCCTTTATATTCCAGCACGAGTTCGAGTTTTAGCATTGGTTGTGAAGTTATTGTAAAAGAGGATCAAGTAATTTATTTGACAATTATTAGTATACGATTTCAAATCACTTTTGGATATGTACTTTGTTATGTGATTTTTATGGAGATGATTTTTGCTACATCGGGCTATTTGATTATAGGAACAATTATGAATGTTTGACCAAACTCATGAGGCAATCTACATTTTGTTGTTTGTTCTATTCGTTTTGGAACGTTCCTAATTATATTGCTCATTCCAAATCGTCGAGCTGACTCATTCCGAATCGTCGAGTCTTTTGAATTATTTGTTGGAACGTTCCATCCGGCTCATTCCGAATCGTCGAGCCTGACTCATTCCGAATCGTCGAGTCTTTATAAATAATTATGTCGATAATGGCCTTTGTCACGGGTTATAATAGTGGCTGTAGGTCGCCAATGAGTCATATGTTAACGAATGATTTGTGCTTTGGAATTTATTGCATTATGAAATAATGTTGATGCCCATGTAGCTAAAGTTTTCTGTTTTGGGAACTTGTGTATAGTATGATGAAAGTATTATGACTTCGATAAAGTTTAAAGATCGAGATTTGCATCTAATTATTACTCTAAAGCTTAGTGTATTATATTAGGGTTGTTTGATCTGGGGTGAGAAGAGTACCACTTACTGGGCATTAGCTCATTATTTGTATTTTTTCCTCATGTTTCAGAGTAGTTAAGGACATGTGAATAGCACGAGCACAAGTGGTGGGGTCTTGAAGGTGACTCTTGAAACTAGGAGACTTACTCCTAGTATTGGAGCTTATCACGGACTTTTATTTATTTGGTTATTCTCTTTGACCCTTTGTATTTTTGGTAAACCATTGTGTTTGGTTTTGGTGCTTGTGATGCATTTTGGATACACTACTCTTGATTGTAAATATTTAATAGTGGATCTCATGAGTTTTTGAGAAAAACTAGTTGATTATATTTTGCCATTTTAGCTGTGGAATTATTATGTATTCAAGTGTTATTATGAAGGTTCCGAGAGGTATGTATGGTTAGGTTGCGTATTGTCACAAGTCCTCACGTAACGATGCGGCCGGGTCATGTCCTAGAAGTGGGGCGTGACAGGGCTGCTGAAAAATTAAGTTTTTGTTTTCCGCATTAAGAAACAAAAAAAAAAAATTCAATTTGGATATTTTTTTTTGGCTTACTGCTGCTTCGCCGTTCTCTTTAGAACTCCGGTCTGCGGTTAGATCGCTGGTGACCTTTGTTGATGGTGGAAAACGACGGCTCATCAAAAACAAAAGAATTATACTCTCCCGTCGTTTTTCCTTCAAGATTGCAATCAACAATGGAATTCCAATTGGCGGAAGGTTGGGGATCGGTAGCCAGATCACAAAACCCCAATTTCCTCAAAGCTTGTTTCCTCCACCTGCGTACAATTCTTTCAATATCTAGATCGTACGGCAAGATTTCTTGATTAGCAGATCGAGTTATAGGCATAAACCAAAAGAAAATGTATTGCAACAACTATGTAAAGGTAATGAAAGAAAAAATTGTTTTTTTTTAGATTCCTTTTTTTTTTTTTGACAAATGAAAATAAATAGAAACAAACAAACAAACAAATAAATAAATGAACAAACACAAAATAAATAAGAAAATCTCCTCGACAACGGCGCCAAAATTTGGTGAGCTGTCGTAGGCTCCCAAATTAAAACCTTACAAACGTAGTAGCGGGAGTAAGGGTCGATCCCACGAGGAGTAACTAGTTTAACGTATGTGCTCAAATTAAAGGAAAGTGGGGGTTTGGTATGAAAGTAATAATCAAAGTAAATAAACGAATAAAGCAGTGAAAATAATATGCAGTTGAATATGCAGTTGATTCAAAAAGTAATTAATATGCAGTTGAATATTTGTCGTGAAATTATTTCATTTCCGTTTTCCCTTAGTTGTAGGTAACTAAAGCACACGCGGTTTAATTACCCATAACTACTAAATAATCTAAGACAAGCGCTATAGATTTAATGTAATAACAGCAATATGAACTAGGAAAACCGACAAACTAAATAACACAAGCACAAGTGGTTGCATTTAATTTAGGAAAATATTCTACCCGAGACCAATTATCACTAAGCCGTCAATAATTAAACTCAGTTGCTACTGAATATTAGAATAATTTGTAGCACGACATTAACTAATATAGCAAATAATTATATCAAATAAATAACTAGTAGGCCTCCCTCGCAATTAAATGATGCAATTATTCAAATAACTTAGAAGAATATTTAATACTCAAATGCATAAAAATATATATAATAAAAATAAATAAATAATCTTACAGCATAATCAATTTCGGGGCTTCAACTCACTAAACCAAGCTAACAAAATTAGCAACGAATGGACATTGATAACAGCTTTAAAGAATAATCGAGAGAGGAAGAATGAACAATGGACAAAAAACTTTGCCCCTATTTATAGATTCTCAAAATATATTTAAGCTATTTTCCACCGTTTATTTCCCTCCTTTTGCGCTGAAGTCTTCCGCTGTTCCGCTCATTTTTCTCCGTAAATATTTGCGCTGAAGTTGACGCTTTCCGCTGCTAACTGTACGAATGAAATTAAAACCAAAATGTGAATTTGCTTTGTTTTCTTGCTAAAGTTGGGTCCACACTAAATTATTAATGCTTAACATTATATTAACTAAAATTAAACAATTGGCTAAAAGCTAGGTGGACTAAAAATGCATTATTAACTAAATAAAATACTTATTTAGCCTATTACTTATTAAATTCTAAAAATAAATAATTATTATATAATAATTAATAATTAACGCAAAATTATTATAAAGATGTATATAAAATGATAGTGTAAAATATGTCTATCATCTATCATATTTTGGTTTAATCTGTTTGTTTATTAGGCTTTCTTTGCTAATGTGATCATGTTGTTTGGTCAATTAAAGAGTAGCCACAACATCTATAATTTACCAAAATTACAAATTAAGTTTTACTCACATAAAGTTAAGGCAAGAATATTGTAATTCACTCTGCATGATATGGCAAAATTTAGCCCACAGGCAATTTTGTTATATTTGTAGGGTTAATTATGATGAAATACCATAGTATGATCATAATTTGCCCACAAGAATTATGTATCGGCATATAGTTTTGATAGTTTTGTTATTAAGGGTGGATAAACTCAAATCGCACCCATTTCGTTTCAACCATTCAGTTTTGATAGATTCATTATGCATAAAAATTTAGCCCACAGGCAATTGTTATGGCATCCGAATTTATCTTTTGCATAATTTTACATTGGTAATATTATGTGTTTCAGTATCTCTCTCTATTTTTGTCGCTCGAAAATTATAACCAAGCTTTTATTATTATTCTATACAGCAACTCTTCCTGTCACTCAAAAACAAACTATTAATGTTCCTATCCTTAACTACAATAATCACAAGGAGTGGAAAGATGTTATTCTCTAGCAATTAAGATTATTAGAGTCTGTGTTCAATGAGAAACCCCCTGAGGTTACTGAAGAAAGCACTGGTGAAGCCAAGCAGCTTCGCGCTCGATGGGAGAAATCCAATCGATTATGTGTGCTCTTCATTAATTCAAGAATTTCCACTAAAATTCGTTATTGCATTGAGGACATTAAGGAAGCTAAGCCTTGGTCAAAGCTATCGATGATAACTTCATTGACTCGAAGAAAGCTTTGGCAAATAACTCTAATAATGAAGTTTAGAAATTTGCGTCTTTCCACTATCAAGGGCACGTGTGAGCACATCACGCAGGTTAGGGACATTGTGGCTCTGTTAAAGAATTTAGAAATCATTATACTAGATGATTTTGTGGTGCGTTTTGCACTTGAGACCCTCCCTCAGGAGTACAGTCCTTTTAAGATTTTCTACATCACACATAAAGTGGTTTGGTCTATCAATGAATTGATAACCATGTGTGAACTGGAGGAACAAATGCTTGTGGCTGAGCTTGGGTATGTTCCCTCTTCTTTTGTTTGTTTCGAATCTAATATGTCAGAAGTTAATACTAATTCTTGGTGGGTTGACTCTGGTTCAACAATCCACATTGCAAACTCCTTGCAGGATATGACAAAATTGAGACAACCGATGGGAACTGAGTGTAGCATCTTCTCTGGAAACAAGATTGCATCACCAGTAGAAGCTGTTGGAGTTTGCAGTTTAGTTTTGGAAAATGGTTTTGTTTTGATGTTAGAAAAGACGTTTTATGTTCCTACTTTTTCATGGAATTGAACTTAGTTTCAGTTTCTAGACTTGTACCCTTCGTATATTCATTTGAATTTAATGCCAATTATTTCAAGTTATTTCGTAATTCAACTTGTGTTGGTATTGGTACATTGTCTGATGGTCTCTTTCGTCTTAACTTAAAGAATGAAACAAGTCAAAGAAAGGTGCCAATAGAAGTTCAACGTTGTTGGAAATTATTCCTAATGACATATGTCTACATCAAATAATTCTGATGTAGGGACCATGCCTTCTGGGACTTTTATCTTCTGAATATATGCTCCAATCTAATCCCTTACTATTTTGGACTAGTCAGTTTCCTCTTATATCTTGAGCTCATACTTCTTCTCATAGTATACACTACTGACTTTGAAACTTCATCTCAAATTTAATTCTTTCAGCCAATGGGATCTCTTGATTTAATGTGAACTTTATCTCCAATTAAATCCCATGAATTAATTCTCAAATGGATCTCATACTGGTGGTGAGATCTCAATCCTTGATTGAAACTTCATCTCATACTTCAGCTTTGAAACTTCATCTCATACTTCAGCTCATAATATAAATAGTCTTTTGAAACTTCATCTCATACTTCAGCTCATACTGTAAATAGTCTTTGAAACTTCATCTCATACTTCAGCTCAGTTGACTATTTTTCTTTGAGGGATTGCACATTAATGGTTATATGTGTTGGAACCGTTGATAGAAAAACAAATAATAATCAAATAAAATATGATTATTATTTTCTGGAAAGAAGGGAAGATAAGATGAAGAAAAAGGCTAGTGTTTGGTGTTGGGTTTTTGCAAGAGTCAAGTGACCACTTTTTCCTTAAAACCTTATTTGCCACCTCCCGAAGATGCTAGGAGCGTTGTGTGCTAGGCTTCCCAGGACAAAACTTGCTATGATTCAATGTTTGAGCATTCAAACAAAGAATCCGACGAGCAAGACAATGACTATGAACACAATATAGCTAAAGAAGGAGTAGAAGCAGAGAGGTTTTGAGGCTAAAAAGAACTTTCGTGTTCTATTTTTGTGTGTAAAATCTCTACTGCCCAACTCCTCTTTTTATAGGGGTGGAGGACTTAAATAGCTTTTAATTAGGCACTTAAGGGCACCCCCACTACACCTGGTAACAGCAACCATTACCATGAGATTCAATTCAAAATTTAAGATTGGAATTAATTCAAAGAATTAATTCCGTAACAGTAAGAATTGAACACCCAACGGTCACAGAAAACAGTATAGGTTAGTGCAGGCCGAAACTTCCAGTTTCGACCATCAGGCCGAAACATGGAAGTTTCGGCCATGGCCCTTATACAGTCTCGGCCTGCAAGGCCGAGACATAGGTTTCGATTTGTCCAAGGCCGAACCTACAGGTTTCGGCCACAAGGTCGAAACCATCTAGGCAGCTTGGCCGAAACCACTGTGGTTTCAGCCATATCCAGTGGCGTGTGTTGGAAAATGATTCCGAAATTTGGCATAACTTAGCCCGCAAGGCCAGCCAATTTCCGGACGACATTCGTGCCCGCAGGTGCCGGCGCACACGAGCTCGGGCTTGAATCAAGCCTTTTTCAATCTCGTCTAGTTGGAATTTGATTTGCACCTCCCCCCCCCCACCCCCAAATCAGAAGTGGACCCCACTGATAATTGTACCACAAAATAGCCATTTAACATGCCATTTTATGCAATTTTAAGCTATTTTTTCCAACAATATGCTCAACACTTCCCCTCACGTGTGCGTGCCGATTACTTTTGTTGGGCTCCAAGCAACACGTGGACCGTAGTCACTTTTTTTTATCGGGTGGCGCTGAGATTCAAACCCATGATCTTTGGCATGGCTCTGATACTGAATTGAACAATGACAAGATTCATTGTATTCAGTCAAAATAACTGTACAGACATCTACTATTTATACATGAATAAACTATCAGCATGTCAAGATTTAAATTAATTGATAATTATAAAAGTTTAAGTATTATAATATGTTATTAAAATTATATATTACATAAAAAATTTACATTGCATAACATTTAGAAGATTAAATAACAAAATTAAATTTTAAAAATGGGAAAATAAAAAAAATAAAATCAGTTAATTTGCATAAACTAACAATAACAATTTGGTGTTAAAACGCACCCGCTAATCACATGCATGTTACCACACACCTTTTTAAAGTATGTATCAAGAATAATAATAATAATAATAATAATAATAATAATAATAATAATAACAATAACAATAACAATAACAATAACAATAACAATAACAATAACAATAACAATAACAATAACAATAACAATAACAATAACAATAACAATAACAATAACAATAACAATAATAATAATAATAATAATAATAATAATAATAATAATAATAATAATAATAATAATAATAATAATAAGAGCTTTGGTCCAACTATGTTGATTGATGACCATGTTAAAGAAGATTTAGATTCTAATTGTCTACCAAACATAATATTACATCATATTCGTAATTAATCTGATGGAGTTTGTTTTTTAATTTTTATTAATTTTTAACCGTTCTTAATAGTTTTGAACAACAAAAGAAACCATTGTTCTCTCAGTTCTTATTTAATTATAATTTTTCAATATCGTAGAAGCAATAGGTAGATTATAAATGAATAAATTTTAAATTAAAGTTGAACACTAATGTTGCTTTTAATCACTCTACTGGTCAGATGGGGTACGGATGGGTATTGACGGATGATGAAGGCCGGTTCCTTCCAACGAAGAATATGTGTGTGCAGGGTTAGTGTACTGTCCATGAGGTTGAAGCATTAAGTGTTCGGGAGGCTCTAAGTTGGCTAATGGACGTAGGATGGGCAATGTGGAAGTAGAGATGGACTCTCAGTTCGTTTTTAATGCTTTAAATTCTGTTTCATTTAACAGCAGCCACAATTGGTGGTATTGTTTTCCGTTTTGTTAAGCGATCTGCGAATGATGTCGCCCATAGTCTAGCTAGGGAGGCTTTTTCAGTGTCAGGTTGCGGGGAATGGTTTGACACCGCCCCTACTTTCATTGTAAGCGTTCTAGCAAGGGATTTAATGAATTGAGTTTTCCTTTTCAAAATTAAAATTAAAATTTACATAAATTACTTATACATTCATACCACTTCACAGTATAATAAATAAAGAAAATAATAAGGAATTTATAAATAGATCATGGCAAGCTTAGTTGACAATAATATTTTATTTGTTCATACACAATGCAAGAATTCATTAGCACAATTGTTCATCATCATCGACACCTTGTATAAGAGTTTTCCTATTAATTGACTAAACAAACTTATATCTCTCATATGGGACATTGAAAAATTCATTAGCACAAGCGACTAATGCATTAGAGATAATATATGTGGAGTATAACTTGAGCCTTTCATCCGGCAGTTCAATATCATTCTGATAAGTCATTCCTTGAACTTTGTTGCCCTATAATTATATTTCAAAATAGATGTCAATAATTATTTCAAAATATAATATAACAAATATTCATAATCCTAAAACATGCGTAATCAAATTATGTTTAAAATTGAGGAATGATAAAAGGAGTAACCGCTTCATCTTGAAATGTTATAGGTTTGTACAAGGTTCCAGGTTTAGTCTTTGACTCTATTGTGTTAGACTTTTCAATAACACAAACTTTACAACTCTATTGTGTTATCTCTCTTGGAAAATCTAATTTCAAATTACATTTTAAGAACATCATCAAAATTTATAAATTACACTTATTCTTAGTATTTTCATTTTTAAAATTGTCACATTAAGAAATGAGCAATAATATGTAGTGATTCTAATAGAAAATTTATCAAATTTTTTTTTTCAATATAAAGTGTTTCGAAAATCTTATTTATCAAAATATAGTACTTTCCATTCTATAACATGATGTAGAACTCATCTTAAATTAATTGGTCAAATATTTATTGAGATGATTTCTAAAACTCATTCTCGCTAGAAGGAGGGCTTAAACCTCCGACCTTGTGGTTAACAGCCACACGCTCTAACCAACTGAGCTATTCCAGCAACTCATTATATTACATCATGGGCACACAAGAAATTAGTATCATGCACACAATTTAATACACAATGGCACACTGTCATACGTGTAAACATCAAGTTTCTAATTGTCTACTAAACATAATATTACATCATATTCGTAATTGTTAGGAAATATTTAATTTTTGTGGCTCAAATCCTTATCATCTTCCACGTCAAAGTGCATGTCTTCACCGAATTCTTTGGGACTCCACGCAACTGCCGCACACGTTTCTCCACATAGCCATCCACGTTGAATTGTTTGGCGCATAATTCTAGCATTCATTTTTAGTATAAATAGATTTGCATTTGTTTGTAATAACACATCAATTCCATTGAATTCATTTACATATTCCTTCTTTTGTCTCCTTACGTAGACATATATATATATATATATATATATATATATATATATATATATATATATATATATATATATATATATATATATATATATATTATATTTTCCCAATTCATCAATTTCATAATTTGTCATTTATATATTTTCCCTATTTCTATTATTTAACTTCTATAATTCTCAATTTTCGATTCTTCGCTTCCGCATTATTCCGCTATATTCCTAACAAGTGGTATCAGAGCTGTTTAATTGAGAATTATTTTCAAAGATGTCGACTGTTAACAAGTTCGATATCGAGAGGTTCGACGGGAAAATTAGCTTTTCTATCTGGAATGTTCAGATGGAAGCCGTTCTAACCCAGAACGGTTTGAAAAAAGCGCTAGCTGAGAAGAAGAAGAAACCGGCTACAACGACAGATGAAGATTGGGAAGATTTGGATGACAAGGCACATTCAACCATTCTTTTGTGCCTGTCTAAAGAGGTTCTACGTGAGGTAGTAAGTGAGACGACTACGTCAGATTTATGGTCCAAGCTGGATACGCTTTACATGGCCAAAACTCTGGCGAACACGCTAAGCCTGAAGGAGCGTCTGTACACAATCTGTATGACGAAAGGTACTTCTATTAAATCTCACTTGGACGAATTCAATTCTATTTTATTGGACTTGGAAAATATTGATCTCATAATTGACGATGAGGATCGTGCTGTTTTATTGCTTGTCTCTCTCCCTAAATCATACAAGCATTTCAAAGAAATTATGTTGTATGGTAATAGTAGTGATACCCTTACTTTCGACAATGTTAAGTCAAACCTATTGTCCAAAGAAAAGTTTGACTTTGAAATTAAGTTTGAGGACAAAGGTGAAGGCTTGACCGTAAGGGGTCGTTCACTTGAATCAGGGAGTAGCAATAAAAATTCTAGATCTAAGTCCAAAGGGCATAAGTCCAACAAATCCTGTAAGTACTGCAAAAAGCATGGTCATGATGTGACTGAATGCTTCAAGCTGAAAAACAAGCACGATAGAGAAAAGAAGTCCGCTGAAGCTAGTATTGTTGAAAGTGATTCAGAAGGCGATTTTATGTTATCTGTTAGCTCCGGTTGCAAATGGAGCGAAACCGAGTGGATTCTTGACTCTGGTTGTACATTCCACATGTGTCCTCACAAAGACTGGTTCGTCTCTCTGGAACCGGTTGATGGTGGAGTTGTCTTGCTGGGTAATGATACCCAATGCAAGGTTAGTGGAATTGGAAGTGTGCAGATTAAAATTCATGATAACGTTATCAGGAATCTTACCAATGTTCGGTATATTCCTGATTTAAAACGCAATCTGTTATCTTTGGGCACCTTGTAATCTTTGGGGTGCAAGTACATAGCTGAAGGTGGAGTTCTGAAAGTCATAAAAGGCTCTCTTGTTCTCATGAAAGCTTCTCGTTCTGGAAGCTTGTATGTTTTGCATGGCAGTACTGTGACAGGTTCAGTAGCGGTATCCTCATCGATGTCTGATGCGGATCTCACTCAACTATGGCATACGCGTCTGGGGCATATGAGTGAGAAAGGCATGCATCTCCTGAGGAAGAAAGGCTTCCTCGGTGGTTCAGGTACGGGTAAATTACAGTTTTGTGAGCATTGTGTTTTTGGGAAACAAAAGAGGGTTAGTTTCTCTACTGCTACACACCGTACCAAAGATGTATTGGAATATATACTTTATGATTTATGGGGACCGACTAATTTCCAGTCTATGGGAGGTTGTAGATATTTTATGTCTATTATTGATGACTTCTCTCAGAAGGTCTGGGTCTATTTCCTGAAACAAAAAAATCAGGCATTTTCTATTTTCAAAAGGTGGAAAATACTTGTTGAGACTCAGACAAGTAAAAAAGTCAAGAAGCTCAGGACAGACAATGGCTTGGAGTTCTGTGAGTCAGATTTCAATGACTTTTGTGCGGCAAATGGAATCGCCAGGCACAAGACCTTGCCTGGTAAACCCCAGCAGAATGGTGTTGCCGAACGTTTGAACAGGACTCTATTGGAAAGAGCTCGTTGTATGCTCTCTAATGCTGGGTTATGGAAACGACGTGATTTTTGGGCCGAGGCCGTTTCTACTGCTTGCTATTTGGTAAATAGATCTCGACATTCATCCCTTGATTTCAAAATTCCAGAGGAAGTTTGGTCAGGTAATCCTATTGACTACTCTATCTTAAGAGTTTTTGGATGTCCTGCTTATGCCCATTCTAGTACGGGTAAATTAAACCCGAGAGCTGCGCTGTCAAATGCATTTTCCTTAGTTATGCTTCTGAGTCAAAAGGGTATCGTCTATGGTCTCCTGATTCTCAGAAAATCATTCTGAGTCGAGATATCACTTTTGACGAAAATGCACTACTTTCTTCTGGAAAAGTTCCCAGTACAGGTGAGACGTAGAGTAATGGTGAGAAGGTGGAGTTTGAGTTCAGGCCTATTGACAGTATTACTACCACTAATGGTAATACTAAAGATGATGCCTCTACTAGCACCGCACCTCTCTTCGAGCCACAACGATAGTATTCCATTGCTATGGATCGTCCTAGGAGGACAATTAAAAAACCTGCTAGGTATGCTAGTGATAATGATACCAACATGGTGGCTTAAGCTCTTTCAGTCGCATAGGAGGTTGATGGTGATCCATTATGCTATTCTGAGGTTCTTCCTATTGCTAAGTTCAAGCAGTGCTTGAATTTAGTCGACTGTTTCAGTTGTTAATATTCACTGTGGATTTGATCTAAGGTGGAGATTGTTAGGAAATAATTAATTTTTGTGGCTCAAATCCTAATCATCTTCCACGTCAAAGTGCATGTCTTCATTCTTGCATGTCTTCACCGAATTCTTTGGGACTCCATGCAACTGCCGCACATGTTTCTCCACATAGCCATCCACGTTGAATTGTTTGGCGCATAATTCTAGCATTCATTTTTAGTATAAATACCTTTGCATTTGTTTGTAATAACACATCAATTCCATTGAATTCATTTACTTATTCCTTCTTTTGTCTCCTTACGTATATATATATATATATATATATATATATATATATATATATATATATATATATATATATATATATATATATATATATATATATATATATATATATATATATATAGGGTGGCATTCATGTAGGAATCACTCAATAGGTGAGAACATAAGAACCCATCCCAGCCTTTGGATCTAAGTCAATTAATTATTAATATAAAGGATTCAAAAGGTTTTAAGAGTAATTTTAGCACCCTAATAATTTTGAATTAAATAATAACATTGATTAGATCCCTAGAATTTAGGCCAACAAGAAGGAATATACTGGGACTCTAATTCAGCGATACATTCGGACTCTAATTCAACGCTATCCACACCCATTCCAGCGCTACGACCGTCGACGAATTACGGAGACTGCATCCAACCCCGGCAAACTACGTGAAACGACCAAGAAACTCACCGGAAACAATGGCGGCAACAAACAACAACGAAAGTAAGTCCCCTAATACCCCATTACGGTGTTTGTCATCCGATTGTTGAATTAAATAGAACTTGGATTGCAGAATTATGTTATGAAAGCCGGCAGATGAGTGGAACGGCACACCCTGCGGCACTAAAGTGAACAGACGGAAACCGCCACCCCCTGTTGTGTGCCGACTAATTTTAATGTACAATTCTGGGGCATTGTATGTAGCCTATGCTCGTAATTACAGAGTAGCATGTGTGCACATATGTGATCAGATACGTGCCAATTAGGGATGAAACCCAAATCTCTGCTCCAGATGCGGCGTGTGGGTCTCTATGTGTTCTCGAATGTGCCAAACTGGTCAATACCCCACAATAGGAGTGCATAATGGCTCAAACATAAGATCCAAATCGGTTTCCAAAATTTTGTATTAATAACAATTTGTCTGCTCTACAGATGAACCCTGCTCAACAGGCTGTGTTATCAACATCTCTCCTGGCACAACGAAGTACTGGACTCCACAGTGTGAAGCCACCATGAAGCCTTTCGCGGGTCAAGTGTTTACTAGTTTGGAAGCTGCAATTCAGTTTTACCAAACTTACGCAAAGAGTACTCGTTTTGACGTGCGTCGTGCATCCGAGAAAAAGGGACCCGCATGGAAAGATCACATGGAAGTATGTGTTGTGCTCACGTGCAGGCTTCAAACTTCCTACGGGCGAGGGGGATGGCGTAGGCATACTGACAACTGATCACAAGAACACAACTAAAAGGCGCCGTGTCACAAACAGAGTCGGGTGCAATGCAAAAAGAGTATTCAAGAGATTAGATAGTGATACTTTTGAGGTAAACTCAATCGATGAACGCCACACCCATTCATTATGCACACCCATTTATAGACCATTCATGAAGGCAAATCGAAAACTAGCAGCCAAGGGGGTAAGGAAGTGCCGGACATGCAACACATACGGACACCGTGATAGTCGCAACTGCGAGTTACGGACGAAGACCACAGGTCACAAGTAGGAAAACCGAACTGTGCACTTGAGACTAGGATCGTGTGCCTGATTGATGTACTGCCAATTATTTTCTTCACATTCTTTAATGATGTATTTGTGTACAGATAACTAGCTACTGACTCCATTTATCATAGCAATATATGTGTTCACGTGAATCGATTAATTCAATCTGTCTTAAATTAGCTAGTGTGGACCGAGTCAATCGATTAAACAGAATGTGCACATGAGAAAACACGTGTGTGCCATTCTGCCAAATGCAACCACCAACAATTGTTAATAATAGAACGTGTGCACCGGATACCAAACTTGTGTGCCATCACGTCCTATATACTTGTAGCCACCCCCTAGGTGCACGCACAGTCAACAGTATGTGCCACTCTGGTCAGACCGTGCCAAAGCTGTCGTTAGGGCCAAAACTACAGTTGTTGTGCTATCGCGTAAAACTACGTGTGCCAGAGTGGTCCCTATAACTGGCCAAAACAACCACCACTCATAAATGAAGAGTAAGAACCCAAAAAAATAGAAAATTCGAGTACAGAAACAATAAAAACAAACATATTCACCGCACATACCCACATGACCGAGGCTGATACGCTAATCAAAGAACAGAGATAATAGTGTGCACACGAGAATACACGTGTGTGCCATACTGCTAAATACACCTACCAATAATGGTTACTACTAGAACTTGTGCACTGGATACCAAACTTATGTGCCATCACGTGCTGTATGTTTGTAGCCACACCCTATGTGCACGGAAATTCAACAGTATGTGCCAATATGCTCAGACCGTGCCAAAGCAAACGTGAAGGCCAAACCTAAAGTAAATACTGTCTTGTGTGAACTGGATACCAAACTTGTTTGCCATAACGTGTTGTATAGATGTAGCCACACCCTATGTGCCCGTACATTCAATAGTATGTGTCATTCTGGTCAGACCGTGCCAAAGCGGCCGTTACGGCCAAAACTAAAGTCATTGTGCTCTTGCACAAAACTACGTGTGCCAGAGTGATCAGACGGACCGGGCAAAACAACCACCACACATAAATGAAGAGTAAGCACCCAGAAACATAGAAAATTCTATACGGAAACACTAATAAGGAACATATTCACCGTGCATACCCACATGACCTAGGCAGGTATGCTAATAAAGGAACAAAGATAATAGTGTGCACACGACAATAGACGTGGTGTGCCAATATGACAAATGCATCCACCAAGAATTGTAAATACTAGAACATGTACACTGGATACCAAACTTGTGTGCCATACCGTGCTGTATAGTTGTAGCCACACCATCTGTGCAACCAAAGTAAACAGTATGTGCCATTCTATCCAGACCTTGCCAAAGCGGCCAAAACTACAGTTGTTGTGCTATTGCGTAAATCTACGTGTGCCAGAGTGGTCGGTGGGACTAGCCAAAACAAACACCACTCATAAATGAAGAGTAAGCACCCAGGAAAATAGAAAATTCGTATACGGAAACACTAATAACGAACATATTCACCACGCATACCCACATGACCGAGGCTGATACGCTAATCAAGGAACAGAGATAATAGTGTGCACACGAGAATACACGTGTGTGCCATTCTGCCAAATGCAACCACCTAGGATTGTTAATACTGTCTTGTATGCACTGGATACCAAACTTGTGTGCCATAACGTGCTGTATAGTTGTAGCCACACCATCTGTGCAACCAAAGTCAACAGTATGTGCCATTCTATCCAGACAGTGCCAAAGCGGCCAAAACTACAGTTGTTGTGCTATTGCGTAAATGCGTGTGTGCCATTCTGCCAAATGCAACCACCTAGGATTGTTAATAATGTCTTGTGTGCACTGGATACCAAACTTGTGTGCCATAACGTGTTGTATAGTTGTAGCCACACCATCTGTGCAACCAAAGTTAACAGTATTCGACATTAGTGTCAAAGGAAGCAGCACTATGAAAATCTCCGCGTGTACAATCTACAAGGTTCTTCCAAATTTTCTGTCTAGTTTTAGGGTTGAGAATAATCGGCCAATAGTTGGCGAAGTGAAAGATGGGGAGGAGGTACACAAATGGATAAAAATTATTCTCCAGATGATCATCGTGCGTTATCTTTTTTCCTTTGGGTTTAAAAGGTCAATAATAAATCCAAGTCAGCAAAGTTAATTTTATATAAATTCCATGTCAGCATTGTAGAAGGATTACCAAGGGGAAATTTGAAGAAATTCAAAGTGAACAAATTTTTTATATGTAAAATGTTCAATTAGATCTTATTTTAGTCCAAGATGTTAATTGAACAGTCCTTGATAGTAGATGGATCTATTTTCCCCTTATGCATTATAATTTTAATACTTTTTTATGTAGACAAGAAGAAGAAGAAGAAAATTACCACATCAATTCATTAGAGATTTGTTAAGCTTTATTATAATCTGTACGACTAATAAAAACAAAATCCTACTTTTGCAACTTCTTGCCGAAGCTATCTCCCAACTATTACTATATAAAATCTAAAAATTATTATGGTATATAATAGGTCAATAAATGTGACAAATTATATATATATATATATATATATATATATATATATATATATATATAGTATCACGAGCTTGGGTTCGAAACCTGATGCTTACATGTATGACAGTGTGTCATTGTGTATTAAATTGTGTGGATGATACTAATTTCTCGTGTGCTCATAATCTAATTAGTATGGGCACACGAGAAATTTGTATCATGCACACAATGTAATACACAATGGCACACTATCATACATGCAAACATCAGGTTTCGAACCTATATATGTGTGTGTGTGTGTGTGTGTATGTATACACATACATACATACATATATATATATATATATATATATATATATATATATATATATATATATATATATATATATATATATATATATATATATATATATGTCTATAGTATCACGCGCCTGAGTTCGAAACTTGATGTTTACATGTATGACAGTGTGCCATTGTGTATTAAATTGTGTGCATGATACTAATTTATCGTGTGCCCATGATGTAATGTAATGAGTTGCTGGAATAGCTCAGTTGGTTAGAGCGTGTGGCTGTTAACCACAAGGTCGGAGGTTCAAGCCCTCCTTCTAGCGAGAATGGGTTTCGGAAATCATCTCAATAAATACTTGCTAACTTGACCAATTAATTCAAGATGATTTACAGAATGGAAAGTCTTATATATTGATAAATAAGATTTTTGAAACACTAAAAAATTTGATAAATTTTCTATTAGAATCACTACATATTATTGCTCATTTCTTAATGTGACAATTTTAAAAATGAAAATACTAAGAATAAGTGTAATTTCTAAATTTTGATGATGTTCTTAAAATGTAATTTGAAATTAGATTTTCCAAGAGAGATAACACAATAGAGTTGTAAAGTTTGTGTTATTGAAAAGTTGAACACAATAGAGTCAAAGACAAAACCTGGAACCTTGTAAAAACCTATAACATTTCAAGATGAAGCAGTTACTCCTTTTATCATTCCTCAATTTTAAACATAATTCGATTATGCATGTTTTAGGATTATGAATATTTGTTATATTATATTTTGTAATAATTATTGACATCTATTTTGAAATATAATTATAGGGCAACAAACTTCAAGGAATGACTTATCAGAATGATATTGAACTGTCTGATGAAAGGCTCAAGTTATACTCCAAATAAAATATTATTGTCAACTAAGCTTGGCATGATCTATTTATAAATTCCTTATTAATTTCTTTAATTATTATACTATGAAGTGGTATGAATGTATAAGTAATGTATGTAAAGTTTAATTTTAATTTTGAAAAGGAAAACTCAATTCATTAAATCCCTTGCTAGAACGCTTACAATGAAAGTAGGGGAGGTGTCAAACCATTCTCCGCAACCTAACACTGAAAAGGCCTCCCTAGCTAGACTATGGGCGACACCATTCGCAGATCGCTTAACAAAACGGAAAACAACACCACCAATTGTGGCTGATGTTAAACGAAACAGAATTCAAAGCATTAAAAACGAACTGAGAGTCCATCTCTACTTCCACATTGCCCATCCCTACATCCATTAGCCAACCTAGAGCCTCCCGAACGCTTAATGCTTCAGCCTCATGGACAGTACACTAACCCTGCACACACATATTCTTCGTTGGAAGGAACCGGCCTTCATCATCCGTCAATACCCATCCGTACCCCATCTGACCGGTAGAGTGATTAAAAGCAGCATTAGTGTTCAACTTTAATTTAAATTTATTTATTGATAATCTTCCAATTGCTTCTACGATATTGAAAAATTATAATTAAATAAGAATTGAGAGAGCAATGGTTTCTTTTGTTGTTCAAAACTATTACGAATGATTAAAAATTAATAAAAATTAAAAAACAGAATCCATCAGATTAATTACGAATATGATGTAATATTATGTTTGGTAGACAATTAGAATCTAAATCTTCTTTAACATGGTCATCAATCAACATAGTTGGACCAAAGCACTTATTATTATTATTATTATTATTATTATTATTATTATTATTATTCTGGATAAATACTTTAAAGTTTTCTCATAAATATATTGTAATTTATAATGTAGTTTGTATTTTAACCTTATTATAGTTGTTCAATTTGATATTTTGTCATTGACATTTCTAACGTCATTTAATATTCTCCCCCACTCAGATGATTTTCTGGGTCCGCCACTGACCATACTTGTTTGAATTTATACTGAAGTTAACACATGATGACTTTATTCAGGTTTGAATAGAGGATGTGATGGCTCACATATTAATGGATTCCCATATGACAATATGAATTTAGAAGGGAGCTTAGATAACTCAGACTAGAAGAAAAAGACATTTAAACAAATTTAATTCATTTCCAATTGCTTTTACATCAATGTGCTTTTACTTGTGAAATTTTATTTCAAATTACAAATATATTCATCATAATGTGAATTACTTGTGAAAAAAATTCAAAAACATTAACAAAATACATTTTAGGTGAATATTTGTGAAACTTCGTCAAATAGAAAAAAAATAAAACTTCACAAATGCAATTCATCTATTTGAAAATGATTTACTAATCGAGTTAAACTATTGGGCACAAATAAAAAACTAGTTAAACTAAAAAATGGAACTTATAATATAATTTTCGGACATTAGATGAAACTTCATCTTGTTAACTTAAATGGTAAAAGATCAGAATAAAATTGATCGGGATAAATCAAGAAGATCAATACAATGTCATGAGTGGAGAGAGAGTCTTTGTTAAATTTTTGTAATAATCTATACTATATATAATAACAAAATCCTGAAATTTTAACTTCCCGCCCAATTCCTAAAAAATCTCTCTTCCTAATAAAATATATTGATTTCTACTTTCCCATTCGTACAATAATTCTGCGTTAAAATTCTATTCTAATATTATAAAATAGTGTAATACAATTTGTTGGTCCCGATAGGGTGGTGTAAGTCTAGAGGGGGGGGGGGGGTGGGGGTGAATAGACTTTCAAGCTTTTTCAAAATAAATAACTCTTTGGTAACTTCCACTCTAAGTAACAAGTAAATAGAGTAAGTTTAAACTGCACAGCGGAATAATAGTATGTAAAGAGTTATGCCCAACCAATAATTTAAATACGCATGTAAGAAGGGTACATATAATATGTAAAGTGACAGAGGTATCTTGAATATATAAAGGAGATGGTTCACTCAATATATAACAATAATATTCAAGATTGTGTATAAATATCGTGTCATGTCAACCGTGTGACGAACGTTACATGCAACACGTCAAACTTGCTTAGAATATTCAAATATTTAAGCTCGAGAAGTTTTAGTCACATGCATACGTGAAAACACACTAAACCCGGATGATTAAGATTAACTGTGAATAGTAAACGGGTTAGTCGGATAAGATAGATAAATAGAGCAAATTATGTAAGTGCGGTATGTAAATGAGAGAGGCAATTTATAGTGGTTCGGAAGTGGCGTAATCTTCCTAGTCAACTTTATTCCATTCACTCCTAGGAGTAATTCACTATTTTCCACACACAGTTACAATAGTGAATAAGCGCTACACAAGCACTTCTTCTGGATGTCTTGCACACAGCTACACCCAACTCCGAGTGTCTCGCACACAGCTACACTCAACTCCGAGTATTTCGCGCACAGCTATACTCAACGCCAATTAAGTGTCTTGCACACAGCTACACTTAGCAACTACGAGTGTTTTGCACACAGCTACACTCCTTAGAGTATTTTGCACACAGCTATACTCTTTTTACAATTACAAATACAAAGGTAATTGTATCTCTCTTCAACTAGATTTGAGACTATTCAGATAAAGTCTCTAAGAATATTTGAGCACTCGCACTTTTGAATTTTGCACTTTGTTTATCCGTGTGTATTGCACCTCTATCTCTGCTTGTCTTCAAGTCTTCATGGCTTTTTATAGGCAATCAAATATATCCGTTGGAGTGGGATAATTTGATATTTGAAATTTGAATCTTCATAGCCTGATATTGTTGACAATAGTAGATCATCAATTTTGATTTGATTGTCAACTTGCCTAACAAAATAGTATTTTATCTCAACTTGATTTTCAAGTTGTTTCTTAAAATATTATTTTTGTTGTCAATTTGAATATCCAACGAATCTTTGAAATAAATTCATCTGATAGAATTTACTTCTAGGATAAGTTTTTATATTCATGTCTTCATAAATATTTTTCCGTTCTGATCAAATATCTTCAGGCAATTTTGGACTCTTGTGGCATGTGGGCTGATCCAGAGGAATTTATTCATTTTCTGAACATCTTGCTCCTTTGCCACATTGTGCTGTGCTCTTTTAGAAACATTTTGCTCCTTTTCAGACATTGTGCTTGTCCGCATCGTGGGGGAATCAATCTCGGGTGTGATTTTTTTGAGTAAAGACTTCTACCATTTCGCCGTTAGGCTCATCCGGTTATTTCTTGCAACGTCATTCCTTTATGCTTCTTTCTCGGATGAATACTCGTAGGACCAAAATTAATTTCCCAAATTAATTTTGTTCTTCCTATGGTAGATTCCTTTTGACTTGATATTCTGATTTATGATGCTTGTACTAAAAGACCTAAAACTAAGGGGATCTAAAGTACATTTGGCTCATCAAAACTTACAAAAATATTCCTATCAATTTCCCCCCTTTTTGATGACGCCAAAACCTATACTCAGTCATTTGGCTTGTCTTTTAAAAACAATTATTTTTCAAAAGATTTTATTAATTTTTGACATAGCCATGATGAGTTTAACATTTGATTTTGACTCTAGGAAAGGTATTTTTAGCAACTAAGTTTCTGTTCGCATTTTTTGGATTTTATAGATAATGAATTTTGTAATTTTTCCAATTCATGCGATTTGATACAATCTAAGCTAAAAATATTACCTTTCAAGACAAATAAAATAACAATAGATAACAAAGAAAACTTAATAGCATCATAAACAGATAATTCGAACCATTTCAAATTGTTTCATGATCATGAGTTCAAGTTCGTGGACCATACACCAAAAAAAATGTGACAATCATACAAATCACTTGATGATTCTGTTTCTCCTTTCTTCAAGCACATGATTTATATGATTTTGAACTTCAATGAAATTCTCACTAATGGCATAATTATTGCATACCTGCCCAATCACATAATAGTTGAATGCTTCAATAATGTTGTCCCCGGGCCGTATTCGTTCTTCATACCAAATGATGCACTCTTCTAGACTCCTTCCACTTTGTAGCTCGGCATCATTGACCTTGATATAGTCCTTAAGAACCATGATCATCAAAGCTCTAGCATAGCTTTTGATCCTCCTCAAGTTCTCATTCGAAACCCACAAATTTTTGTCACTTGGACCACTTTTCTTCATTCCCTTTGGTAGGTCATTCAAGCATGCCAGTCTTGGCATTTCAACTCTACCATCTCTTGGTGTGGATTCCAAATAGAGAGCTGCTTTGTTGTACCAATTGATTTGCTCAATAATTCTACCTGCACAAACAATGTCACGAAATGAACGGTTAGTGGTATTTGCACTGCTTGATCCTCCTGGACTGTTAGCCTCACCACCACCGAACCAATGTTGCAATCCTCCTCTTCTAGCAATGTTTCTGCCAGCAGATCTACCTCCTTCTCCTCTACTACTGCTTATACCAACATTTCGGGTAGCCATGGCAGTCATCATCATTTCAAGCATGCCTTCCAAATGACTGAATCTCTCTTCCCCCATTTTTGGCGTAATCAATGAGTGTGTAAACTGACTCACGAAGAGATGAAACAGATCCGGATATGTTTTCATATAAACCTCGAAGGCAGCCCACTTTGGTGTTGATGGAGATGAGATCTGTGTGGACATCACTAATCTACTTCTCAGGTTGATGAACCACATTGAGAATTCCTTGACTTTGATTCACGGCAATTGCTTCATTTGCTTTACCAGATTTTTTGAGGATTTGAGATAGTTGGATGTAGAACTTGTTAACGTATATATTCTAACGTATATATTTTAGCTTTGTATTTTTGGTCTATTATTATTCTCATTAATTTTCCTTGATTTTCTTTCCTTTTCTTTATCTCACATTTTGTATATATAGGACTTCATCCTTTGTAATTGAATCCAGGAAATATACATACAATTCATCCAATCTGTAACATGGTATCAGAGCCATTTTTTTTCCTCCGGGTCTTGACACTGCCGGAGCTCCCTGTCTTCAAAGCCGCAACCGGAAATCGCGATCGTCTCTTTCTCCGTGACTCTTTGTCCGATCTGCAGCGTCCAGTTTCCAGGGTTCACATCCTGCCTTCACCGGAAATCATCTTCTCTGTTGTGCCATGATTCTCCTTCTAATCTGTAGAGTCCATCCAGCGGCCGTTCCGTGATTCTTCTCTGTGTCTTTCTGTTTGTGTTCCAGACGAGTGACGTCAAGGAGAGACCAAGAGAGGACAGCGGCTACAGTGTTTGTCCTCATCTGTCAACTTCTTATAATATTTTGCTTTTCTGGCTTATTATTTTCCTCTCCGGATTATTATTTTCGTATCTCTCTCCGGTTTAAAGTTTGCTTGAAAAAAAAAAAGTTGTTCATTTTGATTCTTCCCTCTTTGCTATGGATAAAGTTGAGGTCTCTCGTCCTATTGGAACGATTTTAGATGGTACAAATTATGCCCTATGGTCTCAACGCATGAAGAGTTTTTTGATTGGACGCAAGTTTTGGCGTATTGTTACAGGTGATATTGTGGAACCAACTCAGAATGTTAGAGTTGAAGATGATGATGAATATGTTGATCGCCTTGAAGATTGGGATAGTAAAAATCATCAAATCATTACCTGGTTTTCTAATACATCTATTCCATCCATCCATATACAATTTGCAAAATTTGATACGGCAAAACAAATATGGGATTTTTTGTCTAATCGATACAAAACAACCGGGCTTGCCCACTATTATCAATTGCTCACCACTCTCAACAATCTTAGACAAGATTCGGGGCAATCTGTGAATGATTTTCTTGCAACCATTCAACCTATATGGGATCAGTTGGCCCAAGATACGATAAGTGATGATCACCTTCATTTGATTCAAGTTCTTATGGCTCTTCGTCCTGAATATGAATCTGTTCGTGCCGCTCTCTTACATCGTCATCCATTACCAACTTTGGATGGTGCAATTAAAGAACTCCTTTTTGAGGAGACTCGCTTGGGTTTAATTAAACCTTCTTCGACAGATGTTGCTCTTGCTATTACTCCATCTCACTCCTCTCGATTTTGTAAGAATTGTCGCTCTACCGGACATATTTTCTCTGCTTGTCCTACTGTTGAGTGCAGGTATTGTCATGGACGTGGCCATATCCTAGAAAATTGTCCAACTCGCCCTCCGCGACCAAAAGGGAATTCAAACAAAACTCAGTCATTTTCCAGACCAGGTTCCACCTCTGTTGCAGCAGCAACTTCTCACTCTTCCTCTCCCATTACTATTAGTGATCTAGAGGCACTTCTCAAACAAGTGATGTCCCCTACTTCTTCCACCTCCGCTGCTTTCTCCGTCACTCCAGGTGAATCTTGGCTTCTTGACTCTGCTTGTTGTAATCATATGACTCCCAATTTATCTTTGTTATCTCACATTACTTCTACTAACTCTCTCCAGTCAATTCAAACTGCCAATGGTAGTAGTATGTCCATTACCCATACTGGAAATATTGCTACACCTAATATTCATCTTCCTGACACCTTCTTTGTTCCTAGTTTGACCATGAACTTGGCATCTGTTGGTCAATTGCGTGATCTTGGTCTCACTGTTTTGTTTTCTTCCTGACACCTTCTTTGTTCCTAGTTTGACCAAATATTTTGTTTTATTTATTGATGATTATTCAAGATTTACATGGATATATTTTTTAAAGCACAGGTCAGAATTGCCTAAGATTTACATTGATTTTGCAACTATGATTAAAACTCAATTTTCTTATCCTATCAAAACTCTCCTTACGGATAATGCAATGGAGTATCGAGATTCCACCCTTCTCCAATTTATGAAAACACAAAGAACCCTTGTCCAACGATCTTGTCCACATACCTCTCAACAAAATGGTCGAGCCGAGCGCAAACATCGACATATTTTAGATTCTGTTCGGGCTCAACTCCTTTCTGCATCTTGTCCAGAAAAATTTTGGGGTGAAGCGGCTCTCACATCAGTTTATACCATTAATCGTCTTCCTACTCCTGTTTTAAAGAACTTGTCTCCTTTTGAAAAATTGTACGGTAAGACCCCAGATTATTATACTTTTAGACCTTTTGGTTGTGCTTGCTTTGTTCTTCTTCCTCCTCACGAGCATACCAAACTTGAACCTCGTACTCGCCTTTGTTGTTTCCTTGGGTATGGGATAGAGCATAAAGGCTATCGTTGTTGGGATCCTATTTCTGGTCGACTACGTATTTCTCGTCATGTTACTTTTTGGGAACACACAATGTTCTCTACATTGTCCAAATTTCACGATTCTTTGTCTACTTCCCAACCCCTTTTTACAGATTCTTCCAAAGACTTGTTCCCAGATTCTGACACTTTAGATACACATTTGCCTACAACCGAGTTAGTTTCTACAAACTCTTCTGTTAGTTTCCCTTCTGAATCTAACTCTGCTCATGCACCTAGAGTTGAGTGTTTCCCTACAGACTCCCCTATTGAGGCCTCTTCTGACTTGCCATCTGCTCCTGTATCTACGAATTTGGCTTCTTCTGATGATCTTGTTCCTCCTCTTCGCCGCTCAACACGAGTAAGAGAAGTTCCTTTACACCTTAAAGATTATCATTGTTTTTCTACTATTCTCTCTTTACAAGAACCTAGTTCTTATCGAGAGGCTAGTACTAACCCTCTTTGGCAGCAAGCAATGATAGAAGAACTTCAAGCCTTGGAGAAAACTCATACTTGGGACCTCGTAGAGCTTCCTTCAGGTAAAACTCCTATTGGATGTAAATGGATATACAAGATCAAAACTCGCTCAGACGGTTCTATTGAACGTTATAAAGCCCGGTTGGTCGCTAAAGGCTATACTCAAGTGTATGGCATTGATTATGAGGAAACATTTGCTTCGGTAGCTCGTTTGACCTCTATTCGGAGTCTTTTGGCTATTGCTGCAGCTAAATGTTGGCCTCTTCTCCAGATGGATGTTAAGAACGCTTTTCTCAATGGCGATCTTGATGAAGAAGTTTATATGCATCCCCCACCTGGATATTCTCATAATTCTCAACAAGTTTGTCTACTTCGGCATGCGCTATATGGACTTAAACAAGCGCCTCGTGCATGGTTTGCAAAATTCAGCTCCACGATTGCACGATTTGGTTTCACTTCTAGCCCTCATGATTCAGCTTTGTTTGTTCGCCATACTAACAAGGGTGTTGTGTTCTTGTTACTCTATGTAGATGATATGATTATTACTAGTGATGATTCCAGGGCTATTTCTGATGTCCAACGTTATCTAAATCAACACTTTGAAATGAAGGATTTGGGACCTCTTAGCTATTTTCTAGGTCTTGAAGTTTCTTCCACTTCTAATGGCTACTATTTATCTCAAGCTAAATATGCTGCTGATCTACTCTCAAGGGCTGGTATAACAGATTCTAGTACTACATCTACACCATTGGATACAAATGTTAAATTAACACCTTTTGATGGCACACCACTTGCTGATCCCACACTATACAGGCAACTGGTTGGTAGCCTTGTTTATCTTACAGTAACTCGCCCGGATATTTCCTATGTTGTTCATGTAGTAAGTCAATTTATGGCAGCTCCTCGTACAATTCACTTTACTGCTGTGCTCCGTATCTTACGATATGTTAAAGGTACTCTTGTGCATGGTCTTCATTTCTCTGCACACTCCTCATTAACCTTGTCTGCCTACTCTGATGCTGATTGGGCTGGAGACCCTACTAATCGTCGTTCAACGACTGGTTACTGTTTCTTCTTGGGCGACTCACTTATTTCATGGCGAAGTAAAAAGCAAACAGTCACTTCTCGATCTAGCACTGAATCTGAATATCGGGCACTTGCTGATGCTACTTCTGAATTGATTTGGCTTAGATGGCTACTTGAAGATATGGGTATTAAACAACCCTCGCCTACTGTTCTTCATTGTGATAATCAAAGTGCAATCCAAATTGCTCATAATGATGTGTTTCATGAACGGACCAAACACATCGAGACAGATTGTCATTTTATTTGCCAACATATTAAACATGGCACTGTACAACTTACTCATGTTTCTTCCGAAGATCAATCAGCAGATATTTTTACTAAAGCTCATCTCCCTGGACGGTTTCAGTTCTTACTGCGCAAACTCAAGTTGACTTCTACTATCCCACCTTGAGTTTGAGGGGGGGTGTTAACGTATATATTCTAACGTATATATTTTAGCTTTGTATTTTTGGTCTATTATTATTCTCATTAATTTTCCTTGATTTTCTTTCCTTTTCTTTATCTCACATTTTGTATATATATAGGACTTCATCCTTTGTAATTGAATCCAGGAAATATACATACAATTCATCCAATCTGTAACAGAACTCATTGAGTTGCCCTTTGACATTTGTGTTCAATCCACCAACTTGTCTCTCAAGTGCTTGATGTGTGTCAATCAGGTGTTGTTGACTCCTCCGGTTTTCATCAAATGATGCTTCGAATTTTCCTCCTTGAGTATTGACAACATTATCCACATGAGTGTAGATACCTTGAAACATACTATCCATTCGGTCAACAAGACTTAGTACAACATTCTCCAGATTTTTCAATTTTTCATTTGAGGTTGTGCCATCAATGTTTTGATCTTCTTGGGTTGCGGGAATACACCTTGCTCCTTCTTGAGCAGAATATTCTCCAAGCATGTGAGATTGTGCTTGATTTTCTAGTAAATTCCCTTCTCTTTCTGGCGTGTGAAACACGTGTGTGTCACCTTGCATACTTTCTGCATGGATTGATTGAATTTCCTCCATATGGTGGCTGAGTTGCATGGCATGATGTTCTTGGCTAATTTCTGTTTGATTCAACACACTAACATCATATAGACCACTGTCCAATAAATGTGCACCATGTGTGACATTTTCTTCTTCTTCGTTCCTTGTAACAAACTCATCAATGTCAACTAAAAAATCATCTTCAGTTGGCATGTTTCCTTGGACTGTGTCATCATGAGAAGTGTCGGCCAACTTAGCTTTTAATTTTCTCACAAAAGCTCCATTTACAGTAGAAATCAATGTCGCATGGCCAACATCAAAACTGCCAATCCAATTCAACGAAAATATTTCTTCTTCTTGCATACTCGGTCCTTTTGTCATCAACTCTTGATAAGAACCTAGTCTCCAATTTCTCCAATTGAGAACTCTTCGGTATTCATTTACCAATATCAAATCAAGTGCATCAACTTGATAAATTTCCTCATTCATCACCGTCTCCAATTCGGCTATTCGGGAAAAAGGGTTCAAGACATTTTGGCTTGTGTTGGGATTGAGGTTTGATGTGGTATTGTGACTTATGGTGGGATTTTGGCTTGTGGTAGGATTTTGTCTTGAGTTAGTGTTGGATATATTAAATATAATATATTTAATATATTTAATATAATATATATTAAATATAATATAATATATTCAATATAATATATATTAAATATAATATAATATATCTATAATATATATAATATATATATTTGAGAAGAAAGAGGGAGAGAGAGAAATATGAATAGATGTTTATTCACTTGATATCTTTGAAATGCTTTGTAATTGAACCTATTTATACTAAAACATGAATAGCAAAAGTCCTAAATTGATGCTAATAAACTCCACGTACTGCTGCGAACTCCATGCTACAATCCCACGTATTAAGCATGTTGCAATCCCATGTATTAAGCAAATAATCCCACTACTTGGTTTAATAATAATAATAATAATAATAATAATAATAATAATAATAATAATAATAATAATAATAATAATAATAATAATAATAATAATAATAATATTATTATTATAACAGTTAGGATTTTGGCTTGAATTTGGTTCGTGACTAGAGGTTGGATTTTCATGGGGTTAGATTGAGGGTTGAGAAGCTAAACCAAGAATTTCTGCTACTGGCTTTTTTCTAGCAGGGATTCCTTTCGGTTTCCTCTTCCTTTTGGAATTCAACTCGGTTGACACTTCATGATCTTTAAACAAAATCCGGTTGTTTCCAAATGGCTTTCTAGACCTCATTGGCAATCCTTTTCTCTTTATAATTTCTCCAATAAGTAACCCGAAACCTAGAATGTGGTTGAACTTGCAATTCCTAATCTTTGCACCTTTCACAAAATGTGCAATCCGGCTCAAAATAAGCTTAATCCAGTCACCTCTAACACCATTCATCGCAGCATGCAAATATCCAATTCTCACAGGTGAAATATCCTCCATACTATTCAGTATGCATAAAACACATTTGTAGAGGATTTTGACTAGCATTTCATACTCTAACTTCAAATCAGATTTTTGACCGGAAAGATTTGGTTCGAGAGAAGCATTCTCATTTTGAATTTCTGTCCAAACTTCCGTGTGATCATATGTGTGTATATCTAAGTCCAACAGTGGTTGTTCTGGACTAGATATAGGAAATCCAAAAGTTGTGTGCAACTCTTGTTCATCAATGGTGATGAGAGTTCCATTCACGGTGGACTCAATGGTCCATCCAACAACCTTGGCATTCACATAAAATTCTGCAACATCCTCATCATAAAATCCAGAGTATGGATAAGAACATAACCTCATGAGATTGCTTTGTTGAAGTGCATGGATGATTCTTTGTGCAAGTTGAGAGTTCTTGGCCTCTTTGAGAAATCCGTGTGGGTCAAAGCTTCCTCCGGCCTTGATTCCAACTGCTAGCTTGGCAAGATTGAGTTGTTCTTCATTCGGGTGAGAGCTTGAATCTCCAATGGCGGCCATAGTGTGTTTCGTATTTTTGGATTTGAGATTGAGAGAGATGAAGCTAGAGAGTTTTCAGCTATGGAAGGTGTAAAGGTTTTGGAGAATTTTGAGTGGAATGGTGGCTTTTCGACCGGTTGGGTGAAAAAGGAGGTGCCTTTACAAAAATATCCACACAATTGAATTTTGACTTTTAATAAGTGACGGGTATTTTTGGTATTCTAATGACTTCCAACCTTTGACCTAACTGATAGTTACACTACTACAGAATTCACATACAACGTCGGGTCTTTAACGTCGGCTATATAAATAGCCGACGTTAAAAACATTTAAATTTTTTTTTTTTTATAATTAAGTTTATAACGTCGGCTATTTATTAATAGCCGACGTTATAAATAAAACATAAAAATATAAAAGAAATACGTAACCTACGACGTCGGCTATATTAATAGCCGACGTTGTAAGTCGTTTATTACTTTTTAAAAAAAAATTATTTATATATAACGTCGGCTATTTCCCTTTAGCCGACGTTATAAAGAAAAAAAATATATAATAAGACGTCGGCTGACTATATAGCCGACGTCGTATTCTTTTTAATTTTTTTTTCTAATTTTTTTTTCTTTATAACGTCGGCTAACTAAAGTAGCCGTTAGTTAGCCGACGTTATAAAGGTTATTAAATAAAGCCAAGACAGATCAGACGACCCGATCTCAGACCACCGCATCGCATCTCCTCCATTTCCTCCGATCCATCTCCTCCCCTCTCATCCATCTCCTCCATCTCTTCTTCCTACCGCCTCCCCCGCCGCTGCCGACGCCGCTGCAACCCGCCGACGTCGTCCCCGACGCACACTCCTTCCCCGCCGACGTCGTCCCCGCGCCGCCGCTGCAACTTCATTCCCCCGCCGCCGTCGCTTCACCCTCTCCTCCCCACGGCCGCACCGTCTCAGACCGATCGCTTCCCTCCGCCGCTACGCCATCGACGGACACTACCGGTACGTTATATATATATATATATATATATATATATATATATATGTATATATATATATGTGTATTTATATATATATATTAATTATTATTAATTAATTTCAAATTTTATTAAATTGATTTGCAATTTAGGGTTTGTTTGTTTGTATATATTTGTATATTTTATTGATTAATTTTGAATTTTAGTCAATTTATTTGCATTTTAGGGTTTATTTGTATATATTTGTAATTTTTATTGATTAATTTTGAATTTTAGTCAATTTATTTGCATTTTTGAGTTTATTTGTATATATTTGTAATTATTATTGATTAATTTCGATTTTTAGTCCATTTATTTGCATTTTAGTGTTTGTTTGTATATATTTGGTAATTGGTATATTCTAGATTGTTTTGTAATCGGTAATTATTTGTATATAATTTGTAATTGTAATTGGTAATTTGTTATTGGTATAACTCTACAAAATTCTCTAACTTAATAACGAAAAAATTAATTAAGTATTTAATAATAATTTTTTAAAATTATATAATATAGGATTAACAACTCTAGAATTAACGAATATTGAGGTTAGTTGAAAATTTAGAAGATATGAATTGATGGATTAATTTGTTGTTGGACTTCATTTAATGAATTGGTGGGAAGAGGCAGAAAAGACATACCTAGGAGAAGAGCTCTCTGATGTTTTGCTGTACCTAGTGAGGCTGTCTGATGTGTGTGGCATTGATCTTGGCAAAGCTGCACTTAGAAAAGTTGAGCTTAATGCCTAGTCTTTAGCTGTACCTAGCTTAATGTCATTAGCTGCATCAACATTGAGTAATGAAAGGTTATATATCTTTGTTCGATTTGTAAGAAATTAAAATGAGATTACATTAGCTATTATGTAATGTGCAACTGTTAACAATGGCTTATAAAATTATTTTTGTCAAATTTGTAAGTAATAAGTTTAGTTAGCTGTCAACTACCATGTAGTGTGATGACATCTCAGTTACCATTCCAAATTTATAAGCTTTGCTATTTATACTAACGTTGCTCCAGAATATCAAGAACCACCAAAAGAAAAAAAAATAAAAAATCCCATTAGAACCAATGTGACATCTAACCTACTAAGTTGTGATGATATTTCTAGTGAAATGCAATAGCTGAGGTGAGTTTAATTTGTGTGTTGTTTTCTGTACTCTTGGCTAAATGATGTATACTAAAATCAAGATGTAGTCTTGGCTATATATGAACAGGCAAATGAGGGGAGAGGAGCTTCAAGAATTGAGTATTGAAGAGTTGCAGCAGTTGGAGAGGCCCCTTCAAATAGGTTTGGGCCATGTTATCAACAATAAGGTTTAATTTGTGCTACCCAGTGATATTATGGTTTATTGTTATGATTATATATATGGTCTATTATATTTTTCACAAACATTTATTTTTTCGACTAATTTGTCAGGGTGAAAAGATTATGAAGGAAATAAACCAGCTTCAAGAAAAGGTATACTAGTGTTGTTTTAAGGTTGAGTACTCACAGTGGTGAATTGAAGTTTCAAAAATTGCAGGGAGTGCATTTAATGGAAGAAAATGAACGATTAAGACAGCAGGTATTGGCTCTATATAATAGAATGTACAAATTAAACCTACATTTTCCCACATAACAGGGAACTGAAAACCAGTTGTTGTGTGATATAATGTGAAGATGGTAGAGACATCAAAAAGTTAGAGATCGATGGCAGTAGCTCCCGGGAATTCAGAGAACCTGTTGAACCAGGAATGCGGCCTATCCTCTGAGTCTGTCACTAATGCTTGCAAGTATCCTGGCATCCCACAAGATTATTATGAACATTGTCAAATATAAATTATACTTTTTTTTTCTTTCTTTTTCTTGCATACTGCTTTGCTGGTATCTGCATCTCGTTGGATGAAATTAAGTTCAAACTCTTAATCTTATATGCTTAAACGACTCAAACGTACTCTGTCGTCTCTTTGAATTTGAGTCAATACAAATAGTCGTTAGAGCTCGATACTTAACCATCGGGCTGGCTATAAGTATATGAACTTGTTAATTGGCTGTCATCCTTTTCTTCTTTCTTAAAGTCCATTCATTATGGCAGGTTGCCCTACACAGGCTGAATGGAGAATCCTAAACAGTAACCACTGGTTTAAGAGTCTTCTAACTTCTTTTTTTGGGGTACTATTTATAATTGCAGTAATTATGTATTAAGTACTTATATATTTTCCAAGTGTTACGTTGATCCTAATGTTTCAATTTTAGGTGTGTCAGTTCAGTAAAGTTGTTGAGAAGCAATGGATCAACTCGTTCACCAAAATGGAGGTAAGGTTTTGGTAAGTATTTTATACATTTGTAAAACTACATATATTTTATTATTTTTTATTAAATAAAATTTTAAATGTAATTTAATTCAAATGTAGTGTGCTCAACAAGTTGGAAGTACGGCATGTGGATATTATGTGATAAAATACATGCTTGAAATTCTTTCCAAAGAAGCATGTGCTGGAATGAATAAGGCATGTAATTTAATATAATACCTTTCTCTTTCTAATTTTAAAAATGCTAGCTTACTAATTATTTAATAATTATCAACTTTGTAGATTGTTGAGAGAGTTGGTAGATCGAGCTACACTCAACAAGAAATTGATCAAGTAAGAGACGTATGGGCCGACTTCTTTTTCTTTGTTGATGTATGGTTAAGTATGTAAATTGAACAAATTGATATTAGCTTTTGATAATGTTAACTTGTATTATTAATTAGTATCAAATTGTGAGATTTATTACTTGTTTCATTATAAATATTAGATTGTACATATTTTGCTGTGGTTGTGGTGCAATAATTGAGTAGGTTTTGATTGTGGTTGTGAGAAATTGAGCAGGTTTAGGTTGTGGTTGTTGTTGTGAGTAGATTTGAGCAGGTTTTTGGGTATAAATAATGGACAAATAAATTGTATATTAAAAAAAAAAAAAAAACAAAAAAACATACAACGTCGGCTATTAAGTAATAGCCGATGTTGAATATATTTTTTTAAAAAATAAATAACGGTTACAACGTCGGCTAATAGCATTTAGCCGACGTTGTATAGTATTTTAAAAAAAATTAAAATACTTACAACGTCGGCTAAATGCTAATAGCCGACGTTTTAGGTATTTTATAAAAACTTAAAATACCTACAACGTCGGCTAATAGCATTTAGCCGACGTTGTAAGTATTTTAATTTTTTTTAAAATACTATACAACGTCGGCTAAATGCTAATAGCCGACGTTGTAAGTATTTTTTTTCTTTTTTAAATACTATACAACATCGGCTAAATGCTATTAGCCGACGTTGTAAACTTTATTTATTTATTTTTTAAAATAATATATAACGTCGGCTATTTATATAGCCGACGTTATAGATAATATTTACAACGTCGCCCAGAACAACTACGGAACATAGCCGACGTTAAAAGCTCTATTTAGCCGACGTTAAAAGCCTGCTGTGTAGTAGTATTAGTTTAGGTTATATATTCTCCATTCAATTTGTCTGCTGATGTGGCGCCAAAAATTTAGGTGCTCGAACTGATTTTACCTTAAATAAAATTCATAGAGCACTAAATCTGTTCCAAAAATAATATGTGCATGTATATATACACGTTTAGACTATTTATTATGTGCAACTACCATAAAAAGATGCTCTCATTTAAGATAACTCATCATCATACCATCTTGTCAACTCTTAAATGGTAAGATTGTGTAAATCTAAATAATTTTGATTTGTGCATATAGGTGAATAAATACACGGTTAGACATGCATGCAATATGTGCTTTTTCAATATTTATTGTAGACTTAAATGTTAAGATGTGACAAATTTGCATGCGTGACACATAGGCACGAAACTAATTGAATCAGATATAGTAACGAATTTTTCAGATGAAAATTGAGCTTTTAATTTAAATAGAGTTTAGAAACTTAGCTCAATTCAATCATGCCCATCTCGTGTCTTAATTTCGAAAATCTTGATTCACACAGAGGCTTTGTGAGAATATCAGCTATTTGATTCTCGGTCGGGATGTATTCAATTGACAATTCCTTTTTTTCGACATGATCCCGGATAAAATGATGTCTCACATCAATGTGTTTTGTTCTTGAATGTAACACAGGATTATGTGTTATGGCTATGGCACTAGTATTGTCACACAATATGTTGACATTTTCACAATTCACGCCATAATATTTCAGCTGTTGTTTCATCCAAAGAATTTGCGCGCAACAACTCCCAGTGGCTATATATTCAGCTTCGGTTGTACTTGTAGCTATGGAGTTTTGCTTTTTGCTAAACCATGATACCAATCTTCCCCCTAAGAACTGGCATGTCCCTGAGGTACTTTTTCAATCGATTTTACATCCTGCAAAATCTGCATCTGAGAAACCAGTTAGTGTAAAATTACCTTATTTGGAATACCATAATCCCACATTGACTGTTCCTTTTAGGTATCGGATGATTCTCTTGGTAGCAAGAAAATGACTTTCTTTTGGCTTTGACTGGAACCTAGCACATTCTCCCACTGAGTAAGATATATCTGGTCGACTTGCAGTGAGATATAGTATTGATCCAATCATTCCTCGATATTTTGTTTCGTCAACGTCCTTGCCTTCATCATCTTTATCCAATCTTAAAGATGTGCTCATCGGGATCTTGATTGAGGATTTTCCATCTTGACCGAATTTCTTTATAAGATCTTTTGTGTATTTGGCCTGATTGATGAATATTCCTTCGTTGAGTTGCTTTACTTGTAAGCCAAGAAAGTAGTTCAACTCTCCCATCATGCTCATCTCGAACTTATTCTGCATTAGCTTGGAAAATTTCTCACATAAAGTTTTATTAGTACTACCAAAGATAATATCATCAACATAAATTTGTACGAATAAAATGTGATCATTTTCTTGAATTCTGAACAAGGTTTTATCAACAAGGCCTTTTGTGAAACCACAGTTAATTAGGAACGTTGATAGGGTGTCATACCAAGCTCTCGGTGCTTGTTTTAACCCATATAACGCCTTCTTTAATCTGTAGACCTTATCAATATCACCTTTTACCTCGAAACCGGGTGGTTGCTCAACGTAGACTTCTTCTTCAAGTAAGCTATTTAGAAATGCACTTTTCACGTCCATTTGATAGACAGTGAAATTCTTGTACGCGGCATAAGCTAGAAATATTCTGATGGCTTCTAGTCTTGCAACAGGTGCAAACGTTTCATCGAAGTCTATGCCTTCTTCTTGTGAATATCCGTTGGCCACTAATCGTGCTTTATTTCGAATGACAATTCCATCCTCATTTGCCTTGTTCCGAAAGACCCATTTTGTTCCAATTACATTGTAATTTTCAGGTCTTGGAACTAATTCCCATACGTCACTTCTTTTAAATTGATCAAGCTCTTCTTGCATTGCATTAATCCAATCTGGATAACTTAGAGCTTCTTCAATGCTTGTGGGCTCCACTTGAGAAAGAAAACAAGAAAATAAAGTATGTATATTTGAGGACCTTGTTTTTACTCCTTCTCGTGGATCTCCAATCACTAGCTCTGGAGGATGATTTTTGAGCCATCTCAAGTCAGGTTGTAGGTTGCATGGGCTTTCCATGTTTCCTTGCTCAGTAGGTAAGTTGGAGGTAGGCACATTTTGCTCATCAGATTGTTCTCCAACTTGTGTTTCAACTTGAGAATTTTGATTTTCCACGTGGAGATCTCCATTAGCTTCCACGTGTCCTTCACTATTGCAATCAATGTCCAATTGCTCCATACCCTGTACAATTTGATCTTTAAAAGATATGTCAGTATCATTTAATGACTTTTCAACTTGACAACTTTCCTGATCATTTTTGTTGCTCTGGGTTTCCTTCTTATGAGCTTCATCAAATGTAATATGAATTGATTCTTCTACCACCATTGATTTCTTGTTCAATACTCTGAATGCTTTGCTGGTAGATGAATATCTCAAAAATATTCCTTCATCTGCACGCTCATCAAAAGTCTTTAGATATGTTTTACCATTATTAAGAATAAAACATTTGATGCCAAAAGTATGAAAATAATTAAGTTTAGGTTTTCTCCCTTTCCATAATTCGTACGGAGTCTTATTGTAAGACTTGTGTATCAAGCTTCTATTTTGCATGTAGCAAGCGGTGTTGATTGCTTCAGCCCAATATCTTTTAGGTAGCTCGGCTGACGTAATCATCACTCATGCGGCTTCTTTTAGCGTTCTATTTCTTCTTTCGGCTACACCGTTTTGTTGAGGTGTACGTGCGGCAGATAATTGATGTAGAATTCCTTGAGAATTGCAGTAGGCTTCAATTACTTGATTCACGAACTCAGTTCCATGATCAGTTCGGATTTTTGCAATTTTCAAGTCTTTCTCATTTTGTAGTAGCTTGAGCAATTCTGGCAACTTTTGCTCCACTTCATTTTTCTTTTTGAGAAATATCGTCCATGTGTACCTGGAAATATCATCAACAACAACTAGTGTATATTTCTTACCACTTAGACTTACTGGGTTTACTGGACCGAATAGATCCATGTGTAGTAGACTTAGCGGTCTTGTTGTAGATTCTTGAGCTTTGGATTTGAAAGATGACTTGATTTGCTTTCCTCTTTGGCAAGCATCACATATTCGATCTTTCTTGTAGACAATGTCGGGTAGACCTTCAACGAGTTTGTTTCTTGCTAGCTTGTTGACAGTCTTGAAGTTTAGATGATTCAACTTCTTATGCCATTCCCAGCTTGTTGCGTGTGAGTTGTTTGCTAGTAGGCACACTAATTCTTTGGTTGTGTTCCAATCCACAACATACATATTTTTCTTCCATATTCCTTCGAGCACAACTTCTCCCAAGGAATTATTCTTCACTTGGCATTTATCTTTGAAGAACTCTACTAGATATCCTTTGTCACAAAATTGACTTGTACTTAACAAGTTGAATTTTAGACCTTCAACAAAGGATACATCTTCGATTTTCAAACCATTTCGAAATATTGTACCAATTCCTTTTGTTATGTCGTATCGTTCATTTCCGCCGAATACGACTTTTGGTCCTTCGATATTTTTAAGATTCACAAGACTAGATTTATTTCCAGTCATGTGTCTAGAACATCCACTATCGAAGTACCAAACTTCCTGCAAATAAATTACACATTTTTAGGTATCCAACTTGATTTGGGTCCTTGGGTGTTAGTCATTTTTGGTACCCAAATCCACCTTGTACTCACTGATCTAAGTTTAGGTGATTGGTAACCATTAAACACATTATAATTGTATTTAATTTTTGAAAATATTTTTTGTGCCGATTTTTGAAAATTTACTCGATTATTTGGCACGTGGGAGGTAGATTGTTTGAGCCTATGATGGGCATTAAATCTGGACTTAGTCAATGTTTTAATGTTATCAAACCAATCTTGTTTGGAGGGATAAACTCTCCCTGCCTCGATTCTTGGATTCCTTCCCATTCTCCTATGAGGGCTTTGTGCACTAGACTCATTGGTGTATTTCCATTTAGGAACAAACTTTTGTCTTTTTACATACTGTTTAGGCGAAATATTGTTTCTTTGAGGCTTCGGCCTAACAGCATTAATTTTGACATTAGTTTTGTGACCAATTCCTTGTCTCACTGTGCTTTCTTGACCTTTTACAAATTTTACTACTTGGACTTTATTATTTAAAGTAGTAGTAGAATTGGCCAAGTTTTTGGAGGCTTGAGAACACGATGGATCATAACCGAGTTCGGTTTTATCACTTGAGGGTTTTTGCATATTTACCATTTTGTCCATTATTTTGGATGAATGTGTAAATGTTGCTATAACCTCTCTAAGGTTGTGTTCTCTCACTTCCCTTGATTTACACTCTTCTTGAAGACAAATAATTTTATCTTTCAAGTCTTTCACTTCAAGTAGAGCATTTTGCAATTTTTCATTTAATTCATCTTTTTCACGAATTAAAAAATCATTGCACTCTTTGAGTTGAGAGTGGGTCACTAATAAGTGCATTTCTTCTCTCCTTTGTGAATCTTTTATCTTTGGGCTTGAACTCTTCCTGTTGAGAGTTAGAAATATTTGTGTATTGACTTTTACTTACCTTGGGGTGTGGACAACTAGCTGCAAAGTGTCCAGGCTTTCTACAGTTGTAGCACAAATTTGAGTCTTCCTCAACAATTTCTTTCTTCGAATTCTTTGTTTCATTCCACGATTTTCCTTGTGGATTTTTCTTGTAGTTGCTTCTCTTCATGAATTTCCTAAATTTCTTGACAAAGAGAGCAAATTGATCGTTAGGCAATAATTCAACATTTTGTACTGACCTTGAAGTTGATGGTTGCTCAGCTACAAGCGCGTTGCTCTTTTCTTCATGATCTTCCTCTAATTTTGATTTCATCTCAAATTCATAAGCTTTTAGATCACTAAAGAGCTTATCGGTTGATAGGATTTTTAGATCCCTATGATCTCTCATGGCCGTGACCTTCATGTCCCATGTAGATGGTAGACCACGTAAAATTTTGAGTGAGATTTCTTTTTGATTAACATCTTTTCCAAGATCATTAATCTCTTCTAAGATTTTGGCAAATCTTGTTTCCATGTTGGTAATATTCTCGCCGTTTAGCATTTTGAAATCCTCGAATTTCTTTAATGCTATGATGAGCTTATTATCCTTTTCTTGCTCGTCTCCTTCACCAACTTGAATGAGCGTTTCCCAAACTTCCTTCGCGGATTGACATTTTCGAACTTTTGGGAATATTGTGTCATCGATAGATTTAAACAAAATATCCTTGGCAATATTGTCCAAGTTATTTCTTGTTCTATCTTCACGAGACCATTCCGCTTTCGATTTTGGAATGTATTGTGGAGTGTCACTTGTTTGTACGGATGAAGTGTTGACTTGTAAAATCTCAATAGGACCACTCGTAACAATTTCCCACATTTCATCATGTAACGCGGATAAATGTACCTGCATGCGAATTTTCCAATCATCAAATTTCTCTAAGGAAAATAATAAATTTTGGGCAAGAGCCATATCGCTTTTCATCATCTTGATTTTTCGAGATCTGTCTAGCAGTCAAAGTTGACTTGATTAGACAATCGCTCTAATACCAATTGTTGGTCCCGATAGGGTGGTGAAAGTCTAGAGAGGGGGGGGGGGGGTGAATAGACTTTCAAGCTTTTTCAAAATAAATAACTCTTTGGTAACTTCAACTCTAAGTAACAAGTAAATAGAGTAAGTTTAAACTACACAGTGGAATAATAGTAATGTAAGAAGGGTACAGATAATATGTAAAGTGACAGAGGTATCTTGAATATATAAAGGAGATGGTTCACTCAATATATAACAATAATATTCAAGATTGTATATAAATATCGTGTCACGTCGACCGTGTGACGAACGTTACATGCAACACGTCAAACTTGCTTAGAATATTCCAATATTTAAGCTCGAGAAGTTTGAGTCACATGCATACGTGAAAACACACTAAACCCAGATGATTAAGATTAACTGTGAATAGTAAACGGGTTAGTCGGATAAGATAGATAAATAGAGCAAATTATGTAAGTGCGGTATGTAAATCAGAGAGGCAATTTATAGTGGTTCGGAAGTGGCGTAATCTTCCTAGTCCACTTTACTCCATTCACTTCTAGGAGTAATTCACTATTTTCCACACACAATTACAATAGTGAATAAGCGCTACACAAGCACTTCTTCCGGATGTCTTGCACACAGCTACACCCAACTCCGAGTGTCTCGCACACAGCTACACTCAACTCCGAGTATTTCGCACACAGCTATACTCAACGCCAACTAAGTGTCTTGCACACAGCTACACTTAGCAACTACGAGTGTTTTGCACATAGCTACACTCTTTAGAGTATTTTGCACACAGCTATACTCTTTGTACAATTACAAATACAAAGGTAATTGTATCTCTCTACAACTAGATTTGAGACTATTCAGATAAAGTCTCTAACAATATTTGAGCACTCGCACTTTTGAATTTTGCACTTTGTTTATCCGTGTGTATTGCACCTCTATCTCTGCTTGTCTTCAAGTCTTCATGGCTTTTTATAGGCAATCAAATATATCCGTTGGAGTGGGATAATTTGATATTTGAAATTTGAATCTTCATAGCCTGATATTGTTGACAATAGTAGATCATCAATTTTGATTTGATTGTCAACTTGCCTAACAAAATAATATTTTATCTCAACTTGATTTTCAAGTTGTTTCTTAAAATATTATTTTTGTTGTCAATTTGAATATCCAATGAATCTTTGAAATAAATTCATCTGATAGAATTTATTTCTAAGATAAGTTTTTATATTCATGTCTTCATAAATATTTTTCCGTTCTGATCAAATATCTTCAGGCAATTTTGGACTCTTGTGGCATGTGGGCTAATCCAAAATAAATTCCTTCGAACTCCTTTGACTTGGGTTGTTTGACTTGAACAAGTTGTGCTCTTTCTGATTTGGTCACATTGTGACCCTTTAAACACATCGTGCTTGTTCACATTGTGCTCTTTTAGAAACATTGTGCTCCTTTTCATACATTGTAGGAATCGATCTTGGGTGTGATCATTTTGAATAAGGACTTCTACCATTTCGCCGTTAGGCTCATCCAGTTATTTCTTGCAACGTCATTCCTTTATGCTTCTTTCTCGGATGAATACTCGTAGGACCAAAATTAATTTCCCAAATTAATTTTGTTCTTCCTATGGTAGATTCCTTTTGACTTGATATTCTGATTTATGATGCTTGTACTAAAAGACCTAAAAATAAGGGGATCTAAAGTACATTTGGCTCATCAAAACTTACAAAAATATTTCTATCACAATTCCTATTGTAATCAATCAATCTATACTATACTATATAAAATAACAAAATCCTGAAATTTTAACTTCCCGCCCAATTCCTAAAAAATCTCTCTTCCTAATAAAATATATTGATTTCTACTTTCTCATTCGTACAATAATTCTGCGTTAAAATTCCATTCTAATATTATAAAATAGTGTAATACAATTCCTATTGTAATCAATCAATCAATCTATACTATATATAATAACAAAATCCTGAAATTTTAGCTTCTCGCCCAATTCCTAAAAAATCTCTCTTCCTAATAAAATATATTGATTTCTACTTTCCCATTCGTAATATAATTCTGCGTTAAAATTCTATTCTAATATTATAAAATAGTGTAATACAATTCCTATTGTAATCTATACTATATATAATAATAAAATCCTGAAATTTTAACTTTCCCGCCCAGTTCCTAAAAAATCTCTCTTCCTAATAAAATATATTGATTTCTACTTTCCCATTCGTACAATAATTCTGCGTTAAAATTCTATTCTAATATTATAAAATAGGGTAATACAATTCCTATTGTAATCAATCAATCTATACTATATATAATAACAAAATCATGAAATTTTAACTTCCCGCCCAATTCCAAAAATATCTCTCTTCCTAATAAAATATATTTATTTCTATTCTCCCATTCTTACAATAATTCTGCAAACTATTCCTATTTTAATCTATATCTATACTATATATCAGTGTTGCAAAAATCGTGTTGCTGGCCGCGGCGATGAAGGCCGGAATAGCCCTCTTCCGCGGCCACCTCTCAGGGTGAACCGGCGATTATTATTATTATTATTTTTTTAAGTTGTTCGCTAAGAAATTGGGAGCGGATGTGATTATCAAGGTTTCACACAAGATGGAAGATGTGGAATCTGAGGTGGAAAACATCAAGGCCGCTATGGGAGTCGGAATCGACGTCTGCTTGGACTGCGCCGGTTTTAATAAGACAATGTCCACCGCCCTTCGCGCAACCTGCTCCGGCGGCAAGGTTTGCCTCGTCGGCATGGGCCACTGCGAAATGACAGTCCCCCTCACTCCTGCAGCAGCAAGGTAGTTTTTAATTAATTATTTGCAGACTTTATAATTGTAGATATCTTTATTGTGTGTGTGTTTTTTTTTTTTAAAGATGATGGTTGTGTTGTTGTGTAGGGAGGTGGATATAGTGGGGATATTCAGGTACAAGAATACATGGCCACAGTGCATAGAGTTTTTGAGGAGTGGGAAGATTGATGTGAAGCCACTGATCACACACAGGTTTGGGTTCACACAGAAGGAGGTTGAAGAGGCATTTGAAACCAGTGCTCGTGGTGGCAATGCTATCAAAGTCATGTTCAATCTTTAGAGTTTAGATTCATTATTGCCATTCATCAATAACTTAGCTAGAAATAGTCTAATGTAGTAGTTAGACTTATATTTATGTAAATGAATACGCATACAATATAATTCAACTCGATCAGTTTGACGAAATTTTTTGTACCTTGTGCATTGAGAATTTTCCTCGTAAATTCTTTGTCTTTTTTATTGCCGCCGTTCAAATTATATTCCGGGTATACAAAGGACAATAATCAAACTGGGTCTAGTTTGTCTGGGACAATAACTCTTTTAAAAATGTTTTAATTAGTTTTCAGTGTAATGTTGTCAATTGGGACCTTTGGCAAGAAATATTACTTTAATTTGCTTGCCCTGATGATGAAACTTTCAGATATATGGGAAGTTTATATAGTCATCATCACAGTAACATGTCTCTAAGCCAGGAATTACAAATGGTGCACATTATGTTGGTAAGGAATTATGGAAATGATTCTGTGAAATTTTAATGCTTAATTCTTTGGCACATTCCCTTTATATTCATCAAGTACCTTATATATGGCGCCATGCAAGATTGGTATTACATACATGCCGGCTGTTTTGTTTTTAGTTAACATAAATGGCCTAATGCAACTAAAGTAAGATTCCGGTGCTACTTGGAGTGTAATATGGAGTACCATTATAGAATTGTGCTTCCCAGTTAATATTGCAGCTGAGATCTATCGTAGAACCAAAGCCACAGAATATGTTGCATTTTCTACCTGCTGGTTATTACAACAACTTTCGGAATCGGCCCATTAGGTTAATAGTTGGCGAAGTTGTCAACTTGAGGGGGAGTGTTGAAACCCTAGGCTCTTTTAGGAATAGGCCCATTAGGTTAATAGTTTATTTATGTATAAATAGTTGATGTATGTACAGTTATTTTGATTGAATACAATGAATCTTGTCATTGTTCAATTTCGTATCAGATCCATGCCAAAGATCATGGGTTTGAATCTTAGCGCCACCCGATAAAAAAAGTGACTACGGTACACGTGTTTCTTAGAGCCCAACAAAAGTAATTGGCACGCACACGTGAGGGGGCCTGTTGAGCATATAACCATTAATGTGCAATCCCTCAAAGAAAAATAGTCACCTGAGCTGGAAGTATGAGATGAAGTTTCAAAGACTATTTATAGTATGAGCTGAAGTATGAGATGAAGTTTCAAAAGACTATTTATAGTATGAGCAGAAGTATGAGATGAAGTTTCAAAAGACAATTTATAGTATGAGCTGGAGTATGAGATGAAGTTTCAAAGCTGGAGTATGAGATGAAGTTTCAATCAAGGATAGAGATCTCACCACTCGTATGAGATCCATTTGAGAATTAATTCATGGGATTTAATTGGAGATGAAGTTCACATTAAATCAAGAGATCCCATTGGTTGAAAGAATTAATTCTGAGATGAAGTTTGAAAGTCAGTAGCGTATACTATGAGAAGAAGTATGAGCTCAAGATATAAGAGGAAACTGACTAGTCCAAAATAGTAAGGGATTAGATTGGAGCATATATTCAGAAGATAAATGTCCCAGAAGGCATGGTCTACATCAGAATTATTTGATGTAGACATATGTCAGTAGGAATAATTTCCAACAACGTTGAACTTCTATTGGCACCTTTCTTTGACTTGTTTGCCTGCTTACCCTTAATGCAGTCAGTACAAGTCTAGAAACTGAAACTAAGTTCAATTCCATGAAAAAGTAGGAACATAAAATGTCTTTTCTAATGTCAAAACAAAACCATTTTCCAAAACTAAACTGCAAACTCCGACAGCTTCTACTGGTGATGCAATCTTGTTTCCAGAGAAGATGCTACACTCAGTTCCCATCGGTTGTCTCAATTTTGTCATATCCTGCAAGGAGTTTGCAATGTGGATTGTTGAACAAGAGTCAACCCACCAAGAATTAGTATTAACTTCTGACATATTAGATTCGAAACAAACAAAAGAAGAGGGAACATACCCAAGCTCAGCCACAAGCCTTTGTTCCTCCAGTTCACACATGGTTATCAATTCATTGATAGACCAAACCACTTTATGTGTGATGTAGAAAATCTTAAAAGGACTGTACTCCTGGGAGAGGGTCTCAACTGCAAAACGCACCACAAAATCAGCTACTATAATGATTTCTAACTTCTTTAACAGAGCCACAATGTCCCTAACCTGCGTGATGTGCTCACGCGTGCCCTTGATAGTGGAAAGATGGAAATTTCTAAACTTCATTATTAGAGTTATTTGCCAAAGCTATCTTCGAGTCAATGAAGTTGTCATCGATAGCTTTGAGCAAAGTCTTAGCTTCCTTAATGTCCTCAATGCAATAACGAATTTTAGTGGAAATTCTTGACTTAATGAAGAGCACACATAATCGATTGGATTTTTCCCATCAAGCGCAAAGCTGCTTGGCTTCACCAGTGCTTTCTTCAGTAACCTCAGGAGGTTTCTCATTCGTACAGTTAGCAGTGGAAAGCGTCAACTTCAACGCAAATATTTACGGAGAAAAATGAACGAAACAGCGGAAGACTTCAGTGCAAAAGGAGGGAAATAAACGGTGGAAAATACCTTTAATATATTTTGAGAGTGTATAAATAGGGGAAAAGTTTTTTATCCATTGTTCATTCTTCCCCTCTCGATTATTCTTTAAAGTTGTTATCAATGTCCATTCGGTGCTAATTTCATTAGCTTGGTTTAGTGAGTTGAAGCCCCGGAATTGATTATGCTGTAAGATTATTTATTTATTTTTAATATATATGTTTTTATGCATTTGAGTATTAAATATTCTTCTAAGTTATTTTTAATAGTTGTATCATTTAATTGCTAGGGAGGCCTACTAGTTATTTATTTGATATAATTATTTGCTATATTAGTTGATGTTGTGCTACAAATTATTCTAATATTCAGTAGAAATTGAGGTTAAATATTCTTCTAAGTTATTTGAATAGTTAATGTTGTCATCGATAGCTTTGAGAAAAGTTTTAGCTTCCTTAATGTCCTCAAAACAATAACGAATTTTAGTGGAAATTCTTGACTTGATGAAGAGCACACATAATCCATTGGATTTCTCCCATCGAGCGCGAAGCTGCTTGGCTTCACCAGTGCTTTCTTCAGTAACCTCAGGGGGTTTTTCATTGAACACGGACTCTAATAATCTTAATTGCAGGAGTATAACATCTTTCCACTCAAGAAATCTTGCCGTACGATCCAGAAATTGAAAGAACTGTACGCAGGTGGACGAAACAAGCTTTGAGGAAATTAGAGTTTTGTGATCTGGCTACCGATCCCCAACCTTCCGCTAATTGGAGTTCCATTGTTGACGGCAATATTGACGGAAAAACAACGGGAGAGTATAATTTTTTTTTATGAGCCGTCATTTTCCACCATCAACAAAGGTCGCCGGCAATCTAACCGCAGACCGGAGTTCTAAAGAGAACAGCGAAGCTGCAGCAAGCCAAAAAAAAATATCAAAATTGAATTTTTTTTTTTTTTTGTTTCTTAATGCGAAAAAAAAAAAAACATAATTTTTCAGCAGCTCAAACATAGAATTGCATACAAATATTCAAATATGTATCTCAATTATACAGTGTATACTGTTGGGTAATTAGGTGGAAAATCCCAAAAATAATAATAATCCTACGGAAAGATTAATATTATATGGGAAAACAGAAAATTGGGAAGGAAAAGGTTGAGAGTGTGGGTATAGGTTTAGCACGAGTTCGAACACAAGGTTCTTTTCCTTAAAACCTTATTTGCTACCTCCCACAAGTGCTAGGAGCGTTGTAGCCTAGGTTTCCCAGGATAAAACGTGCTACGATTCCTTGTTTAAGCACCTAAACAAGGAACCCGGCAAACAAAGCAAAGTAGAGAACACTAGTTGGTAAAGAAGAGAGTAGAAGCAGAGTTTTAGGAAGCTGAAAGCTACTGGAATTCCTTTCATTTTTGTACTATGTAAAATGCTACTGCTTCTACCTCTCTTTATATAGGGATGTTGGAGTGATAGCATTCAACATGGCCATTAAATTGGTGTTAAAACCAATTGTGTAACACCTGTAACGGTCACCACTAAGTAGGATTAAACTCAGAATTTAAAAATTGGAATTAAAACAGTATTAATTCCGTAACAGATGAGTTTAATCTTCTGCACTTTCGGGTTTCAGACCGTTGGGTTGCAGGTTCACACGAGAGCACACGAACCAGTCAACACGAGAGTACATCTCTCGTGTGCACTGTGGTGCAACCCGAGAGTGCACTACTCTCGTGCTGGACGACATTCGTGCCCGCAGGTGCCGGCGCACGCGAGCTCGGGTTTGATTTCAAGCCTTTTTGATGTCCTCTAGTTGGATTTTGATTTGCACCCCCCCCCCCCCCCCCCCCCCCCGCGCGAGAGAGCCTCTATGCTATATAATTCTACAAGCTTGAAAAGAGCTCATGTATATAAGGGGGGCAAATCTTGTTTTCAAACCAATGTGGGACAAAGTCCTACATTTTCCCTTCATTTCCCAACTTAAATGGGTCTACTTTGAGAATCAATATCTCATTCACCCATTATCCGTTTTGAGCGTACAATATATCAATCTCTTCGTCTTACTACGAAGAATCCGAATCCACTTTGACCCGACCCAAATCGGAAGTGGACCCCACAGATAATTGTACCACAAAATAGCCACTTAATATGTCATTTTATGCCATTTTAAGCTAATTTTTCCAACAATCCCCCACATAAATGAAAATTGATTTTCGGGGTAGTTTTAAAACGGAAACAACTGTGTTCAACGGTCGATCCCTGCATAGGATAGGTAGGGTCACACCCTTTGAACCTTCCGTCGTGAAGATACATTTACTCTACTAGCTGTACGGTAGAACGCGATGTCTTTGAACCGACTGCCGTTTGTATAGACGATGACATATCTCACACAGGAACCTCCCAACCATGCTTTGTTCTCATGATTGTGCCCATTTTGGTCGTGGGTCACCATTCCTGGTTCTGCAAGAGTTTGTGAAGAATTGTGCCCGTCAATTCTCCTTTGAAGCGACCCTCACTTCTCTCTCACATAGGTGATTCTTTCCCGAGTATCCCGCATACTTACATATGTCAACCGACATTCGAATCACTAAAGCATTTAACATGCTAACCTTGTGCGGGAGCCACTGTTTCTAACGAGGAGTGGTAGGGAATCCGAGACCCCCACAGTGACACGCTCCGTTCCATAATTTAGTTGTCCCATTGAACCTAGGTGCCAGCTAGGTTGGGTGTCCACTATAGAACTTTATACCAAGGGCTTTAGACCCATTTCTCGTCTCAACTTCTCCACAGCTACTCTACATAACCCTTTGGTTAGCGGATCTACTATATTGTCTTCTGACTTTACGTAGTCAATCGAGACAACACCAGTTGTGAGAAGTTGTCTAATGGTATTATGTCTACGACGCACATGTCTAGACTTACCATTATACATATGATTCTGTACTCGTCCAATTGCAGCTTGACTATCGCAATGCACACATATTGGAGGTACAGGTCTTTCCCAATTAGGAATATCCTCTAAAAATGGCGTAGCCATTCAGCCTCTTCACAACATTTGTCCAAGGCTATCAGCTCAGATTCCGTCGTGGATCTAGCTATCACGGTCTGTTTAGAGGATTTCCATGCAACGGCTGCACCGGCTAGTGTAAACACGTAGCCACTCGTGGACTTAGAGTCCTTAATATCAGATATCCAGCTAGCGTCGCTATACCCTTCAAGTACAGCAGGATATCTCCCATAGTGCAGTCCAAGGTCTCGAGTATACCTTAAGTATTTCAGAACCTTCACTATTGCCGTCCAGTGCATGGCACCGGGGTTACTCGTATATCTACTGAGTTTACTAACCGCAAAGGCGATATCCGGCCTAGTACAGCTCATTAGATACATCAAACTACCAATAACCCGAGCATATTCTACTTGAGAAATACACTCCCCGTGGTTCTTGGTTAGATGAACGCTTCGATCTAATGGCGTCCTAGTCCCTTGATGATTATCCTTGTTAAATTTTTCAAGGATTTTATCAATATAATGTGATTGGCTTAACACCAGACCATCAGGTCTTCTAATGATTCTAATCCCGAGGATTAAATCAGCCAAACCCATATCCTTCATGTCAAATCTCGCATTTAACATATTTTTGGTAGACTTGATCATCTGATCGTTACTACCAACGATGAGCATGTCATCTACGTATAAACAAAGAATGACATAACTGTCTATCATTTCTTTAACGTAGACACATTTGTCACTTTCGTTTATTTTAAATCCATTAGTCAACATCGCATGGTCAAACTTCTCGTGCCATTGCTTAGGCGCTTGTTTTAAACCATATAGCGATTTAACCAATTTACACACTTTCCTTTCTTGGCCCGGAACCACGAACCCTTCGGGTTGTTCCATATAGATTTCCTCATCTAGTTCGCCATTTAGGAAAGCGGTTCTAACGTCCATTTGATGAACTTCCAAATTCCGCAGCGCGGCTATAGCAAGTATCATTCTAATGGAGTTTATTCTCGTCACGGGAGAATACGTGTCGATGTAATCAAGGCCCTCACGTTGCCTATAACCCTTGATTACAAGCCTAGCCTTATACTTCTCGATGGAACCATCGGGTTTCATCTTCCTTTTAAAGACCCACTTGGATCCTAAGGGTTTACTACCCGAAGGAAGATCAACAAGTTCCCAAGTGTGATTCTGTAAAATAGAATCCACTTCACTTTTAATAGCCTCTTTCCACATTGGTCCTTCTGTAGAAGTCACGACTTCTCCGTACGTTCGAGGCTCGTTTTCTATCAAACAAGATAGAAAATCGGGTTCATTTTCTAATAAACCAGTTAGAGTACTCGAATCGTACTCCAACAAGTAAGTTAGAAAATCAGGACCAAATGATTTTCCAACTCTCGCCCGCTTACTGCGTCTTGGCTCGAGCTCGGGTTCTCTCTCGGATTCCCCACTATCATTATCCATAGCTTCGTCAAATGTTCATTTTGACGAACTTGGTCCCTCATTGGACCTACAAGGAAATACATTTTCAAAGAAAGATGCATTCCTTGATTCTATTATCGTGTTCTCGTGTACGTCCGGATTATGGGACTCGTGTACTAAGAACCGATAAGCACTACTATTATGTGCATAGCCAATAAAGATACAGTCCACTGTCTTAGGACCTATCTTTACTTTCTTAGCTGTTGGCACCAAAACTTTGGCAAGACACCCCCACACTTTCAGGTACTAGTAGGAAGGTTTCCTACCGTTCCACAGCTCATAAGGAGTCTTATCGAGCTTCTTGTGGGGTACCTTATTTAAAAGGTAATTACTTGTCAAAATAGCCTCACCCCACGCGTCTTGAGGTAGGCCCGAACTTATAAGCATCGCATTCATCATATCTTTCAATGTACGATTCTTTCGTTCGGCAACACCGTTCGATTGAGGTGAGTAAGGTGCAGTACGCTCGTGTATTATACCTACACTCGCACAGAAGTCACCAATAGGTGCTTCATACTCACCACCTCGATCGCTTTTAACTTTCTTAATCTTACAATTAAGTTGGTTTTCAACTTCATTCTTATAAAGAATGAATTTTTCCAAGGCTTCGTCTTTGCTTTTAAGCAAATACACATAGCAATAACGTGTGTTATCGTTGATAAACGTGATAAAATATTTATTACCACCTCTCGTTTGTATCGATCTAAAATCGCACAAATCACTATGGATTAATTCTAGTGGTTCAGTTTCCCTTTCAACCGATTTGAAAGGTACTTTCGTTAATTTTGCCTCAACACAAATTTCACATTTGTTATTTGTGTTAATTTGAAAATTAGGAATATGGTCCATGTTAATTAATCTACGTATAGAATTATAATTAACGTGACCTAGTCTACCATGCCACAAATTGGAAGACTCAAGCAAGTAAACGGAATTAACTTTGCTCTTATTCATGATAATAGGCATTACATTGAGCTTAAAAAGCCCATCAGTTACATAACCTTTGCCTACAAACATTCCTAACTTAGACAAAACAACCTTGTCTGACTCGAACACCATGCGAAAGCCATGCTTGTTCAACAGTGAGCCAGACACCAGATTCTTCCTCAGCTCTGGAACATACAACACGTTGTTCAACGTCAGTTCCTTCCCGAAAGTCATCTTCAGAACCACCTTGCCCACGCCTTCCACAGCAGACTGAGCAGAGTTTCCCATCCAAACCTTCTCGCCCTCAACGGTCTCAAAGGTATTGAACATCTCTCGGTTGCAACACAAATGCCTTGTTGCACCAGTGTCGATGAACCACTCTCGTGGGTTGTCCACGAGGTTAACCTCAGTCACCATAGCCGAAAGGCTAATCTCGACCTCCTTCTGATTGCTTTCCTCAACCATGTTGGCTTCAGAAGTCTTGTTCTTCTTCTTTGGAACTTTGCACTCAGAGGACTTGTGCCCAGTCTTGCCACAATTGAAGCATTTTCCATGAAATTTCTTCTTGGTAATGCCTCCTTTCGGACCTAGCTTTTGCTTGTCCTTCTTGTTCTTCTTGGAGTTTTTAGCATGCTCCACAACATTGGCTTTAGCGCCAACAGTGACAGAATTTCTGCCATCATTCGTCCTGTTCCCCTCCTCAATTCGGAGTCGCTGGATCAGGTCCTCCAGGTTCATTTCCTTTCGCTTATGCTTAAGGTAATTCTTGAAGTCCTTCCACCCTGGAGGCAGCAAGTGGATAACAGATCCCACTAGGAAGGCTTCACTCAACGTCATGCCTTCGTCACGGATTTCATCAAAGATTAGTTGTAAATCTTCAACCTGACTTAGCACGGTTTTGGAATCAACCATTTTGAAGTCAAGGAATCGGCCAACCACAAATTTCTTTGCGCCGGCATCCTCACTTTGGTATTTATGATCCAAAGCTTCCCACAGCGCTTTCGCTGTGCCAATCTTGCGATATACATCGTATAACGCATCACATAATCCGTTTAGGATGTAGTTTCGGCATAGGAAGTCCGAATCCTTCCAATAGCCAACTGCCATCACGGATTGGGCATCCTGTTCCCTTAATTCGGGAACCTTCTCGGTCAAAAATCTCGCCAAGCCGAGAGTTGCTAGGTAGAACAACATCTTTTGTTGCCACCTTTTGAAATTCGATCCAATACCGGTGAATTTCTCCGGTCTTTCGGCCGAACCACTGGGTACCGTAGGTACCCGAGTCATGGGAATATATCCCTCAGTGCTCCCACCATCTTGTGAACTAACGTTCATTGGTGTAGCCTGGGAATTAGCAACATTATTGCCATTCCCACCACTGTTGTTCTCAACAACATTCTCCTCCCCGAGAGCTGGCAAAACTGGATTCTCCATTTCTTCTAAGAAATTAGATATGAACAACCAACGGGAAACGGATATAAGGTTTTAAGATTGTTGGGTAATTAGGTGGAAAATCCCAAAAATAATAATAATCCTACGGAAAGATTAATATTATATGGGAAAATAGAAAATTGGGAAGGAAAAGGTTGAGTGTTTGGGTAGAGGTTTAGCACGAGTTCGAACACAAGGTTCTTTTCCTTAAAACCTTATTTGCTACCTCCCACAAGTGCTAGGAGCGTTGTAGCCTAGGTTTCCCAGGATAAAACGTGCTACGATTCCTTGTTTAAGCACCTAAACAAGGAACCCGGCAAACAAAGCAAAGTAGAGAACACTAGTTGGTAAAGAAGAGAGTAGAAGCAGAGTTTTAGGAAGCTGAAAGCTACTGGAATTCCTTTCGTTTTTGTACTGCGTAAAATGCTACTGCTTCTACCTCTCTTTATATAGGGATGTTGGAGTGATAGCATTCAACATGGCCATTAAATTGGTGTTAAAACCAATTGTGTAACACCTGTAACGGTCACCACTAAGTAGGATTAAACTCAGAATTTAAAAATTGGAATTAAAACAGTATTAATTCCGTAACAGATGAGTTTAATCTTCTGCACTTTCGGGTTTCAGACCGTTGGGTTGCAGCTCGTGTGCACTGTGGTGCAACCCGAGAGTGCACTACTCTCGTGGTCACAGATGCACGAGAGTTGTGCTCTCGGTGCACCACAACCTCTCGTGAATGATACCGAAGTTAGGCATAACTTAGCCCGCAAGGCGGGCCCATTTCCGGACGACATTCGTGCCCGCAGGTGCCGGCGCACGCGAGCTCGGGCTTGATTTCAAGCCTTTTTGATGTCCTCTAGTTGGATTTTGATTTGCACCCCCCCCCACCCCCGCGCGAGAGAGCCTCTATGCTATACAATTCTACAAGCTTGAAAAGAGCTCATGTATATAAGGGGGGCAAATCTTGTTTCCAAACCAATGTGGGACAAAGTCCTACATTTTCCCTTCATTTCCCAACTTAAATGGGTCTACTTTGAGAATCAATATCTCATTCACCCATTATCCGTTTTGAGCGTACAATATATCAATCTCTTCGTCTTACTATGAAGAATCCGAATCCACTTTGACCCGACCCAAATCGGAAGTGGACCCCACAGATCGATCCTGAGCCGGCGACAATGGAGCCTGTGTGATGGCGACGATGGAGCGTGTGCGATTTTTACGATGGAGATAGTGAAGTATGGTGATGATGGTAGCTAAGGGGCTGATGAGAGCGTGGAGTGATAGTGATTGAAAATTTTGGCATTGAAAATCATAGTTTTCGCTTCTCGAATAAATATTTATCAGAGGCAGAAATTATGAAAAATAAAAAACACGCAATTTAGTTGCATTTGGTATACCAATATAGTGGATGGAAATATTTAATTAAATTTTTTTTAAATAAG